>NW_026571140.1:14220330-14760330 GCF_026225935.1 Boleophthalmus pectinirostris
TTGTATTATTTTAGGTATTTTTGAGCAATAAAACCACTTGTAATTGAATAAATGTAAGTAAGAGCTGTTTAATACTGCGGAACATTCCAAGCATAGGAATGACATTGCCGTAGAAACAAACAAGTTACCCCCAGTTGTTACCACAAATAGTTAATTAAGAATGATTCAGGCTCAGTAACTAATTAATACTCTAACCGTAACTCCTCACCCCTTAATTAAGTAGTTAAGCCTGAATCATTCTTAATAAACAATTTGTTCATGTGGTTATTATTATAAAGTGGTGTTTAATTTCACATGCATTTCATCGCAAACACACAAAATACAGTAATTATTCATAAACACTTTACCCCCAAAGCTTTGTACAGTGCGCATACAGTCTGCAATATGTTACCCTATTTAAAATCACATCACTGAAAGACACACATTTGCATATAGATATCATGATCATTTTCTTTGCCACGAGTCTTGCAGAAACATCAGTAATTGCTCATTAAATGCGAGCTGACAATGTAGTTCCATAACGCCGTAACAGGACTACAGGAGGCCGCGTCCGTCTGTTTGCCAAAATGGATGGAGATTATCGCTGCATGATTCGCTTCATCACTGTGGCTCCCAGGCCTGCACCGACTCCATGTACACGCTGCTGTTTACAAACATAAACTGCGCGGAGGGGTGAGATTCTATATTACTGAGGGAAATGTGACTATAGATGACGAGCGAGGCGCCTTAATTAAAGAGTAAAATGATATGGTTGTGTTGTGTGAATGCGTAAAAGCGAAAAACGCACCCACACAACTGATGTGCTGAGGAGACGAGGAAGAAGTCTGTGCTCAAGTACAGCAACTTGAAAATAGTGTTGTACTAAGAAGTAAAATTAAAGATAGAAAGTCATAAATTTAACAGGCAAACATATACACTCCTTTCTGTATGGAATTTGCATATTTGTCCCAGTGGGATCAACACTACAGCGAAAAGCCTCCACGGAAGGTCCTGACAAGTTGCCTCATGGATGGGTCAAATGCAGAGGCAAAATTTCCCTATGGGGACAATAAAGCACACCTTGACCTTAACCATATTACAGCTGTTGCTATTACTTCCCCTACTCTTACTGGCAATAATATTCCCACCACTATACCCTTTCCTGATGAAGAGATTTGACACCTGTTCAGTGAAGCATGTTGTATGTCGTAGAGTGCACATGTAAGCTTCTGGTATAATGTTTCTGGTGGAGGATTCCCACCTGGTTCCCAACATCTCTATGCAGATGTTTTTGCTTTTGTTACTGAATTATGCAGTTTCATATATTAAATTGCAATGAAATGCCGTTATCTCCTAGCCAGGCTGGCGCGAACTAGTGCCTCATTTCATTTCTCTCCAGTGACTAGGTCAGGAAACGGAATACACTAGACTGTTCGCAAAAACCCTGGAAGTGCGAATTCAGGCACGAGCCAATCGGCGAAGAGTCATACGTTCTGTGTTGGCAATGATTCCCAAGATCGAGGATTTAAAGCCAGAACAATGAAAGACGTTATTGCCCTTCTTCCTACGGGATTTGGGAAAAGCCTAATATACCAGTTAGCCCCTTTAGTGGCGCATTACATATGTCACGACCAAATAGCAGCGATTCGTTAAATGAAGAAAAGTACCCGGCTACAGTCGAGCAAATAAATCCTAATGCTGTGAGGTCAGATTGTTTCCATGAAGTGAAACCGGCTGATGAATCAGACTAGTTATCACCATGGGGACAGATCTGTTTAATGTCAGACTATGTAACATTTCAAGCAAAGGAACATCTCCATTGACAAGTAGGTGTTGGACCCTCCTACAGAAATGGTTCATTAGAAAAAACACTCAGGGTCAGCATTGTATGACCACCCCTATGGAAACTAAGTTTAAAGTAAAACATTACATTTTGATGCTAGATATCCATTATACCAGTGGTTCCCAAACTTTTTTTTTTTTTTCTGGGGACACATATTTTAAAAGTCACAAACCTTCACGACCCAAGTCAATAGACATTATTCGTAAATCACAAAATAAAGGTGGATTTGACCATTATTGAACATTAATGAGGATATTTAATTATTGACTGAGTGATCAAGTCTCTCTTATTCAAGTTTTAAACAATGAAAAACAGTAACTGAAGTCGCCTATTTGGACATTAAATGTACTCCATTTCTTTTTCTTTTCAACATTCAATTGAACCAGCAATATTGGAACAGAATAGTCTGTAGAACTGTATATTGCAGACCTACATGCAGATTGTGACAAGACACCCCACCAAAAATCTCTTGCGACTCAGTCTTTGGGAAACAATGTATTATACCACCCAACTTAGAGCAGTATTTGTATGTGCTAGTATGAACTAAGAACTTGTATAATGGTTTTCATGTCTTTTTTTGAAATGATGTCTATAGCAGCAGAGTATTGTGTTGTGATGACTATACCAACCCAGTAACCGTGGTTCCTCTGACCTCCGTTGTAAATAGAGTAGTTCTATGTTATTTTTAAAGAACTTATATGGAGGTGTTTTTATCTGCGGGCTGCATCGATACAAACAAAGCCCCTTCTCTGTTCCCTGTGTCCTGGTTTCTCGAGGTCAACTGATGATCAGCGATACGGCTCACAGCGCAACAAAAGGCAGCATGAAATTCATTATTGGAGCCCTGAGATGATATGATTCATGTGCTCTGCATCTGTGCGTCTCTTTGCCTCTGCCAGCTCATTGGCCGCCGTAAACGCTAAATGGTCCACTAGTCATTTGCCGCTGTGTACAATCACGTAATTATAAATCCAAAGGAGTAATAAAAGTCAGTCCTTGGTTCTATTTCGGTAAGGCTAACTCTGCTGCGGTGTCACCATGCATAAAGTTATCTGCAAACGCGCTCCAGATTGGATCTTTAATTGCTTTTGCGGCTCGCCTTTTTAACATGTGTCTGTAAGCAATATGATTAAATAATGGTGAAACGACATTAATAAGAAATGAGATGGAAATCGACTTGCGCACAATTTGGAAAACAGTACACAATAAACAAGAGGCGGCAGCCACAAAATTATTTACATAATTAGGCGGAATGCTCGCTATGACGTGCCGCACACTCACCGTGGTCCTAGGTGCGCATGGCTAACTAGCATCGTGGCTATACAAAGAAAAGGGAACAATTTCGGGATTAGCATAGTGGCTTCGTCAACATGCAGATGGCCCATTCAAGTGAGCCAGATGTTTTAATGAATGTTAATGAAAAATAAAAAGGTAAGTGGGAAACAACTATTAGAGTGCGGTTGACACTTACAACACTGGAAATTACACAGCGCTGGATAAATAAATAAACAGCACGCCCCAATTCATCACTTGGTTAATGGTCGGTGGGGAAAAAAAGGTTGAGCCGAAGAATATCTATGGAAATGAGTGTTTGTCTACCCTCTCTTTTCAGTGATTAGGAATTCATTTGAATAATTAACGATGATCAGCGCAGATCAGTGCGGTGCTGGGTGAGTGGAGTTTGTTTACGGCGCTCGTCTCTTGTATGCGTTTATATGGCTAATGAAAGGTGAGTAGGATGATGCGCAAAACGTGGCTAGCAAATACATCAACTGGATCATGCTACAATTTTAGTGTTAGTCTTTCGTGCAGTGTGTGCAGCAGCACTTTTGGTTGAGTATTTGCCTTCTGATCAAAAGGTTGGCGACTCAATGAACAGCTCAATCACGGTATATTGTTGTTGTAAGTGCGCTTTCATTTATATAGTGCTTTTCACAGACATGTGTCTCAAAGACGCTTTTACAGCTCATTATTCATTCACTCCATACCATACGGTGGTGGCAAACTACTATTGTAGCCACAGCTGCCCTGGGACAGATTGATGGAAGTGCGGCTGCTGCCAATCTGCGCCATCAGCCCCTTGGACCACCACCATCACTCACACACACATCACTTTCATACTAGGCAATGTAGGTGAAGAGCCTTGCCTAAGGACACAATGACAGATTTTGTGACTGGCGCCCCACTGTGGCTCCAGATTTTCCCAGTGGTCTCTCATCCAAGTACTGACCAGGCCCGGACTTTCTGAGCTTCTGAGATCTGACGGGATCAGGCTCTGACAAGCCGGTATGACCACATGGTTGTGTCAGATACTGTGGACCAGATACTTGCCTCTAGTGTAAGGAAATATTTGTGGATGGATGGGAGAATGGTTCCTTGATCTAAACTACTTTGAAATAGTTCTATTTAAACCTACAAGTTATTTGATAGGTATTTTTTTAAAGAAATAAAAATAAATAAATAAATAAAATTGATTTTAATGTTAAAGATGCACTCTGTAACATTTCAGTTAGAGGTGCATCACCTCTGTCACTGCTCAGTTTAGAATGTTCCACAGTTTGACATTAAACAGCTCTACTCTACAACATTTATTCAATTAAAGGTGATTTTTATTGCTCAAAAATACCTAGAAAAACAGGAATTCTGACTGTGAGCGAGGTTGCCTCTTCATAGATCTGACCTATAACTTGGTCTAGTTTGGTCTCCATGAAGACAGAAACAAACGCCATACTGTAAAGCATTTGATGAAGTTACACAATGCACCTTTTAAGTAAGAAAAAAAAAAAGAACTTAAAATGTTGAGATATTTTAGTGTGTACTTACAGAAATTACTTTTTTTAACTTTTTATTTTATGAAACAAACATACAGTGTTTTATTGCTTTTTTGTATCACATTACAATCCTTGAAATGTATACTTTATATTTTATGGTTTCAAAAATGTGAAAAACAGAACTAACATATTCTCGCAGTCCAAAGGTATTCCTCACGCATTCCTAGTATCAGAACAATTAGCATGCTAACAGTGAACTTCCTGATCCCCTGACAATAAAATGCTTCTTAGATACAAACGTCACACCTCGATCTAATTTTAACCCCAAGAGCTTCTTTTCCAATATGTCTGTGCTACAGATAAAACATTTTTCCTCAAGTGCTTGACAAAAAAAAAATCCTCTACAGCCATTTTAAGGCTTAAAACAGCTTAATTAGACCCTCACTGATAACACTAGGAACCCACCAGCATGTTAAGTCAATATTAAAAGCTCCAACACTGTTTACAACCCACCTGCCATCCCCTTAAAAGATTTAAGCTATGAGATCACTCTTTTCTGTATGTACTTTTTTTGTATTCTCTGTTAGCCCGGATCGCCGGCTCGGCCCGTGACATTGAAACGCCACAGTGACCCTGAAATTGTGCTACATCTCCGAGGGAAATATGTTCTCGGAATAAGCTATGCTGAGCAGAGAGACACCCCCCACGCCACCCTCTCCTCCCTCCCCTCCCTCAGCTCACCCCCTCCCACCCCTCCTATGCTTTTCATCACAGACCCCGCGTATTCTCATTGTCTCAGGACCGAGGCGGGGTGTCATGCCAGAGCCTGCCTTTTATGAGCGGTTTTATATTCATTTGATGATCCTGCGGGGTTCTGTTTCCTGAGTGGATTATCTCTATATGCTACGCCTGAGCCTTTTTCATATGCAGAGCCAGGGCAGAGTCAATAAGGTCCATTCTGCATACAATATTCAAGATTATACAAGACAGACAGCATAATTCGCACTCAATCAGAATACAAATGACTTTCGAGGCCGGCGGAACAGCGCGTCGGAAAACAAGCACAGCTGATTTTTACCACTGGCTCGGTCGTGGATACCTACAGTCCTGGAGCAGAAGGCGTACGGGGTTTTTGAATTGAAAACAGTGGGAGATTGTTTGAGTCGTTGCTACAGCTGTACAATATTACACACAATAGTACTGGAGAGAAATCTATCCCAGGGCCCATATTATGTTACTTTCTGATCTGTTGTAATGCTGTTTCCTCATCACAATCATACCTGGGGCTGTGTTTTGTTTCATTAACGCATGTTTAACCCACAAATCTTATTCTCACAAGATGAAAACACTCTACTCCACCTTGTGATGTCATTTGGTAATACAGGGAGTGCTCCTCTCTGTTTGCAAACTTCATACACTTTCACTAGAATCATTCAGATAATTTCAGCCAAATTCCAATCTTTGCTAAATAAAAGGTAAAAGGTAGCTGTTAACTTGAAAACTACTACTTCATAACGTCACAAGGTGGAACAGAGCTTTGGAGATATAGACAGAATAATAATAAAGGGTTACTCAAACATGTGTGACTGAAACAAAACACAACTCCACATCTGTTTTTGACAAGGTAACCACATTATAACATGGCTTAAAGTTCACACAACTCAAACTCAATATTTCCTAATATGGTAAATTTTTGACATAGGACCTAATTTCCTAGTGAGCCAGAGTGTTGCGGATGTGTGGAGACACTTTTTAAAATATTCCATCCAGTCCTTGTTTTTGCAGAGGTCACTGGTGCTAGGCTAGTGCATGTCAATGGCCATAGTTAGCCTGCCACTAAAAACAGTCTTACCCACTCCACAAAGCACCCAAAGCAAAATAGCTATAACGCTAGACTGTTGATGTGAATGTCTGTGTCTATAGAATATTTTTTAGAAGTAAAACCATCCTTGCATTTGAAGGATTTATGTCTGAGCAGCAGCAGTGAGTTATACTTCCTGAGAGAAAGCTTTGCAGAGGCGGACTGATATATGAGAAAATAGTCCCTCAAAATGAGATGATTCATGCGATGCAAGGTTAGTTTTATTTCAAACATTATTTTATCAACACAGACAATTACATCAACAGTCTGGCGTAATAACAGATTTGCCTTGGGTGTTTTGTGGAGTGGGTAAGACTGTTTTTACTGGTAGGCTAACTATGGCCATTGACATGTGCTAGTCTAGCACCAGCGACCTCTGCAAATACAAGGACTGGATGAAATATTTTTTAAAAAGTGTCTCCACACGTCTCCAACACTCTGGCTAACTGGGAAATGAGGTCTTATGTCCAAAATTCCAGACAGTCCCTTTTCTTTCTTTTCAAATTGAATATATATGAAAGAAACCAGGACCTAGAGGTAAGATCTTAAGACCGAGCCCAAGCGGGTCGGGTCGGGCCTAAAATGTCAATCATTACTTCGGGTCGGGTCGGGCTCGGGCTTCAAATAAATATATGTTTATAAAATGTATGCTAAAACGATGTGTGGATACTAAACTAAGGAATACTTGTTATAAAATAAATAATATGGATAAAACAGAGAAGTAATGTAATGTAATTGCTATTTAACTACTAAACAGGATCCGCAGAGCCAGAGCTCTGCGCACGTGAACGCCCCCTCTTAATTTAATAATCTTCCCCTCCGCAAGTCTGCATCTATTTTGACCTGGTATCCCCAATATGGAGGAGCAAGAAGTTAAACTAAAGGCAGGAGAACTGAAAAGACAAACACGCACCGGTAAGAGTGAGGTGTGGAAAAGCTTCAAATTGATTGTTGAAAATGCTACAGAAACTTGCGTTGGCTTCGCTGAATGTCGTCAATGTGGCGCTTTGCTTTCATACGAGAGCAAAAAGACTGGCACCTCGACGCTGAGCACTGCTCCTCCTCCCGAGTCCTCACAAATAAAACATGACATTTCGGGTTTGCTTCGGGCTCGTGCCTGCAAATCAAGTTAATTGGTCGGGCTCAGGCCGGGTCGGGTTTTAATACCCGCGGGCCGGGTCGGGTTGGATTTTTTAGGCCCGATCTCACCTCTACCAGGACCATTTAAAAGCTATTATTTTCAGCTGAATCAGTACTTGTAAACTTCCACTGCTGTCACAGCTGCCTTGGGTCATATTGTCTTAGAACTGGCAGTCAAATCACCAAATAGCCTTTATGAACTGTATTGGGAACATGTTAAGTCCACTTTCCAAAAATAAATAAATCATCTGTTCAGTATTAATTAATGTGGCAGGGTTTGACAGAATGGGAGCTTAGAGGTACAGCTGCTCTCTACTGCAGTATTTTGGCCCACTATTAATACTGAAATCAACTGAAACACATAAAACACGAACATATGAAGCCTCTTTACTCAGTGTTATGTCATCAAAATACTGCAATACCCATATTGTATGAATACCAATATAAGTGTAATGATACTAGTATCTTGACTTAATATATTGTGAAATGCAGGTGATTTGTTTTTTTAACATTCTTAGTAAACAGTGCCAAATATCATACCTAAACACACCATGTGCCACAGAATACACAGTGGCCGAAGCGTCTTGTCTAAGGCCACAAAATGACCCAAAACGCTAATGAAAAAAGTACTGTTTAACAGGGCTGTACAGGACTTGAAATGATTTTACACTAGGCTACTCTGTAAACCTTGAAACTCAAGTACACGGGCATCGTACTATACTGTCTGAATACTAATCCGCAGGACATTCTTTAACTCTGCTATGTGTATAGGGACCTTGTTGTAGCCACTATCTAAAATAAAACCAGCACGATGAAGGTGTCCATGAAGGTTACAGAGTACAGCCTGGGTCTCATATCTTCATGCGCGCCATTACACGCCTATGCAGAGTCTATCAGTCATGTTTATAATTGCATTAATGTGTTATGAACTGTTTCCGCCCCCCCAGCCACCATAAAGATCGCCCTCCACGAGATGGACCGCGAGATGAGGGAGGAGTACCTGGTCGTGATCCAGGCCAAGGATATGGGAGGACACATGGGAGGACTGTCCGGGACAACCACCGTCACTGTCACCCTGACCGACATCAATGATAATCCACCAAAGTTCTCCAAAAGTAAGAGTATTTTCAAAAATCAGAAATGTTGTTTCCTCATCAAAAACATACCTGGAGTGGTATTTAGCTTCATACACACGTTTAACTCAGAAATCCTGTACACACCTTCGCTAGAATCATTTGGATGATTTCTGACATGAAATTGCCAATCTCTCGTGAACAAAAGGTAAAAGGAGCTGTTAACTTGAAAACTACCGTGACATGACATCGCAAGGCAAAACAGAGCATCTTGAACGTGATGACTGAGATGTAGACAGACTAATAATCAAGGATTACTCAAACATGTATGAATGAAAAAACTCCAGGTATGTTTTTTAATTGGGTAACAGCATTATAACCTGATTTAAGGCACACAAGAGTCAATTTTGCATAATATAGGACCTTTAAATAGATTGGTGTACCGGTGTTTACTTCCATTGATGAGTAGAGTAGCCAACATTTGTGCTCAGGTAAGAGTAGGTATAATAATAGCAGGACAGTAAGTAAAAATATAAAAGGTACTTCGGAAAGTATTACTAAAATAATTGTAAAAGTAACTGTATTGACATAACATCAGACAGAGGTGGGACAAAGTCATCGTTTTGCAAGTCTCAAGTCTTTGAAATCAAGTCCCAAGTCTAAGTCCACAGGCAAGTCCAAGTCGTCTGTTTTGAGCTTCAAGTCTTTTCAAGTCTTTAAACCAAAGTACCAGATATAGCTTAGATTTTCGCAATTTATATGATTTTTAAGATAAATTGTACTTAAAAAGTCATAGTATATTTATATATGAGTATTTGTAGAGTATATAAGAGTTGTAGAAATGCAAATGTTTCCTTAAATGTTATCTTAAGAAGATCTTGGAGTGAATCATTACAGTCAAAATAGGACAATTTCAGATTTAAAAGTGCTTCTCAAGTGTTGTCAAGTCTTCTCAAGTCACATTGCTCAAGTTCGAGTCAAGTCCCAGGTCATTGACCTTCAAGTCCAAGTCGAGTCCCAAGTCTCAGTCCATTTTATCAAGTCAAGTCTCAAGTCCTAAAAATAGTGACAAAAGTCTGACTCGAGTCCAAGTCACGACTTGCAAGTCCCCACCTCTGACATCAGATTTCAGTCAGGTATAAAGGATACACAACAAAAACTAGAAAAAAAAATCCTAAATATATAATAAAGGAACGGACCAATGATATTGTTGATTGACATTGACATCTATAAGTGAATTAGATTTTTTTTGTTTTCACCTGTAAATGCAGATGTGAAACCTGCTCTCCTTTCCCATCACCTGGCCTTTATTCAGGCTCACCTGTGCTCTCTGGTCTTCTTCTATCAGGCCAAAGCTGGCACACGATCAGACAGCGGTAATGTAAATAGAATCTAGTGATATGTGAGAATACAATGGGTAGATCTGCCATTGGAATTACAGATGGTTGTTTTAAGTACTCAAGTAAATAGAATGTGTACTACCCACTTCTAAATAAGGTACTTGGAGTGGTACTTACTAGAATTTCACCCACACAAGTTCTCGCAAAGTAAGACAATTCTCAGAAAATTGATTGAAGAATACAAACAAATTACCCAATAAATGAAACTCGATTTGTTCTCATTTACAGAGATAAATGTTATTTCACAGTCATCAAACACGCTATTTAGAAGTGCAGCTCTCGTCTAATGGTGGCAGAGGAGAGAGTAAGAGTGATTTGTTTTGCAGGCTTGTATGAGTTTGTGATTCCGGAGGACCTACCGTTGGGGAAAACAGGAGGCAAAGTGTGGGCCAGTGACAGGGACATCGGGGAGAATGCCAAATCGACCTACAACATCATCGACGGAGACGGCATGGGCATATTTGAGATCGTCACGGATGCACAGACTCAAGAGGGAATCCTACGCCTCAGAAAGGTACGCTAAAGTCAACCAAAGATGCTCTTAGACTTATTATAAATGTTAGATGCTCTCATGGGTTTTGACCATAGACTGTGTATGTGAATGGGCATAGCTACCTGCTGCTCACCATGTTTCAAATAGAAAGTGAGCATGAGCATACTTTCTGGCTCCATCGACTCTTCATTTTGGTCTTAAAAAGCTTGTATTAACCCACTTTACATGATCCTTATGTTTTTACTTTGCTGTTTTGTCCGTAAACCAATTCCTATTCCTAGAATGAAACTCAGCTTCAAATTCAGTCCACAACTGCCAGCCTTAGTGAGCTTCATTTGACTGGAGCTGAATGCCATGGGTGATGTCACCTTCCCTTAGTCCACTTTAATTCATGTATCATTCTTCCTTTCATTTTTTTCACAATTAAACCAAAAATAAGAAAAAAGAAAAAATGGATAGCGATTTGTTTTTAGCAGGATATCAGTTGCGTCTGATACATGTATGGAGCAGGAAAGCTTTCAGCAATATTTGTGTGCATAGTATAGAAATATGTGCATATTTGTGAAATCCGTGCATATTTGGCTGTAGTTGAACATAAAACAAATATTCGTAAACTATTGAATGAGTCCAGTCGTATATAAAATGTATTGTGTGTATTTTATTCATCAGAATACACATTGAAAAGTTACGACATCAAGAATTTACAATCACGTACAATTGAGCTTTCTTCAGTACCAATGCAAATTCACAGATGCGACTTTATTGTCAAAAATAGTCCCGGTTTAGTCCTGGTTTAGTCCTGGTTTAGTCCTGGTTTCAGTTCTGGTTTAGACCTGGTTTAGACCTGGTTTATTCCTCATTCAGTCCTGGGATCAGTCTGGGCTCAGTCCTGGTTCAGTCCATATGCAGCACAAAAGTCCGACACTGCATTTTAAGTTATCCGTTTTTTCCCCAAACACAAAAACACATAATCGAAAACTGAAAAAAACCCAAATCGTTATCCGTTTCTTCATTTTGTTTTTTCATTGTCTTATTTTTGGTTTTATTTCAAAAAAACGAATGCAAGAATGATACACAGATTCACTTTATATATAGCCTATGGTTTTGAGTGATATTTAATACCATTACGGACTGTCATCTGTTTTTTTGTTTTCTAAAGGTTTCAAAAGTTTTGCTAGCTTTGTTATTTCGGGTTAGGGCCAGGATTTTTCATTCTAATCAATTGATGTCATCCAGTAAATAAAATGTAACCTTAAAGTAGTCCAAATAGTCCCATGTACAGACATATTGTACAAGCAGCTCTTGAGGTCTAAATAAATCCACTGTGTTCTGTTTTAATCTAAATATATGTTTTTTTGATTGCACAAGTAACAGGAAGTGCCCAGTTAGCATGCTAATTGTTGTTAGCTTTACTGTGACGCACCACTCCAGCCTCTGAAAGTTGTGAAAAAGCATATAAAATGATTGTGGTGAATTATTTGTCCTCTTAAAAGTTGTAGTAAAGGTGTACTTGATCAGTTGTATAGATGGCATGTTTGACAGCTATTGATAAAGCAGATTCACACGCGCTGAGGAGACAGTACAAGTATTCATTTTCTACCCACTCTGCGCTTCTTTAGAAATACTCATACATTTGTGACGAGGAAACAACATTATAACAAAGATTAGAAAATAGCGTAATTTGAGCTCTGTAAAGAATTGTCAAAAATATTACTTTCCTTTTTGTTACTTACTCTTTTAAAGGTATTGGCAATGCGATTAAAATTGAGTGGATTTAATCAAGAGAGACGGAATGATATTTTTTATCGCGCTAAAATAGATTTGACATTTGAAAACCCTGATACAAAGACTAAATCACAAGCCTCATTTGATTTTTGCTATAACGCCGCTTATCTGTATTCGCCAATAGACTGCAGAAATAGACAGATCTATTATGTGACAATGTAATTCCATATCTACAATGGTTCCTATCCAACCAACTCCAGCCTTTTGAAACCTTAACCTTGACCCTGAATCAACTGAAAGGCGTAATACCTTGTCACTCGTTTGAATTGCACAAATTTCGATAGCTCACAGCAAATGGTTATTATCAAACAAGCTAATAGATTCTCTGGCTTTGTACAATGCGCTCTTGTGAATGCTAAAGCAGCTTGTAAACTGCCTTAGTTCTTGTTTTACGATCTGCAGATAGCTACATTTTCATTATTGTTTAAACACGAATAACTCAATCTGAAGAGTTGTTGAAAGTGTTATTTTTCTTTCAGTTGCTTACTTTTTTCACAGGTAATATCAGTGAAATGAAAGTGGATTTAATCAAGGAGACAGAACAATATTTTATTGCACTAAAAAGATTTGACATTTGTAAACCCTGATACATAGTAAATTACAAGTCTCGTTTGATTTCTTTTTTTTTTTTAATGGTGTTTATCTACAGTGTACATCCGAATACATCTTTTAACAACAATAGTTGCTACATTTACATTTGATGATGGAATAAAAGCTTTGTCAGAGTCAGCAGGTCGAGCCTTAGGAGCACTGATAAACAAAGCTAAAGCAAATCGTGACCTGAGCTACAAAACCTACACTGAATTGTACAGGGCCTGTGTCTGTCCTGTTCTGGACCATGGCGCTGGAGTCTTTGGTTATTGTAAACAGACCCACAGTGAGAAAGTTCAGTGCAGAGCTCTGAGGTACTTCTTAGGCGTGCACAAAAAGGCTCCTAAACTTGAACTGTATGAGATGGTGCAGTTATGGAATAGTTTGGTTAATATGCCAAACAAAAGATTATCCAAACATTTAACTGGAGTCTGTTACAGAAATTGTCCTGGAGTAGAGAGGTTGAGATTTTTTTTGAGAATGCAGATCTCCAGTTTATTTCTAGAAATGAGTTAATCTGTAGTGTCAGACAAACTAGGTACATTTATTTTGACAAGTATAAACAGAAGTGACACAATGAAATTTCATGTTAACCAAAATTAAGACCATATAAAGACTGTTTTGGTCCTGCGCTGTATGTCACTCTGAACTTGAGCAGTGGTCAGATGTCAGTATGTGTCCAGCTGAGGTGTGGGAGTCTGGAGCCTCTGGAGACGAGACGCTTCCACTCAGTCCCAGAGGTGGAGCTCACATGTGCTCTGTGCGACTTAAAGGACATTGAAAATGAAATGCATTTTCTGTAATACTCTGCTTTCCTCTCCATCATGACCTGCCCTGCCAGTTGTTGTCTAATGTATCTTATTGTTAGTTTTCTCTGTCTGATGAGAAGAGACTGGAGTATTTGTTTAAATGTAATGTTTTCAAGTTGGCTCAGCTGGTGTTAAAAGCCTGGGACCTTCTTAAGATGACACTTTCACATCATTATTTTGACGTGTGATCTGTCTGCTTATTGTTTTGTGTGTCTTATAAGCCCTGGGCTCGGCACCAACTAAATGGTGCGTGACACTAGTAGTAAAATAAACTAAACTAAACCTACCCAACCGAATTTAGCCTTTTGAAACCTATCACGCACAATTGACTTTTTAGAGCTTTTAACCACATTTTAGTTGTTTCCCCTTCTCATTTACCCTCTGGAAGTTGTATTTAGAGTGATTCATGCATGTTTGAATAATCTTTACACTCCTGTATTCAAGGCTCCATTGCTCTGATCAACCCCCGTTTTCACTGCCACCGGCGTACGCCCACTGCTCTGTACCTATTTCCTTCTACGATTTTATTTTCTTTATCAGTGATACACAAAGGATTCGGCACTGTTTAAAAGTCGTTTTGGTACAAATGAAAAAAAAAAAAAAAAGATTGCTACTGTCTTGAGTGATGTGCAGCTATCCATAGAAGGGCTCCAAAACTATGGATCTTTGTTGTGATCATATTTACGGCGACATCAGCTCCTATTGGGCACCGCAGGTTTGTAACAGCAGACTTGTTTCTTTTTTAAGTTGTTTTAGATCAATATTGCGATTTAAAATGTCTAAATCTGTGGGTCATAGATTGTAACTATATAGCAGCCTCAAGCACAATGTGTCTTGTTTAACCTTGACCCTGAACTGAAAGGTGCATTACCTGATAGCTCACAGTAAATACTTGCTATCATACAACCTAATAGATTCTCTGGGTTTGTACAACACGCTCTTGTGAATGCTAAAGCAGCTTGTAAACGGCCTTAGCTCTCATATTACGATCGGCAGACAGCTCCATTTTCATCACCGTTTGAGCAGATGGACCGGGCCTCCAGTCGCCTCTAGTTCTTTCTCTTTCTTTCACATTTCCATCTTGCTTTGTTCGTGTTCCCCCAAAGCCACTTCACAGGAGCAGTTGTTGGTTAATTGGTTTGCTCAAGGGTACGTTGGCAGTAATTTTTAAGCAAAGAGGAAGAAAGCGTTCTGAATGGGTTCGGCGAGATATTCCCAGGTGCGCCGGCCCGAGGAAAGGCGCTAGCAACACTTCTGTGACAAAACATCTCATCTTCCGCCAAACACATTAGCGCGTAATGGAGCAATGCGTTATGATATGTAAGTGTTCAAAAAACTCGGAATTCATTACACAAGTTTTTAAGTACGCTGTGATGCTGTGATACTGTGGTTGATCATTGTAGTGGTTTATTCTGGTAAATGTACGCCACAAGATGTTCTAGACACATTGAGATCAATGACTTGCTCTGGTAGAAATGATGACTTGCAATCCGGGGTTCAAATGAGGTGGACTTGCATTCAGAATTAAATGGACTTCAATACTAATCTATAGTGTTAACATAAATCAGTTTTCCATTGTTCTGCTTACCTCAAATGACCCTGTCTAAGTGATTTTTTTTTTTCTTTTTTTCAGTAGTCAATTTTAAATACATCAATTAATCACTTGGCTTCATAAACAACATTCACCCTCAACCAGGGGTCTCCAACCTGTAGCTTGGGAGCTACCAGTAGCTCTCCACCCCTTTCCAAGTAGCTTGCCAAGGGATTTTGGAGTTATGCTACTGTGCTGAAGAACAAAAATTTGGTTAAGTACATGCCTTTTACCATAGTTCAAGTATAATTTTGAAGCTCAACTTTATGTGCTAATAAATGGACAATGGTTTATGTTTTATAGGCATCTAACTGTATCCCAATACTTGCCCTCTTTCTTATAATCGTCTCAATTTCTTGCCACTGCTAAAATGAGTAGCTCTCTGGCATTTTTGTTTTGTAAAGGTAGCTCACAGGAGTAAAAAGGTTAGACACTCCTGCCCTAGACCATTTTCTCCAAAATATTACATTTGTATAAGAACACATCACATTCCCCTAAAGTGTTACACTGTAGTCATAGAGTGTCTTGCCTAAGCACACAATGCCAGAACTTGATCCAAGTAGGAATCAATCATCCAACCTTTGCATTAGAGCAGACCTGGGCATTGTACAGCTCCCGGGCCAAATACAGCCCCTTGGTTGACTTCGACCAGCCCGTTTAAGTTCATCTGAAATTACAAAATAAACATATTTTTAATTTTACCTAATGCATGGACTAAAGCTGCATTGTTTTTATTTTAGAGGTGTTTTAAAATGATATTTTTTGTAAGGCAACCTCCCTTTTTTATTGCTTAGTCATAACATGTACTCGTACTAGTCTCACCAGCTTGTCAAAACAATGCTGTTTACTGCTTTTAATCAAGAAATACAATTAATATTATGTAGAATTGAGTTAAGCATTTTTGCCTGGCCCTCTACAGTATTTCTGTTTCTTATGTGGCCTCATGCAAAAAATAATTGCCTACCCCTGGTTTAGAGGATGAATGCTCTACTTAACCATTGTGCTTGAGGCTGCTGTATAGTTATCATCTTCGACACCTGTGAATCACTATGTTATAATATGTCCATTTTAAATTGCAATATTAATCTGAATCTATTTAAAGATGCACTATGTAACTTTCTGGTTGGGGGTCGATCACGTGCTTGTTTCTATGGATATGTCATTGCTCTGCCTAGAATATTCCAGTTTGACATTAAACAACTTTACCTTACATTTTCTAGGTATTTCGAAGCCATAAAACCAAATGTAAAACAGGCTTTCTGACTGTGAGCAGGGTTGTCTCTCCACAGATCTGACCTGTAATTTGGTCTGGGTTTGGTCTCCATGATGATAGAAAGGTTTAATGCCATTCTGTGAAACATACCAAACATCTCCCGGAAGAAAAGCATTTGACAGACCCTCCACCAGAAAAGTTACACATCTCTAAATTAATAAAAGAAACAAGCTGACTTATTAGAAAACTGTGTTGAACTGACGTCACCGTAAACGACTCAGCTATTCCGATTGATTGTGGCAGATCATGCTTGCGAGACGTCACTATGCAACATTGTCAAATTCTGCATGTATCACTGATTAAGAAAAAACATTTTAAGAACAAAGTAAGTACAGGGCAATGGGCATATGCCGGTGGCGGAGAAAACGGGCGATGATCGGTAATACACCATCTTGAAAATCCTAGTTATTTATATCCTATTTCAGATAACAACTTTTTTTTTTTTTTTTTTTTTTCATGGAACCCTCCTGGACATCTAAGGATTTTAACTAGACACATTTTGTTCTTCAGTTTGGAAAAGAACCCCAGCAACAGAGAAGAGAAATATTGGATACTTTTTGGAATCATTTGCCACCAAAATAGATGACCTACAGACATTTGATCAAATATGCAACTCCTCTTTCTCCCCCATTGTTATTACTTTCTTTCAATTTTTGTAGTGCTGTTTCTTTCTTCTCAGTGCAATGACTCATCTTGATTCAGCACCACACGCCACACAGTATGCTAATTCCCATATAATACAATATAATACATACAGTAGCTTGGGTTGGATCTGGGAGCTTCACTTGGCGTAAACATTGGACACATCATTCGACCCCTTCTATTCTCATCTCAACAATGACATATTAAAGAGAACATATGCTTTCTCAGGTATTAAGTATTAAACTGTAACATATATAGATCATCATTTTACATGTTACAGTAAATGGTAAGCTGTAAACGTTCGTGTATGTGTTTTTATTGTTTAAAAATGGCTATGTGGACATTTTTAACTTGGATTTTCTTTTGTTTTTGTAAATTTGTCTATGTACTTTTTCACATTTTTACATATACAGAGGAAGAGCACTTTTCTTTTAAGATAACGATGACAATGATAAGTTTATTCGGATGTTTCCATAAATGATAAATAAATGATAAATTGTATATTTATGCAGTAATCAACAGATACACAAAGGCAATTATTTTTCACATTGCTCATCACAAATATAATCTCCAAAAGTAAAATAAAAATAAAAATCAATCATTCCGAAAAGGAGTGGGGAGAATTAACGCTTATCTACCCCCACTCTGTTTTATAATCCCATTAAAGCAATAAAGAGCTTCTGCCAGGCTCTTATAGTAAGTCAGATTGCTCCAGATACAAAGTAAATGTTATTGTTTACATTCAGAAAAAAATAATATTCCTTCTTTTGCATACTTATATAATCATGTCTTAATATCTATGTTTAAACATGTTCATATTTCTACCATATTTCCACCTTGAAAACGCCCCATGCTCTTTATATGAGACACTCACCCAGTCACACATACACCAGTGTACACCGACACTGGGGTGACATGGATTAAGTGTCTTGCCCAAAGACACGATGACGGTATGGAGCTAGAATCACACTGCCAACCTGTGGGTCAGTGGATCTGAATGATCAATGAATGATGCTTTGTGTAGAGAGCGGGTTTTGAACTGTCAACGATAGGATCAGAGGTCGCACACTCTTCCGACTGAGTTACTGTTAAGGAGAAAGGTGGGCGGAGATAGGGGGTAGGTGAAAACAGGAATTAAACTCTTAAAGGGACAGTTTGGAATTATGGCTATGGAACCTAATTTCCTAGAGACGTGTGGATACACTTGTTTAAATATTCCATCCAGTCCTTGTATTTGCAGAGGTCGCTGGTGCTAGGCTAGTGCATGTCAATGGCCATAGTTAGCCTGCCACTAAAACCCACTAAACTTACCCACTCCACAAAACACCTGAGGCAAAACAATTATAATGCCAGACTATCGATGTCAATGTCTGTGTTGAAAGAATAATTCTAGAAGCAAAACCAACCTTGCATTTGAAGGATTTATGTCTGAGCAGCAGCAGTGAGTTGTACTTGTTGGACTTGATATATGAGAAAATAGTCCCTCAAGATGCGATGATTCATGCGATGCAAGGTTATGGACAGTATGGAGTAATAATAGATTTGCTTCGGGTGCTTTGTGGAGTGGGTTTTTAGTGGCAGGCTAACTATGGCCACTGACATGCGCTAGCCTAGCACCAGCGACCTCTGCAAATACAAGGACTGGATGCGATGTTTTAAAAAGTGTCTCCACATGTTTCCAACACTCTGGCTCAATAGCAAATGAGACCCTATGTCCAAAATTCCGAACTGTCCCTTTAAGTAAACTAATGATGAAGGAACACCACAGCAACACGGTTAACAGCCCGAGCTGATTTTACATATGACCCCTTTAACATCATGGAACATTACAATGGCATGACGTCAAAGCCTGTCCAGACAGCTCTTTCTCTCAAGGACAAGCCCTTAAGATGTGAATGATAAAAAAATTAAAAAAAAGTAAAAAAAACCACACCCTAGCATGCCACTGTTTATGTATGCATGTATTCTGTTTAAGTCTATAGATGTTAGCATATATCGCATCATACAGGGGATTGATGGATGGCTGCTCTCCACTCTTGAGTCATGGTTCAGCTCAGTGCCAGGCTGGAAAAGCTATACATCACTCAACTGCGCCATGTTGTGATGTAAAATGACATTACCCCAAGGACGCGGGCTGCGACTTTGTCAAAATGTGAACAATGAAGAGCAGAGCGGGCGGGGTACCGGGTTGCCGGGGCGACCCTAGACGACGCAATTTCTCCGCGACGCTAAAAACAAACTGAGCGCCAAGAGTTTAGAAGTGTGGAGGAAGAAAATGTTAGTCTTTCAGCTAACTTCTGCTAATCGAGGTTTGTTTGTCTGGTGTCTGGTTTGGGATTGTTTCCCCGTTTCAACTTGGCGTCCGATGAAAAATAGTTTCAATGAGTCACACATGTACTGTTTTGAGTTTTGAGGTAGGGCATCTGGCGCAAATTCCTGCCAAATTGTCAAGAACTCGTACTAAAAATGCATAACTACCATTGCAGAAGTTTCACTGCTGTTCCAAGATCTCTATATTAGTGTATTTAGCTCGAGTCAACCATGCCAATGTCTTCAAGGAGATTCATAGTGTGCAGTTAAAACTAAGTAGATTTGATAGCTTTTTTTAATATCTCTGAAGTGCATGATACTAAAACTCAATTTCAATACTAAGAAATAGTCTCAACACTCAGTTCAGTGATACAGTTTCAGAGACCTTTCTTTCTTATTACCACGCGGTCGGAAATCTGTGTAATCCCTTAGTTGTTCAGATGTGTTTCATAGACATACTTGTTTATGTAGTCAGGAAAGGTTCATTTCTGTCATGTGACTTTTTACTATTGATACATGCTCAAATAAGTTTCTGGTTTTAGTATAGTTTAGTATCAAATTTTTGATACTTTTGACATCCCTATAGCTTTGGTTATATATTCAAGTGTTTGATTGCCCCAAAACCAGTTTGTCTTTTCTCATGGAGATGTTATTGCTTTGTCTAGAACAGGGGTGGGCAAAAATGTTTGACTCGTGGACCACAAAGGGGTCTAAAAGTTGACGCAAAGGTCGGACCAGGAGCAGATGGATGGAGTTTTTTGGTAATCCACCTCATAATAGAAAAAAGTTAAATTACAAGTTACAAGTCAGATCTGTGGAAAGAGGAGCTTTTTTGTGGGCAGTAAAGCTGTATAAATGCATGATGGATAAGTTCGAGATAAATGCCATACCGCGGAACATCAGCAAACGGAGAACATTCCACCAGGCACTAAAGGTGCATTGTGTAACTTTCCGGTGGAGGGTCCGTCAAATGCTTTTCTCCAAGGAGATGCTATTGCTTTTCTCACAGAATTGTATTTAACCTTTCTAACTTCACAGAAACCAAATCAGACCAAGTTACAGGTCAGATCCGTGGAGAGGCAACCCCGCTCACAGTCAGAATGCCTCTTTTCTTAGGTATTATTGAGCTATAAAACCACCTGTAGTTGTATAAATGTAATGTAGAGCTGTTTAATCTCCTACTGTGGAACATTCCAAGCAGAGCAATGACATATCCATAGAAACAATCAGGTGACGGACCCCCAACCAAAAAGTTACACAGTGCACCTGTAATGTCCATGTGGATTTGTAGGAAAACCAAATAATAATAACAGTTTCCACATATCAGAGAAAGCTCCTGAATTTTTAGTAACAGAATAATTTCCATCACTTTGGTCCCATAGACCTTTAATCATCACCCAATTGACTACTACATATTTCCCTAGTCTCATTATACCTCGGTTTTATAGGGTAGACATATACCAATGTTGAGTCTTGTAAAATTAATATCCGCGAATGGTGTATGCTAACAGAATAGCACAAGGTAAAATGAGGTATCGACGAAAACATTGTATTATGAGATGAAAGTGAATGTTTTCAATCTGCTTCTACTCCAAAACAATTTTCTGCAGAGCCCCAAGCTTTGTGTTTTACATCTCTCCTGACGCCACTCGCTCAAATAGTCCCCAAAATCCGGGCTGCTTTACTATGTATTACACCGCTACTTTAACATAAAACGGTACCACTTCATAATAACTCTTAACTCTTAATTAGCCTTAAAGGTGCGCTATGTAACTTTTTGGTTGGGGGTTCATCACCTGCTTGTTTCGATGGATATATCAGTACTCTGCCTGGAATGTTCCACAGTATGGCAGTAAACAGCTCTAGCTTACATTTGTTCAATTACAGGTGGTTTTATAGCTCAAAAATACCTAGAAAAATACATTCTGAGTGTGAGAGGGGTCCTCTCTTTCCAGATCTGACCTGTAACTTGTCTGGTTTGGTCTCCATAAAGATAGAAATGTAATGCCATACTGTGAAACATTCCAGACAAAGCAATAACATCACCATGGAGAAAAGCATTTGATGGACCTCCACCAGAAAAGTTACACAATGCACATTTAGTTCATCCAATCCAACTTTATTTGTATAGCACATTTTATAAACAAGAGTGCTTCTCATAGCAATGCAAGACATTTTACTTAAAAAATAAAATAAAATAAAAAATCTGCCTTATTGTTTCAACCATGAGGACTCAATAAATAAAATAATAATAATAAAATCAATGAACAAAAATAATAAAATCAATAAATAAAAGCAGGACTAAAAATAATAAAATAGATAAAAACAATAAATAAACAAATAAATAAAAGACATAGAGGACCACAGATCTCGCTTAGTATTAAATGCCATAGAATAAAAGTGGGTCTTAAGACAAGACTTAAAACACTCCATTGTGCACTGTGTTTGTACATGGAGGGGCAGAGTGTTCCAGAGCTTAGGGCCAACCACAGAGAAGGCCCTGTCCCCCCTGGTTTTACGTCTCGTCTTAGGCACCAAGAGCTGGAGCTGGCCCTCGGACCTCAGAGCACGTGCGAGAGTGTAAATTTGGATGAGGTCCAGGATGTATTGTGGGGCCAGTCCATTCAAAGCTTTAAAAACAAATAATAAAATCTTAAAATCAATTCTAAAATGAACAGGAAGCCAGTGCAACAACATAAGAATTGAGGTAATGTGATAGCACTTTTTGCTTTTTCATAATGATCATAATAATTCATAACAAACAAATAGTTGTATGTGATTTTTACTGTCTTGTGAAAAACGGATTACTATCTAATTTTAAATATTTCACAAATTTCAGAGACCAGAGCGGAGTTTTGCTGTCATTTTAAAGCTAACAACAACTAGCATGCTAACTGTGCACTTCCTGAATCTCAGACGATAATCTTGAGCTTTGGTTTGAAGCTGAAGCATATCTCGGTAAACATGAGATTTAGGGGTTTGAAAAAAAAGTCCAGGCAGAATTCAAATAAAATTCCTGTTGAAATGTTTTTTTTTTTTTTTTTTTGTTGTTTTTTTTTTGTGGGTTTGGAGTGCAAACTGATCCAGATTCTTCTCAGAATGGTTGATTTGACTGAAAATAAGTGGGATACACATGTCCATATCCATGAAATTGATAGTTCTTTTTTATCAGAAGCTGGACAAACAGAAATTAATTAAGAAAAAGTACAAGGGCCCTTATCAGCCTCCTCTGAATTTTAACAAGTTTTAACTACAAATGGAAAATAAACTAACCTTAACGACTAAAGGACTGCAGCTATTATGGCACCAGCCCTAAATGTTCATCATTCTGTCTGTGTCCATCCTTTAAAGTGTTCCCAATAAAACAGGACACTTAAGCTGGACTCCCTAGACACGCCCTCTCATCCACAGTCGCACAAGTCCGCCAACCTCCACCTGACATGGAATTCAAATGATGAAAGATCCTTTGCAGCAAGGTTAAAACTTATTGATCTAAGTGTGGCTGGAGAGGCAGGGCAGACCAGAGATTGTGTGGTGTTTGGGCTCTAAGCGTTTTATCTGGCAACCCGCAGGCCTGTCGGGGGATGTTAGCGCAGTGCTGAGCTTTCACCCCTGAAGCCAGCACTGAACTTTGAAGTCTCTCAATGGCCCCTGTGTACATACTGATGTGATGTCGGAGCCGGGGAGAGGCACGGACAATGACCCAGCGGGATTGTGGGTAGGACATGACAAGAAGCGCCGGGACATAGACAGAAGGCAGAGGGTTGTACATGTGTTGTTAAAGGTAGACGTGCTGCTCCTGTATCATAAATTACATGTGGGTATGGCATACTTTTGTGGTTGTAAAATGATGTTAAAATGTACTCTTCTGGACTTTAAAGGTGCACTATGTAACTTTATGGTTGGGGTTTATCACCAGATTGTTTATATGGATACGTCACTTCTCTGCCTGGAATGTTCCACAGTATGACAAATAAATCTACCTTATATTTATTCAATTACATGTGGTTTTAGAGCTCAAAAATACAGGATGTATAGGAGGAGCTGCATACCGGAAGACACATGGTGCACGCAACATGGTTTAGTCCTGATTAAATCCTGTTTTAGTCCCTGGTTTAGACCAAGTTTAGAACTGAGTTTAGTCCTGTTTTAGTTCTGGTTTAGAGGCGCAGGAAACATGGGAGGAGATGTGGGGTTTAGTCCTGGTTTTAGACCTGGGTTAGATCTGGTTTTGGACTGATTTTAGTCCTGGTTTAAGTTTTGTTTTTAGTTCTGGTTTAGAGGCACAGGAAACGTGAGAGGAGACACGGTCTGCACAACATGGTTTAGTCTTTGTTAAATCCTGTTTTAGTCCTGGTTTGAGTCCTGGGTAAGATCAGGTTTTGAACAGATTTTAGTCCTGGTTTTAGTTCTGGTTTAGAGCGACGTGAAACACGGGAGGAGACGCGGTCCATGCGACCTGGGTTAGACCTGGTTTTGAATTGATTTTAATCCTGGTTTTAGTTCTGGTTTTGAGGCATTTGAAACACGGGAGGAGATGCGGTCTACACAACATGGTTTAGTCCTGGTTTAGACCTGGTTTTAGTTCTGGTTTAGTCCTGGTTTTAGTTCTGGTTTAGAGGCACGGTAAACATGGGAGGAGACATGGTCTGTGCGACATGGTTTAGTCCTGGTTTAGTTCTGGTTTAGAAGCACGGGAAACACGGGAGGAGGTGCAGTTCACGTGGTGCGCGGGAGGAGGCAGGAAGGGTTTGTGCTTTCACAGCCCGGTACCAAATGATCCACGGCCCAGGAGTAGGGGACTCCTGGTCTACATCTCCAGACCTCAAAATGTATAAGTTGAGGAAACAGACCACAAGATACAACATTATGATATAGATAAAACATTTGGTAATATGGGCCCTGTAAATTAAGGAGACAGCCGTATTATGTAAAAAAAAAAAAAAAAATGTTTTAATGGGCTTTAATGTTTTAACCATGTTCCCTCATCATTAGTGTAGTCATAGCTGCATTGTGATTGATTCGTGCAGGTCGATGACTAATCCAGTATCAATGCCTGCATTCTAAAGGCTAGTGTCTTTTCAAACACTGGCTCCACTGAATTTCCAATGACGGAGTTAGCATTAGCCCCTAAACATCACAAACTATGAAAACCTAGAGCTGTTTTACCACTCTACTACACATGATTAACACCAGAGCCTCACTTGAAAACATTGCCACGTGTAGCTTTTTTTTTTTTTTTTTTTTTTTCTGTAGATTATTGTCGTGAACAATTAGTACAGCAATGACCATGTAATGTGGTGATACTAGAAGTGATCCACTGTGTTTTTAAACTCCATACGCCTTCACTACGATCATCAGCTGCATGCTATCCAGAAGCCAATTTCAATCTAAAGGCGCTGGTCTATAAAGAGTTCCTACTTATATAGCAAAGCCACCTCTCATGTTATGCAAGTACACCTGACCTAGTTTGCCACTGAATATGGAGTTTTTAAGTGCAGTTCAGCATTTGGAACTTATTTTCAACATCTAAGAGCAGCATATTTTAGCTCACGTTTAACAATATTTATCTTTCAATTTGCTACCGCATTTTGTTTTTAGAATCAATTATGGAATTCAACTTTAAACATTCCCATTGCTAGTTAAATAGCCCATATTACACTATTTTCTGATCTATGCTATAACATTTCCTCATCAAACAACATACCTGAAGTTATGTTTGATACATTCACACGTTTAACACACAAACCTTGTGATGCGCCAAGTGGCAATACAGGAAGTGCTCCACTCCATACATGATCTTAAGAATCATTTGGATCATTTCAGCTCTACCAGTCTCTAGTGAACAAAACATACACTGCAAAATCCAAAATTTAGCCAAGTTAAGATCACTTGAAATAAGAAAGTTTTATCTTGATTTGAATACATTTCACTTGACAAGTTTTTGGACTTAAAATATGAAAATGCATCTTGCTACACTTATAATAAGAAAAATAACAACTTTTGTACTTAAAATAAGAAACAAAATTTAATGTTTGAATGAAGAAAAACACACTCATTCCATTGATAGATAATTTAACTTAACTCAAATAAAGTCAAATGTGTTTAATTTGAGCCATTTTAATTTAACTAGACTTTTTTTTTTTCAGTGTAAAAGGTAGCTGTTAACTTGAAGACTATCACTTCATGACATCACAAGGTGGAAAAGACTAATAATAAAGGGTTACTCAAAAATGTGTGAATGAAGCAAAACAACTCTGTATGTTTTTGATGAGGTAACAACTTTCTAACATGGCTAAAAGCTCATTTTCAACACTGAAGGACAAATACTACAATGTCTGGACTATAAGACGCACCTTTATTCTCACAATTTGAAACCTGCAGCTTACAACAATGTGGCTAATATATGGACGGCAAATAGGTTATGATGCTAAATGAACATTAATGAGTGGGTTACGTCTTAACCCATTATGTGTTAAATGCAGGTGACGAGAAGAACCGTCTCAAACTTCGGTAACTGGACATCCTCTCATACCTGATTGACACAACTAGCCCCGCCCCTGGGAGAGTCTGAAATCTGCTGAAAACGGCTCTTTCTGCAGGAGACATGCGCAGTAGATCAAGAAGTGATGTAGTACTGTCTTAATACTGTTGTTTTACTGACATGTTTCAGGCACTGTTTGGAAAAAGCATGTATGGGTATTTAATAAAAAATTAAATTAATTTTTTTTCTGTGTAAATATTACAACATGGACACCTGCGGTTTATAGACAAGTGTGGCCTAAGTATTTTCTTTTTTTCTTTTAACGTTTAGTTGATGTGGCTTATGTTCAGGTGCACTCAATAGTCTTGAAATTACGGTAAGCAGAATATAAACAGGCATAGTCTTACTCACCCTAAAGCCTATGAAGTCCTATAGGATCTGTTTACTGACAATTACTTTCAATTACATTCTCAAAGGGTTTAAAATTACATGGGGAAAAATCCATACATTTAATTTGAGCGGAATGATAGGGGTTAATGCTATAATCCTCCTTACTGTACATCAAATGCTAAACATATTAATAGTAAATAGCAGTTCAAACCCAGTAGCTGATCTATGAGGGGGAAAACAGCCTGGGACAGTCTTGCGCGGCTCTGCTTTTTCCTCATGAATCTTATATTAATCAACTTCGTGCACTACATCATGCATACTAATACGAATTAAAGTGGCTGTCCCTAGATTACTCAAAGCTCATGCATGCGTCCTCTGAATTAATAACTTCTACGGTTCACAATGGAGTCCTATACAGAAATATTCATTATTTAAAGAAGATATGCAGAATCGACTTTTTGGAGCTTTCTGCCGTGTTATGATGTTGTTCCCTCATCAAAAGTATGCGGTTTCATATGTTGTCCATGCATGTTTGAGTGATCAAGTGATCTTCCCTGGGCCCTATTTGAACTTTCCTTGCAGATTCTGTCCAATTTTCCATAAATGTACAAAAGCATTAAACAAAACGATACACTAAAACTTCATAATCTTAATGCGATGTGCAGTAGTTTCATTAGTGAAATGCTTGCTGATTGTGATAGCGCCCTGAAGGGTCAAAAACATCAAAAACAAAAATGAAATTTAACACGTTACTATGTTGTTTTTGGTGAATATAGGATTTTCCAAAACAATATAAAGTAAGGTGATCTAAGGCCCCATCCAGTATTAGGTAGTAGGTATTTGAGTCATTTTCGTTGCTGATGTAGTGTTCATCCACACTAATCCAATGGAAAATGGCTCCAGAGACGGAATGATCTGGTGCCGCCGGCCCCCACGAATTCATCTGAGTACAGATCTGATCTGGCACTCTGTGGATGCCTGAAAACTGTGATACGCTGACACAGGAGCTCTAGTTGCTGTCCTTATTGGACCGCATCACTGTTTTGCTGATTCGCTGGGTTCGTGACATCGGTTTGTGAAACAAACCGTAGACAAACGGGAAACAGTGTAGCTAGAACTAGCCGCCATGCTCATCTTAAAATCCTGTGTTACGTTCAGTAACAATTGAACCTTGTCGTCAGTCCAGAAAAAGACAGCTTCCACGCTTGCCATCTTTCTCGGCTTGAAATCGGCTGCTGTAACTTCAGACACGGTGTTTCACTTCCTTGTTTTTACCGCCCACGTGACAACGTGATGCCAGCCTAGTCATGTGACTAGCATTTCAGGTGGTTTCATGTTACTGTGTGAATAGGGAAGGCTATGATTGCGGACACAGAAACAATGTGACTGGGTGCACATCGTTTCCAATACGTTGATACAGTGATTAGTTTCAGTGTAAATGTAACCTAAATGTGTAATGTATTTGCAATTAATACTCCATAGATGTGTCGCACGCCCTCTTTAGAGGTGCATTGTGTAACTTTTCCAGTGGAGATCTTGTCATATACTTTTCTCCGTAGAGATATTATTGCTTTGTCTAGAATGTTTCACAGTATGATATTAAACATCTCTATCTTCATGGAGACCAAACAAGACCGAGTTACAGGTTAGATCTGTGGAGAGGTGACCCCGCTCATAGTCAGAATCTATGTTTTTGTAGATATTTTTGAGCTGTAATTAAATAAATGCAAGATAAATGTAAGTTAAAGCTGTTTAACGTCATACTGAGGAACATTCCAGCCAGAGCAATGACATATCTGTAAAAAGAAGCAGGTGATCCCAAACCAAAAAGTTACACAGTGCACCTTTAACAAGTACAGCTCGCCATTAGGTTTAATATGTATTTATTATAGCATGTATTTTTAATTGACACTGTAAGCAATCAGGGTTGAAAAAGGAATGGATGTTTGTAGTGTTGTTTTTCAAAAGCACTCAAGTGGAAGTGGTAATTAATTTTGCTATCAACAGTCGGTGGCCTCCTCTCACCTTGCTCTGTCATGTTAGGACACACCGCACACAGATAGGAGTCCGTCACACGCGTTGTCAAGTAGGATTACTGTGGCGACAAAATGGAGAAATACACACTAGTAATTAGCCAATGCGTTCACGGTAGAATGAGCACGTTTTTATTATTAATCATATCAATATTGGTTACAGAATGAGTGGTGGTGCCTCACTAATCAGGGCTTTTGAATGTAATCAAGGCAGTAATGCTTTTAGAGGAGAGGAGATGTGTTTGTAGCAACTGTTGGCTTTGGTATCTCTTATGGAAATGTCAAGACAGCCTTTTTGGGCAAGCAATACACAGTTTAATTTGGAATACCATAGAGAATGTAATGTGTTTTTAAGATCAGAGAATTTTCTGTTTCAGGCAAATGATTCCTTCTATATTTGAAGGATTTCGTGACATCCTTTCCCCATTCAGGACAGAATATTTTGATGTGAATTGCGGTGATATGCAATAACCATAGACATTACATACACGTGAATTAGATGCGACTGGATTATGCTTCTTTTTTTTTTTTTTTTTGGTGGGCTAACAGTAAATATGACTCTTAGCTGAGCTGCTAAATGGACGATAGCATTAGCATTAAGCGCCGCATATATAATTATATGTCAGTGTGCAATAGTGTGTGGTTGCCATGGCAAATCTTTCTTTATCAAAATGGAAGCCTTATGCCTGAAAAATGTTTAAGAAACAATTGAGGCTTTGTGATAGTTGGACAATACAAGGTTTTCCCAGTGAATCTGTTTTTTTTTTTTGTTTTTTTTTGGTTATTGCGTAGTCCTTCACTACTTGTACAGTGAGTCCCTTGCCTAAGGACACAACACCAGTTTTGTAAGAAGTAATCCACCAACCTTCTAGCCAGAAAAGCACTTCGTTAACCCTCAGTATAACTTTTGCCCTTGATTCACTCTTTGTTTCTTAGTGAGAACAATAGCACGGTAAGATCCGTGTGCCAGCTTTTTTGGGGCCCCATGAAAGATGCATTAAGGGGCCTGTAGTTTTCCTAATTTGTTGATTCCTATTTGCTATTATTATATTTGATTATGTGGCCATGTGGCATTTTATTGATGCTATGAGCTATTCTCTACAGGAAAAGAGTCAAGTGCATCATTTGTCTGATAAATCTCTGCAGACTCTGTTTATGCTAGAGAAATTTGCAGTCAAGGCTCTACCTATTTGTGGGTTTCAGCTTCCTGTTCAGGGAACTTTTTTGAGGCCTTTTCACCATTCAAAAGATACATTAGTTTGTCTTAAATTGTTTAATTGCTATGGCAGCTGTCTTAATTTGTCATTCTGAAACCCATGGATAGCTTTAGAGTCATTGGTGACTGGATCTCTTGGGGCACATTTTTGTTGGATAGTCAAGGTTCCCACTTTTTTTCGTTGACAACATTTCAAAGACTTTTTCATGACCTAAGGTAAATTTTCCATGACTTTACAGAACCCTACATGTGTAGAATTGTTCATACTTTTAGGGCCAAATATGAAATGTTAACCCTTTCCATTCACCTTATGGTTTGATGTTATAGTTTTTTTAACATTCAAAATAATGTCAATGCATCGGAAATAATCACAATACCTTAATGATAACTTAACAGAAAGCTGTAGTTGCTTGAAAGAGATACTAAAATTCCAAGACTTTTCCAAAACTTTCATTGAATTTACCAAATTCCATGACTTTTCTAGGGCTGGAAAATGACATTTTTAATTTTCATGACTTTTCCAGGACTTCCATGACCGTGGGAACCCTGGATAGTATAGCAGACACTCTAGCTCAGTTTTTGCTTGAGTGTTTGTCCACTGTTCCGAAGGTTGGCGGTTTGAATCCTGCTTTTGACATAAACATCACTGGTAGTTCGGTCAAATCCACTGACCCACAGGTTGGCGGTGCTATTCCAGCTCCAACAGATGAATTAAGCTGCTGTGATCTTAGGCAAGACACTTAACCTGTCTGCGTACACTAGTGTATGATTGTGTGAACAGGTGATGTGACCATTTACCATTACCATTTAAAATTATTCAATTTATACATATTAAACTATCGTCCTAACCTTTTCTGCTTTCAAATATAATCCTCAAACTTTTCCCTCGCATCCATTCCCTACTTCATACAAGTCTAATATACTCGCTCTGTCTGAGACCAGCCTGCACGCTTTCTCGGCACAGACGGCCCAAAGTGAGACGGCGAGAAGTCAAGGCGGCGGAGGCATCTGGGGAGAGGGAAGCGCTCTAATTTCTCACACAACGCTTTGAAGAGGTTTCTTGGGATTCAGACCGTCTACTACTACCACTGCCCTCTACCGCCCCTGCCCCTATATAGCCCTCTGGCTGTTCACGCACGCCACAATGGGACCCCTGACGCCTCCCAACCCTGCCCTCCGCGCTCTCCTCGCTAACCTTTCCCTTCATCCGCCGCTCCTCTGCGCTCTCCCCTCTCTCGAGCTCAAATCGCCCCAGGCACCAAGGCCCTACTTTTGATTTCCCTATAAATCCTGGTTATGGAGTGTGAAAGTGACTTGATCCCATTATTTCTGGCAGGATGAAACGAGCAGAGGTGATCGGACGAGGAATTGTGACAGTCTAGGGAGCCCCGCGTGTAATATTGTAACTTTATCTTTAAATATTAACTCACAAGCCTAGGGTACATGAATTACGAGCTCCAGGCGGTGTAAACAGTGATTACGCAGGCATGGTGGAGTGACACATTGTACTATTACGCGTCGTGATTTTATTTTTTCTTCGGAAAGTTGCGGCTTTTGTTGACAGTCTTGGAAAAAGAAGGTCTCTAATTTGAGATGTAATCTGTGTGTGATGCCGGGTTGAAAGCTTTAATAATCAGCTGTCAGGGGGAGCATTCAAAGTCAGATCTGGGCACTCGCGAGATGGAAGATATTGGAAAATGGCACGCAGCTCAACAACAAATTAGATTTATCAGCTTTTGTTGATCAAATAACGTTTGACTTTGTAACATTTCTGAAAGTTGCTCGCAGACATCTTCGCACTCGTGGAGGGTTTTTGTGTTTATGTTGTTTGTGTGGGTTATGAACATTCACAACTGTCATGTATGGATTAAAAATATAATGCTGATAGGTCGCATTTTCTTGATTTTGATGTTAAAATTTCAAGTGAAGCTGTGATTTTACAACTCTGAGAGACCTATACATTTGAAAAGAATGACAGGTATCATAACCACAAAACAAACTTGAATTCTAAAAAAATGAAAATAATAATAATATATACCATCAAATTTTGACAGAAAGTAGACAAACATGAACAGCACAACTTAAACTTTGCATTTTGAAACATTAAGTCATTGAGTTATTGATTTCAGATGACATCTATGACGTGAACAGTTGGATGGCACTAAACTATCTACAGCTTAACAGCTCCAAATCTGAAATCATTTTAATCAATCAATCCACCTCCCATCTCAGCAATATCAGTCTCAGTTCTCTCGCTCCCAGTATCACCCCTGCTGCCAGAAACCTTGGCGTCATTTTTGACTCACCTCAACTTCCACCTTCACATCAAAAAAGTCACCCAATCCTGTTTTCTCCACCTCTGCACAATTAGCTAAATCAAAACTACCCTCTCCCGCCCTGATCTTGAAAAAGTCATCCAAGCGCTCATCTTTTCCTGTCTAGACTATTGCAACTTCTTTCTCTCCGGTCTTGATTCCAAAATCCATCTCCCGTCTCCAACAGGTTCAAAATGCAGTAGGGTTTAACACACATCCACACATTACCCCTGTTTTATCTTCCCTTCACTGGCTGCCTGTCTGTTTTAGAATCGATTTTAAGATTTTACTGATCACTTTTAAAGCATTTAGGTCTTGCACCAAGTTACATTTCAGAACGTTTACCTTTTTTAACTTTTAACCTAGTGCAAGCCATCCTTAGACAGGTCCCTGTTCGCTGTTCTAAAGCACAGGCTCCGGACGAAAGGTGATCAAACCTTTTTAGTCCGGGTGCCTCCGCCTTGGAAGGACCTGCCTGAGGAGATAAAACTCGCACCATCAGTATCATCTTGTTAAGACTCATTTTTATCGGTTGGTTTTCCTTTAACTGGTTTTAGATTGCTTTTATTTATTTTTATTCTATTTCTTTGTATTTATTTATTATAATTAATTGGATTGTTTGCATCATTGTTTGTTTTTGTATGCTTTCTGGATGCTGTTTTATGCTTTTTGTATTGTCCTTTTGCTGCTTGTAGAGCACTTTGTAAACCTTGTTTTTAAAAGTGCTTCATAAATAAAGATAAAGTGTCATCATTACTATCTCAACATTCTATAGGCCAATCATATTTAATACAGATGGAGGCAGGTCACATTCTCACTTTTGTTGTAATATGGGCTGAGTCACTGATAGAAATTATCAGGTTCAACATTTGTGCATTTTCCTTTTGGGGGGATGTACGTTGTAATCAATATGGAAAACTGGCTCTTGACATTTTAGAATCTGAAACCACCAATTACAAATATTCAACATTCACCCAAATGCTCTCTCTTCTCTTCCCTTTCTTACAGCCGTTGGATTACGAGACCAGACATGCCTACACTCTCAAAGTAGAGGCGACTAACGTGCGCCCGGCGCCGAACGGTGACATGCCGTACAAAGACACAGCCACGGTGAAGATCGTGGTGGCGGACTCAGATGAGCCCCCAGTTTTCTCCAAACCCATGTACCTGCTGGAGGTCAAAGAGAATGCACCCATCAACACTGTGATCGGCTCCATCACCGCCAGGGACCCCGACTCCTCTGGAAGTGATGTCAGGTAATATAACTATGGTACTTTTCGTCATGGAATTAATGGGTTGGAAGGAATGACTTTTTGAGGATCTGTAGGTTATCATGTAGTTCTTTAGATGGAGTTGGTATTGAAAAATATGTGGAACTGCTATTTGGAAGTATTTTATCGGCATTGTAATCTTCTCACATTGAAACTAGATACTCAAGTACCAGTGTTGAAAAACAATACAAAAAAGTAGGACAAAGTTGGATCTTTCATGAACAGTTTTAGAATGGCTTTGATCTATATCTGAACTAGTAAGACCCCAGGGAAATACTGAAGAAACTACTGTTTTTAGAATCATGACAATGCTGTTCTGTAGTTGAAACAATATCTCCAAGAATGGAAATTCAAGTTTTCTAGTGATGCATAGCTAGGTTGACCAATTTAGTTTAAAGAGAGGGTATTATGCAAAATCGACTTTTTAGAGAATTCGATTGTAATGTGATAGCGATCAGAATGGCTCACTTAGTGCGGAGAAAAAAGTGATGGAGGACTCGAAGCGTGTTTTGGCAAATATAGCATTTTCAGAACATTAAAAAGTAACATGGTGATCTAAATGTGTTATGTGTTAGAAATTAATATCCCATAGAAGTGTGATACCCCTGTATTCCAGAAAGAAAAGTGATTTGAAAGGAAAAAAAAAAAAGGGACTATAAAGCGCACCTGGATCATAAGACGCAATATCAATGCATCTGACAGAGCATTGATCGAATCCGATCCAAGCCCAACAGGCATTTAGATATTTGTGTCCGAACCCGACTGAACCCTGCACAATGAAAATCACACATATTTCCATAATCCTCCAACAATCCATCAAGCGGTGCGGTTTCGTAGCTTACCAAAGTCGTACTTAAACAGATTTGACAGATTGACAGATTTTTGAGCACTGTGTAACACATAAAAGTGGTTCGAGGTCAATAAGCACAACCAGAATTAATACATGAGGCACACCGGATTATAAGGCATACTGTCGATTTTTCAGAAAAGTAAAGGATTTTAAGTCCGCCTTACAGTCCTAAAAAATGTTTGTTGGTTTGAGTCTGACGTCCTTGGTTGTCCCCTGCCTTGGTGTCTGTTAATTAAAAAGTAGTGATTGCAGTAGTAGTAGTAAATTATATATTAATTGTACTAGCATATTGTTCTTTTCTGCTGTGGCTTTTATCGTTTAATGACGATCTTGACACCAGGACAATGACGCCACCAATGCGCCGACATTAATAGCCTATAGAGAAAAAAAAACAACACTGTAACTCATGTGACCGGCCCGCGATATATTGTTGCTGTGACTTCTGTTGTGGAACATACCAGAAGGGCACCTTGAGGAGAGGTTATACAGCCAATTTCTCTCCCTCCATCTTGGCATTTCATTAAGTCTCCGGTGACTTGGTGACCGCGTTCCCGGGACAACACTCAACAAGTTTTGTGTAATTGCGGAGGTGGTTTTGCTAGATTGGCTCCGCTGCAGTACGGCCTAGTTCATTTGGTTTTGTATATATATATATTTTATTTTTGGTGCGTTCTCATGTTTAGTGATGAGACCGCCAGGAGGAACGGAGCAGTGAGGTTGCACGGTGTCCATCCCCAGGTGTAAAGAAAGTGTGTTTTATGTAGAATGACATATTTTGCCTCTCCGTGTCCTTGTTTCTCAAAATGATGTGTCTAAGTTAGAGTGAGATGTGAGGGCAGACACTTTTTAAGGACACAGAGTAATGAGGCACTTTCCAGTATTGGTATAGTTAAGGGAAAATGTACTGGCTCAGTTCTGTGGATATAATTATTGCCAATGAGAAAATGTGCCCTCTAGATCTGTCTAGTCTATCCTTCAAGAAGTGCCTCTGTGAGTAAAGTAGTAGTTGTATGTTTTGTTTCTAGGAATTATCAATTTTACTTTAGTAATTTATAGTAAACAGTGGGGATGCACCGATCCAACTTTTTCTGTTCCGATACTGATATCAACACTTTGACTTTTAAGTATCATATTTTTCAGACTATAAGTCACTCTGGAGTATAAGTCGCACCAGCCATAAAATGCGTAATGAAGAAAAAATTAATAAATAAACATAAGTTGCACTGGACTGTAAGTAGCACTTTTTGAGGGAAATTTATTTTATAAAATTCGAGACCAGGAACCGACATTTCATCTTGAAAGGCAAGTTTATAGTAATAACAATAGAACAGAGAACAACAGGCTGGTAACATCACATATGAACAGTTCTTCAGATAATTATAGCATAAACAACAGAACAGAACAAGTTTACCAAAATCTCCTTCTCACTCCAAATCACCAAATCCATTGAATTCTTCATCCCCGTTGTCACTTCTGAGCATGTCTGGGACCTCAAGAGGTGAACGAAGCACTGCTTCCTCTTCTGCGTAGCTGTTGTCAGACTCAGCATCAGTTCCAGTTAGAATTATTCCGGCCTTTCTGAACCCTGACAGGATGATTTCTGTTGTCACTGAAGTCCAGGCTTTGTCGATCCATCAAGTGACTTCCAGGAAAGTTGCATGTTGCACCCTCCCGATTGTCACAAGTTTCTCACTCACTCCATACTTTTCTTCTGCTTTTCGATTACCATTTTTGGCTGCATATTTTGCTACTTGTAGCTTGTAATCTGATTTTCTTTTGTGTTCAGTCTTCCCAGTTGTCGTAATATTTGTTTAAATTTAAAATTTTCAGTGGTGCAGAAGTAATTGTGCAATCGACTGAAATGAGACCAGACAGGACAGCAGCTCTTTCTGCAGGAGACATGTGCAGTAGAGCCAAGTGACAGTGGTACAGGAGTAATAGGAGTAAAAGATACTGGCACACAAGCCTAGAGCGCCCTCTCATGCCTGTCAGTGTGAAAATTTGAATACATAAGTCGCACTGGAGTATTAGTCGAATGTGTGAGTGTGTCCAAAAAATACAGTATCTGCCAAAAAGCGATATTAACTGATGCCCGTGTAGGGACAGAAAATGACACTTATTTAAACATAATTAACTACACAGGACATTCAGCTGTTATGCAGCAGTTATTTGTTCTTCACATAATGACTCAACAGCATGTATGAATAAAATTATAACCATTGTGAGACATTCTAGGCCAAAATCTAAATGTTCAGTCTCAGTATCGGTGCATTCCTGTTAAACAGATGGACTGCCACTGTATACCTCAGGATATACTTGCACATACCAGTTGAGTTTAATCAGCAAATATGAACTGAAAAATGTATGTTGAAAATTAGAAGCAAGGAAAACGAAGGAAACAGAGACAATAAATGATAATACCGATGTATGCCAATGACGGCAGAATTACCCCCCAAAAATATTCAACATGTACAATATAGTTAAAAACCAAGGACCTGCAACAAATTAAACAGAAATTAAACCCTTAAAGGTGAAGTAGAACCTTGTGACTAAAAATCAGACTGCTACACGCTGTCATTATCTAATTAGAAAACTTTTGATCTATTGCAAATTGTTGGAAAATGAGTGAGTCACTGCATGACCCTTTGAGGTGAGAGCTGATTGGCTGTTTAAAAGTGAAGCTGGGCTAGTTGCAAAAAAAAAAAAATCATGTATATGAAATCTACTTCATCTTTTCACAGTCTGAAAATCAGGTACCCCAGCTGTAATGAGTCATAGGAGTCATAGTTACTCAGCCCTACCAGCTCAAAACGTATCATCGTACAGAAAAGTAAAAAGCAGAAAAAGTACCCACTATAAATGTTAAACCCCCCAAAATTGTTCCATCTATCATTTATTGAGCGAAAAGTCAATATAGTAATTATTGTGACAGGTCTAGGAGTTTGCAGAAAGAACTCTCAAGTAATCTTTTTCTCCTGGAGGTTTTTTTTTTTTTTCCCCCAACGGATTAGACAAGTACTTGTGTTATCAGGTGAATTCACATAACCTACACACCCATACACACTGTTGGGTACAGGGGACATGCCTGATGAGACTGATCCAAACCCTAACCATAGCCCAGTGGCGGCTCTTGAATTTTTCTGAAACGGGGGCCATTAACGAGCCACATGTTACATTCAGGGGCCAAGTACAGGGTATATCCAAGCACACAAATGATTTGGACAGTCATCCAGTACCTTTTTTCAAACACAAATAAAACAATATGAAGCAGTAAAGTATGGAATCCGACTCAGTGAATGGTAGTGTTCAAGAGTTTCAAGCATAGACAGTAAAAAAAACACTTCACAGGTCTGTTTCTTCTCCCATGAAGTTGCATTAACGCAGCAGGTCTAGTGCCGCCAAGAGTTTGGGGGTGGAATTGCATCAGTGAACATTGAATTCTCTGGTTGTTCTTCTCGTCAGTCGATTGACAGAACAGGGGCACTTCAGGGACCAATCAGATTAGAGGTGAGGCCAGGGCCGCTTTGACCCCTACCCTAGAACCACCCCTGCCATAGCCACAACCTGTCTACTTTTAACTCTAACTCTAATGCTGTTACCTCCTCAGAAACTTTCTTGACATTGTGTTTTTTGTTTCATTCACACGTTTGAGTAATCCCTACTACTACTACGCCCAAAAGACACATTAAAAGGTCCTATATTACGCAGAATTGACTCATGTGAGATTTAAGCCAGATTTAAGTTATAATGTTGTTACTGCATTAAACACATACCCAGATTTGTGTTCAGTTTCATTTCCACTTGTTTGAGTAATCCTTTATTATTAGTCTGCCTACATCTCCAAAGCTCAAAATACTCTGCTCCACCTTGTGATGTCATGTAGTGGTAGTTTTCAAGTTAACAGTTAAGTTTAACCTTTATTTCAGTAGAGATTGAAAATTCTGGATCTGAAATCATACAGATGATTCTAGTGAAGGTGTATGGAGTTTTAAACACAATTTGTTTTTTGTTTTTGTGTGTGTTTGAGAGAAGAACTCAGCCTAAGTACACAGGGTTGTTAAACATGTGTGAATGAAACAAAACTTAACTCCAAGTATGTTTGTGATGAGGAAACAAGATTATAACAGATCAGAAATAGACGCTTTAAGTCATGTTGTTGATCTGGGAAAAAAAAAAAAAAATGATGGAGACGTGAATTTTGTCTGCGCAAGGTAAGCAGGCCCCTTTGATATGAGTTTGTACAGATTTGATTCCCCGCAGTGTGATTAAAAACCCGTCCACTGTAGCTGATGTGACAGGCAGTCCTAGTGTGAACCTGGTAGAAGCAGCTGCTTGTATTTTCTTTAGGCTCAGTTTGTGTCATATCGAGAGTGTCGGGAATTAAAAATCCCATGCATTATGAATGACTACATGTAAAAGATGTAAAAGACTGCCCCCCTCTGAGCTGTCCTCCACTGTCCGTTGCCATTACTCCTGCATGCAGTTTTCACAAGTCCTTCCACTATTTACACCACTTCGAACATGATTTTAGCTCCCCTAGAGGTCATTTTTTACTGACCGTCTTTATTATACTTTTAATGACCAATTTTGTAGAGAGGTTGTTATTTTCGGAATGGATTTTTGCCTGCGGGTTTTCACTAACTGTCAGTAAAAAAAAATGAAATAAAAATCGACAGCATCGCCGCAGCTTTTTTAGAGTTTAAAAAAAAAACATTTTATAAAGCGTATCCACCAACTTTCAATTTCGATCTTTTGAGCAACTTCACTAATAGTATGTTACATTATTGCTGTGCCAAGTCTGATGAGGCAGATTGTGTGTTGACTTGGCAGCTCATATTTTTGCCACAACAAATCACACGCCATTTGCTTTGAACTTTAAAGGTCCTATATTACGCAAAATTGACTCTCATGAGCTTTAAGCCATGTTAGAATGCTGTTACTTCCACAAAAACATACCTGGAGTTGTGTTTAGTTTCATTCACACATGCTCTGTTCCACCCTGTGATGTCATGTAGAGGTAGTTTTCATGTTAACAGCTGCTGCTTTTTACCTTTTGTTCAGTAGAGATCGGAAATTCTAGGGCTGAAATCATCCAAATTATTCTAGTGAAGGTGTATGGAATTTGAAAGCACAGTGGAGCACTTCCTGTTGTATTACCAGATGACATCACAAGGTGGAACAGAGCATTTTTAATCTGAGACAAGACCTTAGCCAAAATCTGCAGTGTGTGTGTGTGTGTGTGAAAACATGTGAATAAAACAAAACACAGCTCAGGGTATGTTTGTAATGAGGAAACATTACAACATAGATCAGAAAACATTGTAATACGGGCCCTTTAAAGGTGCACTGTGCAACCTTTCTGGTGGAGAATCCGCTGCCTACTTGTCTCCATGGAGATGTTATTGCTTTGCCTGGAATGTTCCATGATATGACATTAAACATATCCATTCTAGTATTCAGTATTCTGTGAATCGGGGTGACTCAACACAGATCTGAACTGTAATGAAGCATAGTGCTGTAATCTGCTTGTCTTCATTGTGACAGATAGGTTTAATCTATACTGCGGAACATTCTAGACAAAGCAAAAACATTTCTATGGAGACAAGCAGGCTGGCTGATACTCCGCTTCTCACCGAGTGCAGTTTATTCCACAGTGTAGTTTTAGTGTTGCATTGTAGGGGTCCACAGGTTTGGAATGATGGAATGAGCTGGGAAGAAATATTAAAAATAAGTTTCCTCATCTTTATTTAGTTTTTAGGACCCTAAAAGCATCTGGAAAAATACAATGAACTAAAATCCTGAACAGCTAATGGCCTCTAAACAATAATTTTATATCATATGTGTTGATTTACATGTAAAATCCTAAAACCATCATCAAAGAGAGTTGAAAGTAAACATTTTGTCTCTTGTAGTAAAAGAAAGGTGTTTTAAAAACGAATTAACCCATGTTACAGTATGTAGGTAATTGTAATTGTGTATTTTTATTGCTATGAACCCCATTTATTTTCTTATTTATTTATATATGTAAAGATTATAGCGTGATTACAGAATGGCTAATTTCCATCTTCAGTCCCTCAGCAGGTTGATGTGAAATCATCTACAGGACAGAGAAAAGTACAACAACAATCACACAAAAGTACATAACACCAGCACACTCACTATACATACAACACACTCACTTTATAAGCGAAGGACGGCTTTAGGGGCCCCATTCACAACATGCATTTGCTGAATTATGCTTCATATTTTACCGTATATTTTGTCATTTTGTAATACATAAATTTACAAGCCCTTAAAACTTTAGACAAAAAAAACACTCACCATCATTTTTATTATTTTTTTGAAGACGTAGGCTGAGAAAACATGATTAAACTTGCAGACTCTGTTCTGGTGTACACAAATTCATGTCCCACTTCAAGAATTAGTTTTAAAAAATCAAAACAGAGTGACTATCTGTGATCTGCTTACACTTGCTCTTACTTACTTACACTCGCTGTTCAGCTCAAATCATGGCAATTTAGACGTGTAAATGCATGTGTATGTAGTGAGAGTGTACGCCCTTCCTGTATATTTTATGCTAATGTACAAGTTTGTACGTTGTGTTGATAGTGTATGAGTGAGGGATGCATGTGGGAGTGAGTATTCTATCTTTGGTCATGTTTTATGAATTGCGTAGGTGATGTGGTTGTCCTTGGTCCAGCAGGGGACTGAAGATGGAAATTAGCTTTGGTTACAATCCTGCATATTTAAAGGTACATGTTTTTCTTTTGCATGCATTGTCCCTTTTAATAAATACAATGACAAATGTTCCGCAGTGCACCTTTAAGCGTTGTCCCTTTCCGCTATATTTACCGCGCAGTGGGAGCGTGATCTATCACATATGCCACATCTTTACTTTTAGCGAGGAGACAGATGAAAGAAGCCATTGTCGTGGAGGGCTTAATATGATACATTACCCAACACCAAAGAGTATTTGATTTTACTCCGAGGCCAGAGTCTGCGCTGGCCTGTTACGCGGCGAGCTCCAGGCTGATAAAATGATTACAGCCCGCGAGATTTTAATCCCGCCAGATAAAAAAGACTGAGAGACAGAGGGCTGCTGCTGAATAATGCCTCTTACAAGATCAGATGGTTTTAATAATAAATCTCCCAATAGACAATAGGCAATTTATGGACTTGGCGATGCGCACGCGAGATACTAGCTGTAAAACACGATTTGACTGTGTAATAACTATGATGTAAATGATGGGTAACAGCCTTCACAACTAGAGGACGTAGGACAAAGTATGGAGTAGTATTTGCGCTGCTTTGTGCTTTGGTATCACTGTGTTAAGCCTGTTATTGACATGTGGATCTGCACTTGTCAGTGGTGGAACATCACAACACAACAAAGTAAAAGTAGTGAAGGACTTGAGTACAAATTTGAAGTATTTGTACCTTACTTAAGTTGCATTTTTTCAGGTGTATTTTTGAATATTGGTTGAAACCTGCTGAAAAGTTATTTCTTATCAAGTTCATAGTTTGAGCAAAAAAAAAAATACAAATAAAAACAGCTAGGGAAAAAAAACAAATTAACTTGTTTCGGCTGAACTATGTTTGACCCAAATCTGTACCAAATCACTACAACTGTAGTTTTATAAGACCTCAAAATATGTATAAAATACTATTACTTTTTATTTTTTATTCTTTAAGCACATTTAAACACGTACATTGATGCTTTTATTTAAATAGTGTTTTTTTTTTTTTTGTTTTTTTTTAACGTGTTGCTTTTACTTGAGTTTTTTTTTTTGTTTGTTTGTTTGTTTTTTTTGTTTCAATATCTGTACTGTTATCGCATTTTTCGGAGTTTAAGTCACACCAGACTATAAGTCGCACTTTTGGGGGGAAATTTACTTTAAAAAATCAGACCAGGAACCAACATTTCATCTTGAAAGGCAAGTTATATTAATAACAATAGAACAGAGAACAACAGGCTTTTAACATCACATATGAACAGTTATTCTGATAACTATAATATAAACAACATAACTGAACAAGTTTACCAAACTCTCCATCTCACTCCAAAAAGAAGAAAAAAAGTGTGACTTATAGTCTGGAAAATATGTACATTGTGTAACTTTTCTGGTGGAGGGTCGGTCAAATGCTTTTCTTCATGGAAATGTTACTGCTATGTCTGGAATGTTTCACATTACGGTATTAAACCTTTCTATCTTCATGGAAACCAAACCAAAACCAGACCAAGTTACAGGTCAGATCTGTGGAGGAGCAACCCCGCTCAGTCAGAATACTTGTTTTTCTAGGTATTTTTGAGCTATAAAACCAAATGTAATTGAATAAATGTAAGGTAGAGCTGTTTAATGTCATATAGTAGAACATTATAGGCAGAGTAATGACATATCCATGGAAACAAGCAGCAGAACCCCCAACCAAAAATTCACATAGCACATCTTTAAACTTATTTTGAGACACGCACGACTCAAAAACAAGTGAACTGGCTTAGAAGACAAAAAATCCCTTCATCCTAAGTAAAGACTCTGAACAAATGTTGCTATGGAAATGTGAACAGACTTTAGTGCATCTCATTTCGGTGACAAGGTAACATTTTCTGTACTCCATCCAAGAATCCTCTACATGAAATCCCTTTTGTCCTTCATGTCCAAATCTGCTAAGAGACAAAGAACAAGAGAAAGAAAAAAAGAAAGGAGAAAAAAAAAAGTGAAAATGCTTGTTATTTGAAAAACTGGCTGTCTTGTGGCGGATTGCACCGAAAGTGTCTCACAGCATTAGTGTGGACGGGCTCTCCAGTTGACCACTGTGATTACAATCTCTCTCTGGCTCCATCTCACCCCTCATCTCTTTCTATCTATCTTTGTTGCTTGCCCACGCTCAGAGGTGGAAAGTAACAAATTACAATGCTCACATTACTGGAACTGAGTAGACTTTTGGGGATAGTTGTAGATTTTTAAATCTATACTTGTGTTTCAGCTTTGTAATTGTGATTAGTTAAATTTAAAATCATACGTTACTGTACAATTCTAGTTTCACAGACGTCTCACTGCACTCCTTTCTTCTTCTCCTTGCTCCTGTCTATTACTTACTACTACTACTACTACTACTTACAAACTCATATAACAGCACTGTATTGGACAGAGCTCAGAGAATATGCAATTTGTTGTTTAAAATGTCGAAAGTTAAATCGGGCACTATGTAACTTCCTCTACTTGCTCTTTTTCATGGAGATGTTATTTATTAACATGGAATATTCCACAGTAAGGCATTAAAAATACTGTATCTGCCTTGCATTTATCCAATTACAGGTGTTTTATAGCCCAGAAGTACCTTGACAAACCTAAATCCCTACTATCGAATTGTGATAACATTATTTCCATACTGTGAAATAATCAAGGCAAAGCAGTAACTTCTCCAAAGAGACAACGAGCCGTTAACAGCTAGGCGGCAGTACTCATACTTGTAATGGAGCATGTTTTTAGCCACGTAACTACTTTTTCTGCCACCACCCACACCCTAATGCCGGGCGTACACTGTGCGATATTTCCGGTCGTGTGACTCAGCCCCAGCTTAAACTGTACGACCAAATCACAGGGTTTAAAAGTTCACAGCTCACGAATCATGTTCTCACACTGAACGAACCGATGCTCGGATGCGACTTGCCTGCTCACACTGTACGTTCACATAACGACCGGAGTTGTCAAAGTAGTTGTTCTGGAAGTAGAAAACCACGAAGAAGAAAACCACGGAATTAGAAAACCACAGATGTGCGGAGACACAATGCTGAGCCACTTCTGTGTCCGCGCATGCGCAGTCTGCCAGATTCTGGCAAATCGGTTCGTGGAACAACTTCAACAGAGCAAAATCCTCATGAGAGGCGACTGGATTTCAAACAAGTTTGATTTTCTTGCGACCTAAGAATGTCGATCGGGAGCTGGTCGTGAGTCATTAATCGGTTCTCTTTACCCCATGTAAACTACACGAAGCACGACACACGATGAAGCCAAAACTCGGCCCGATCCCCAAAACAGTCGCACGAGTAAAAAATCGGCTCAAAAAGGGTCAAAAATCGCACAGTGTACACCCAGCATAAGTCAAACACCATCTCTCCTAGTTTCAGCAGCAGTACTCATACTTCTAATAGAGTACATTTTTTGTCACATAACTGTACTTTTTCATTCATACAAATTTACTACTACTACTAATAATAACGCATTAGACACTCCAAAAAAGGGGCACAGTGTTTAAGTACAGTATAGTTTGCTTGGCTTATTTTATGACTAAATGAACATTAATCAGATCAAATGAGGATAGATTCATAAAAACATTTATATATATGTGCCAAAATAACTGTAAAATACAAATAAATGTAGAAAGTGACAAAGATGGTCTCGATTTGGTCTCAATGAGCTATGGTCTCGGGCTTGTCTTCGTTTCAACGTTTAAAAATCTTGGTCTTGTCTCGGTCTCGACCCTCAGAGGTCTTGGTCTTGGTCTGGTCTCGGGATCATGTGGTTTCAAACAGATCTTGGTCTCGATTAGTGCGGTTTTGACTATAACACTAGTGCATATACTGGCAAATCGCCATTCATTTACATAGGGCCTAGTCTTATTAACCTGAAATGGATGCCCCAGTGCACCCAGTTTGCAAATAAACAAACCCCAGCTCTCATGCACCCTTGTCACCTTTTTCACCCCGTTTTCATGCTTGTAGGTGAATGTGGATGAAGTGTCTTGAGTAAGGACACAACAACAGTTTTTTTTTTTTTTACCACTGGCGCCCCACTGTGGTACCTGATTTTCCCAGCGGTCTCCCGTCCAAGCACTAATCAGGCCTGGCCCTGCTTAGCTTCTGAGACCTGACAAGATCAGGCTTTGACAAGGAGGTCTGGCCACGGATGCAGTACTCTTTCCGTCACTGCTCATACCCTACCCCATCCGCCCCCACCCCCTCCCTCTCCACCTCTTCTCTTCACTCCCCCCACCGCCCAACAACGACCGCTGGACCGCACCGACGCAAACCCGAGCGGTGGGCTGCCGTGTCCTTTCACGACGAGGACACAAACAAGCCCTCAGCTGTACTTAATGCATCCAACCAACAAGTATTTTCAGGCGCACTCTCTCTCCCCTACACCTCCCCGTCTCCCCTACCCCCGCTCCTTCTCCGCACCATGTACTCTGTGGTTTTCTACCTGACTGACCGCAAATAAAAAGCAACGTGACATCTGGCAGTCACTATGAGGTGCCCTCGCGTGAACCGAAATGGCAGGGTGCTTTTTAGTTCAATAATAGATAATGGAGGTGGGAGAGCACACTGTATACAGCACTGTGATTAGGCCGATTGCGGTTTCCAATGCAAGTCAGGAAACACTGTCATTTCTTATCCACCTGCAGCTGAAGTGTAAACAAGCTTAGTTAAATGTAAGACTAGGATGAGTCATTTAAAGGTCCTATATTACCCAAAATTGACTCTTGTGAGCTTTAAGCCGTGTTATAATGTTGTCTCCTCCTCAAAAATATACCTGGAGTTGTGTTTTGTGTTTGCGTAATTCTGGGTTATTAGGCTGTCTACATCTCCAAAGCCAACCAGTAGTTTTCAAGTTAACAGCTACCGATTACCTTTCATTTAGTCGAGAATGGCAATTCCAGGGTTGAAATTATCCAAATGATTCTAGTGACGGTGTATCCAGTTTGAAAATATAACAGAACGCTTTTTTTGTTAGAGAGAAGAACTTATATATGCAGGATTTATGTGTTAAATGTGTGAGTGAAACAATAGCTTAATATGAGCGTAATATGAGCCTTTTAAAAATGAGAACGAAATTCAACAATATTCTTTAAGTTTTAATTTCTTGATCTTTGGCCATACTCTTCAGTGTATGACTTAAAAAAAAGAAAATCAACCATAATTTCTAATTTTAAAGGGCCGTATTACTCTATTTTGTGATCTACACTATGTTATAATGTTGTTTCCACATCAAAAACATACCTGCAGTGTGTTTTGTTTCATTTCATTTTATTTAAAATTGTTGTGTCATATAGGACGTTTAATTGAAAAATAATCATAACAATTTGCACATGTGTATATTGTACAGTACATGAGAATTTGTCATGGACTACTACATAAATTTTTATGGAGCATTCAAGGCAGAGCTATCAAATCTCCATGGCGACAAGCAAGTGGTGGGCTATCACCTGACATGCGATATAGTGTACTTTTAAGCAATTTCATGTTGAGCCATATTATTTGGACAGTGCATAATCATCCACATTCTTATTACTATATTATCTTATCATTTAGAAATCCATTTGTGCCATTCAAACTCACACTGACAATGATAAGATTATTTTTGTCTAAACCTGGTTTTATCGAGTTGCCTGTCCCATTTTCACTTCTTTTTTCAGCAACCCCTCGACCTAGATTTTGTCAGTTTTCACACTCCTTTTACGGCCAATACATTACCAACCATTATCTGTTTGGTAGAAACTGTTACGACAAATTTCACAATCACACCATCCCTCTTCCTCAAGCACACCTCATCAGGCGCTCCAAACTTTTTTTCATCGAGAGCCGCATATTGACTGATATTTGTATCAGAGGACTATAAACTACAGTTGGTGCATGTCACACAGCTAATGCAGAACTATTATGCAAAATCATCTTTTTAAAGCTGTTAACCAGTAACTCAGTTGGCAGAGTGATTTTCCACTGATCCGAAGGTTGGCAGTTCGAATCCCACTCTCGACATAAAGAGCAATCAGATTCACTTTGTGATTCCAGCTCCTACAGATGAATGTCTGCGTACACTGGTGTATGAATGTAAGTGAATGGGGGCGTGGTTCCTTGATGCAAAGCGCTTTGAGTGCCTTGAAGGTGGATGAGCTCTATATAAAAAGTGACCATTTTATAGTCATTTACCCTCTAGAACTTAATTTTCTATTGATTTGTGCATGTTTGAATCATCTTGAATTGCTTATTTTTAAGATGCCATTTAGCCAATCAATGCACGTTTTCACTGCCACCGGCATACGCCCACTAGCCTGATTCATCAGCCGGTTTCACTTCATAGAAACCGTCAGACCTCACAGCATTAGAATTCGTTCTCTCAACAGTAGGCAGGTACTTTTTAAAAATTCACCAATCGCTGCTATTTGGGTGCGACGTATGTAATGCTGGTATATTAAGCTTTTCCCAAATCCCATCGAAAAAAGGGCAATAACGTCTTAACGTTGTGATAAAATTCACCAAACTTTCCCTTTGTTCCGGCTTTAAATCCTTGATCTCGGAAATCGTTGCCAACACAGGCTGTATGGCTGATTGGCTGGTGCCCGAACTCGCACTTCCAGGGTTTGTGCAAACCGTCTGGTGTATTCTGATTCCTGACCTAGTCGCTGGATAGAAATGAAATTGAGCGGAGGCACTAGGTGGCGCCAGCCTGGCTATACTCCCACTGCTCTGTTACTTCTACTTGCTTGCGGGATGTGTAGTGCTCCATTGGTGTTGCTCTTTTATTAAGTAGTTTTAGAAGAATATTGTGATTTAAAATGTGCAAATAATCTCAGAAGTTGTAGATTAAAACTATATAGCAAGATAATAATAATATAACAATAAATCTTGGAACAATAATTTTATGGCTGTATCACACAATGCTGTTTTATGTTATTTAGGTCATAGTGACAGAATCATTTAAATTTGCAGTAAAACCTACTGCCTAAAATCATTTGTTCAAATACAGCAGATCTGAGGGCCAACAAAAATTGGTCTGTGTGCCACATTTGGTCCCTGGGCCCTAGCTTGGACCCCCCCTACCTTATACAGACACATGCAGTCTTTAGAAACACAGTCAGCAGAATGGAAAAACTGCATTAGCTTTATATTGCGATCCTCCCTGTGGACTAAGTGACCTAATAACAAACAGGAATGTCATACACCATTTTTTCTCTCTGTGGAAAACAATGGAACATAAAAAATGCCATATATTTGGTATGTCCGATTTCACCTCTGCTACCTGCTACTGTACGCTACGTTCATTCAACCAGATATGTACGAACACATAGATAATGCTCATCAGTTACAAACATAATGAAAAAAATGTTAACAACCACATAAACATACTGGTAGCGTTTACTCTAACTCTGACAAATCAGCAAACTCGCCCTGTCCCTTGGGTGCTCAGAAAATGTTTAGCCCACTAACTTCCGTCTGCAAGAACACTGCGCTGTGCTAAACGCATCGAATCGAAACTAAGCACTTTGTAAACAATAAGCAATTCTGTAGAGCAGTGGGTACGTAGTGTGGGGACGGTAGCAAGGTTTTTGTTAGCATATAAACGAGTGCTTCTGAGAAAGTGTTAATTAAGTCCCGTAAACTGTAAAACTAGTACGACAAAAAGGCGCAATATACTGGAAGCTTTGTGGTTAAGTGGGTAAATGCTCATTGGCAGTCATGCTCCTAAACTTGCACTTTAAATGATGCGGTTTAAAGGTCCTATATTACCCAAAACTGACTCTTGTGAGGTTTAAGCCTTGTTACAATGTTGTCACTTCCTTAAAAGCATACCTGTAGTTGTGTTTTGTTTTTGTTGCATTACCCTGCATTATTAGGTTAGTACTTAAGCTCAAAATGCTCCATATTCCACATTGTGATGTCGTGCAACAGTAGTTTTCAAGTTAACAGCTACAGATCGGCAATTCCAGGGCTGAAATGATCCAAATGATTCCAGTGAAGGTGTATGGCGTTTAAAAACACAGCGGAGCATTCCCATTACTTGTGAGCATTTCCAAAACTCTGCTCTGGTCTCTGAAAGTTGTGAAAAACTCATGGTAAATTATTAGGATGCTCAGAATGCAAAAGGTTAGCCTGGTTCGTCAGTCGGTTTCACTTCGTCTGACATTGCAGCATTAGGATTTGTTCGCTCGATGGTAGGCGGGTACTTTTTTTCATTTAACCAATCCCTGCTATTTGGCCGTGATATATGTAATGTGCCAGAACACTCAGTTGTGTCTAAGTAAGTGCCGGCACAACAGTAAACAAAGCAGAGAGTGAAAATGTCTGTCAGCGATCACTGTCGTTTCTGCGAGGCGAACTTGTGAATTAAAGGTGCAATAAAAAAATGCAAAGTTTGTATCATCTACATCCATCTCGACCGCTTTGTGTACTGTTGTGCTGTACCACAAAAGGGACCCAGACAGGCGTCATGGCTTCACAGCTCCCCGCTGATTGGTCGGTGCACGGTTTACAACTTCCGGGGTTCTTGCAAACTGTCTAGTGTATTCTGATTCCTGACCTAGTCACTGGAGAGAAACGAAATTGAGAGGAGGCACACACAGGTACTGTATGTGCAAAATAACTCGCTGTTTTTCACATTTTAAAGATGGTAGAAATCAGTTACATTGAGTGCGTATACATGCACATCAATAACCCGGTTATTAGCCATACCCCGGTTATGTCAGTATTCGGGTTACTGCGTTTACATGCGCACTGAGAAACCGGGATACTCATATTCGTGTATACATGATCAAATGGAGTATCCCGGTTTCTTGACATAATCTTACAAATGCGCAGGCGCAAAAATCAATTTCATAAACCAGGAAAAATACAAACCGTGAGCTCCTTTAGCATAAGAAGCTAAGGAGCTACGAGATCTCCCACAATCCACTGTGCAGATTCTTCATTAAAATCTTCTGCATAAATAAACTCAACTTTACAACATATAAACCATAAAGACTATAGAGCTACATCAGCCCGTTTGATCAGATAATTCAGCTGTGATCACATTTGTTTACGTTTTACAGAAACGAAACTTAAGACCGTAGGCTAATTAGCATAAACTGTTAGCGGCGATAAAAACAACTCGCTCCTTGCGCCGCTGATGCGATCAGTTTCTTTTGGACTAAATGACACGACTCTGTGGATTATGTGTGTTATTTCTGTGACAGAAGAGGCGCTAATGATGGTAAGTGTGTTTCGTGCGTATAGAGTATAGGAGATAGTTCATGTTTTAGCTTTTCAGCGATCACACGAGTGCAGATTGTACATGTGCAGGTTTAGCGCAGCTCTTTATTTTACAGTCATTTCACTCGTTTGGTCACTTTATTTATGTTGGTCAATTTATTTATGTCACTACTGTTGTGGTGAAAGGCTGGAAAGTGTCTTTTGGACGCATGCGCACTCAACTTTATGTTGCAGTAACCGGGATACTGCGTTTACATGCCACAAGTAACCCGGTTACTATCGGAATAAACCAGCTACAGTAACCCGGTTTCTAATAACCAGGATACTGCCATAACCGGGTTACTGAAACCGGGTTACTGCGTATACATGCACCATCAAGAAACCGGGATACTCAAAAAACCCGATCATAACCGGGTTATTGATGTGCATGTATACACACTCATTGTCTTTGTAAAACTATCAAAACAGTAAAATCTTCTAATTTGGTTCACGTTCTGACCCCTTGTGGATGGCGTTGGTTAGGTTGTGATATTGGGTTTTATCTCTCAGTGGTTCAGTAATCTTATAATTAGTTTACAATCATACTCTTAATAGTTGAGTAGTAAATGATTGGTCCGTTGAATCAGCTAACTACTAAACTACCTACCTACTCAGTACTTACTTTTTTTTTCATATGTCAATTAAGGACCATTCCTCACCTTAAAAAATAAAGACAAAATACGAAATTTCTGTCAGATCTGCCAGTAAGCAAGCACAATTGTAACATCTAGAGTTGTTTTTCTTTATTTTTCCACCGTTTTCAGACAGTATTTTGTGCCTTGGGATAATTCATCCAAAGGACCAAAGAGCTCGAGGCATGTGGCGATGGCCGTCATGCATCACCGATATTAATAAGATCTAAAATTGTTCAAAATTGCTATAGAGGCTGTGTCACTGAAATAAGCAGCCTGGAGAGGTTCGCTGCGGTTTGTCATGCTTTGGGCAGGCTTACTCAGGTAGTCAATGAGTTGTCCTCAAGTAACCCATGTATTCATTTCAAATTTGAGAGCCCAATTCTTGCTCTCACCAACCAACCAATAAGTGCTATAGTTCCGCTCAGTTAGTTTCATTCTATTGGAAAATTGCATCATTTTCATCATCAAATTTACCTTTCAGCAAGATTCTGTATTGAAAATGTACCCACAATGCACCACTTCATATCTCATCTAAAATAAGGGGTACCCAATCCTTTTGAATGTACAATATTGTTAACCATAAAATGTTGATTGCTTCTCAGACATTTTCATTACTTTCATAACTTTGTTTTGAGAAAGTTTTTTTTTTTTTCTAAAATATTCTCCATCTGGTTTGTCCTGGAATGTTTCACAGAACAGCAATTTCCTTGAAGTCAGGCAGATGACTCCACAAAACCAAATCTTTTGCACATAATTGAATAAGGAGGATATGGAGAATGTTCCAAAGTAACAGTGGTTTTAACTTTTCATTTCCACAAAATCATGCAGGTTACGTGCCACCTCCAAAACGTGCATGCTGTACTTTTAAATAAAATGACAATACACATGGTATGGGAATGCCCAGGTGTTTTTTACTTTTGGAAGGTAATAAGCAATAGTCTGTCTCTTCTACTATCTACTAATATTCCCTGTTCACCTTTGGTTTTGATTCTTAATGATATGTCTCTGCTTGGCTTGAGTAAAGAGCAAGAAAATGTTTTTCTGGCGGGCCTTACAGCTGCTAAAAAAAAATGGTTGCTGTTAGATGGAAACCCCCTCATTCTTTATCACATCGCCAATGGGTACTTTCATTTATGGACATTGCTTATTTAGAATTGTCCACAGCGCGTATCCATAATGCAAAAGAAAAAACTACTTATATATTACTTGTTATGAGGTGTATATTAGACCACTGAGCGGCTAAGTAATATTGTTTTTTTAAGTTTGTCTAAGTTTAATGTGGTAGATATAGATGAGCACTAATCTTTCATTTATTTAATTTTGTCCTGGACCTGTTATGTTGGTTTGTGTATTGTTTATTTGTTATATTAAAAACCAATAAACATTTGGTAACAAAAAAATAAAATGACAATAATATTACCATTAGTTGTCATATCCATTTGTGTTCTATCCATGGGTTTCGGAATGATGAAAAGTTAGGACTTAAATTAGGATGAAAAGTTTGGGGCAGCGTGGTCGCACAGCAGTTAGCACTTCAGCTTCACAGGAAAAATGTTCAAGGTTTGACTCTTGATCATGGGGCCTTTCTAATAATAACATTAGTGCCTTACATTACACTCTAGACATTACTCATTCACTTTACACTACTGTTGTAGCCACAGCTGCCCTGGAGCAGACTAACGGCCAATCTTCGCCATCGGGCCCCTCCGACCACCACCAACACGCTCACACCACATTTATGCTAGGCAATGGGAGTGAAGTGTCTTGCCTGAGGACACAATGAGAGAAATCGGAAGCAGGAATCAAACCCCCTGACCTTGGAGTTGGGAGACTGTTGCTCTAACCAGTAAGCCGCTGTCACCCTTTTCTGTGACAGTTTGCATGTTCTTGTTTTTGTGTGATTTTCCTATGGGTGCTCCGGTTTCCTCTACCCAACTCTTTCCCCTATGAAGACGACATCTGATGACCCCCCCCGTACCCTTAATGACGTGTTTGACACCTCCGCTGTATCACTAAAGACGTGATTTGACGACCATTAGAAACGGCTCAGTTTTTCACATGTAAACAGTGGCTGCCACTACAACTCATACAAGGCTGACTGATAGGATTCCAAGATATGTTTTCGCAGATTTTTTCCGAAGTTAATCGAAGTTGTGACGATTGTAGCTTCCGGAAAAAACACAACACAAAACACGAGCAATGGAAAGATTGCGGAGCTGCAGCGCACAGTTTTAGAAATAATGAGGAGTGGACGTATTTTATGGATAAGTTTAGAGTATAGATTTCAAAGTGATGATGAAGTTGATTATAAAGAGGAAAACAGAAATAGCGACGGACTTTCGGAGAGTGAAACTTACAAAGGTGAGAATGCCGCTGATGCGTCTGTGTGGAGTCCTGCGATATCTGAACAAACTATCGGGGACTTTATACTCGATTATGAACCAAAACTGCCCTGAAATCTGGATGTTGCTCAGGCTAGTCCTTTGAAATATTTCAGTCCTTTTTTCCAAGATGCGATGTATGACAGAATTGCTACAGAAACAAACGCTTATATGGAGCTCTGCGCACGAGAAAGTAACCAAGATGACAAATACTGGACACTCACTGATGGGGAAGAGTTTTATTATTATATTATAATAAGCTAAATGAGTTGAATAAGTTAAATGGAAAAAAAATATTTAGGTCCACACAGGTGTACAACAGGTAAAAACAGGTGTACACTTGGCTATACTGTATCTGGTGATATGAAATCTGTTTAAATACTTTGACAAATATATTTTTTTCAATTTTTTTTTTTATGAATATAGTACTCAGAACATGCATATATCAGATGCTGAATGTAGTTTTTTGTTTTTGATTTTGCACCTGACCAAGTAAACTCTCATTTTCAGTAAGCTGTTGTATACCTGTAAATGAGTTGAATCACATTTAAACATCTATAAATGAATAGTTCAGAGTCTAAGGTTTCCAGAGATACCAAATATATCTGTGTTTCCATTAAGTTCATGAATGTGAAAATCATTTATCATTTATCACTTGTGGAAGTTCATTTTCATTTATGCAATTGTGCTCTAAGGGTAGCCCTAGGAATATATGTAAGGGTTGTTCCTAGTAGGCGTCAAAGGGGGAAAGAGTTAAAGCATATGCAATAGGCTAATAAATAAATAAATAGGACCGGTGCCATAACAATTAACAATTCAATGGTCTGAATGATGAACAGTCCTCAAAATGACATAATATAACCAGGAGCTAAAACCCTTGAACAGAACGTAAGATAAGATTCTGGCCACAGGTTTTAATTAAGTCTAACCTTGCATTGCTCTTGGTTAATGGCTGGTCTGGAGAATGCTTTTGAGCCTATAGCGAGCTATACACTGACATTCCTGTGTGAAGATGGTGTGAGCAACAATAGCTTGGAGTGCTAAGCATAATGATTACCTCCTACAGACTGTCTAGCATAAAAAGTCATGGCCACGGGGTTTGATTGACAGCTGATCTAAGAAATGAAGGAAGGAGACGAGACGGAGAGATGAATCGTAAGTGAGCACAAAACAATGCAATGCTACTGATTGCGATTCCATATAGTTTTTTTTTTTTTTTTTTTTTTCTTCATATTACTGTTTATGCTGCTGTCAGACCGATGCGTTTTGATTAGCTAATTGTCCTTAAGATTATCTCTGATTACGTCTGGCTGTCTGTGGATCGCTGTGAAAATATTTGGTGCCAACAAAATTATGTATATTGATGTCTAAGAATGTTTTGTTTAGATTATTCAAGGCTGTATACATTAAAACTAAGTGCTTATGTGTAGATGTTGTTGTTCTGGTACAAAAATGAGTATTTTTTTTACTAACTGTAGGGCAGAAATTGGACACCCGCCTAGTTAGCTAATGCTGGTTCAAATAGCGATTGGAAACTGGTATGAAGGGTACGTTCTTCCTGGTTTGGGTCCAGTTTTGACTTGGGAATGTTCTGGATTTGGTTAAATTCTGGGTTTACGCTTGGTGGAGGGCCCGCTACTTGCTTATCTCCACGCTTACCTCTTATTCCTTCGCCTGGAATGTTCCACAGTATGGCATTAAACATATCTAGTGAGCAATATGATCGCCAAGTCCATTGATGTTCAATTGGTCTTCCGGTATTTTATGTTATTAGGTTTTAGTTTTTATTTATTTAAAAGGGATAATGCATATTCATTTCATCTGTAGTCCCTGGCAGGTCAGAGAGACAGAGACATAAGACATAAAACATAAAAACGTGTCACAATAGACAAACACACAAGCATGACATACAACACTGACATTTACATAGGAGCAGAACATTAGTGGTTACAGATCTGGTTTCTCTTAAGCCATCGTTTCAGATTAATTTTAAATGAACTGAAAGTGGTGGAGTCTCTTATAGCAGCTGGGATGTTGTTCCAGGTTTCTGTACTCTTGACTGATCACACCTGTTGACTGAAAGTTGTGCGTCTATAGTGTATTGCACAGTCGCCTCTGGTAGAGGCTCTTGTTCCCCGACCACTAGTACTGGACTTGGGCTTAATGAACTCACCCAGAGCTGGTGGAGCGAGTCCATTTAAGACTTTATAGACTGAGCAGGCGAGTTTAAATTTGTATTTAAATTTCCAAAACTTAAGATATTATACTTCTGTAATATGAGACAATGATGAAAAGATAAAGATTTCCTATCAAATATCTAACGCTTTTTTAAAAAAGTGATTCTATTATTTTTAAGGTTGTCATGCTTGTCAGTGACCAGTTAGTAATGCAGTATTCAATGTGAGAGAAAATCATGCTGTGGAGAAACATTTTAGCTGCATTTTCTGGCAGTGATGATCTAATTTGCCTAAAATTATGAATATTAAAATTTAAAATTTTTGATATGTTTTTTACATGTTTTTTAAAAGTTAAAGTGGAGTCCAAGGTAACACCAAGATACTTAAATTCATCTACAAACTGGAGTCCCTCACCCCTCAGGTTCTTTTTTCAGACCACGTGTTTGTTTTCATACCTAGATGGTTTCGACTGCTCACTAGCGCTCTTCCTCAGTGTCCAAGCGTCGCCTCTCCACAAATCGTTGTTCGTAATATCCCACAGTATGGCATTAATCATATCGATCTCCATGGAGAGAGGTCATGGAAGTAATTACAGGTCAGATCTATGGGGAGACTCGTTTTTATAGATTATTTTGAGCTGTAACTAAATAAGTGAACAATAGATGAGTTTAATCAAATACTGTGGAACAATCAAGACAAAGCAATCATATTTCCACTGAGACACACATGTGGCAGATTCGAGAAAAGTTACATAGTGTACTTTTCATTATCTTGAATGGATCTCGCGATTAAAGGTGTGCTCCATAACATTTCTAGTGGATGGTCCGTCACCTCCTTGTCTTCGTGGAAATATTATTCAGGGTTCCTGCTCTTTTTCACTGACAACATTTCAAAACTTTTCCATGACTTTTTCATGACCTAAAGTGAATTTTCCATGATTTCACGGCACCTACATGTGTAGAATTGATCAGACTTTTAGAGCTAAATATGAAATGTTAACCCTTTCCACTCACCTTATGGTATGGTGTTATAGTTTTTTTACATTCAGAATACTGTCAGTGCATTTATTGTCGTCTCTTTTAAACAAAAGGTGCAACCATTCAGAAATGATCATAATAGCCTAATGATAACTTAACAAAACAGTGTAGTTGCCTGAAAGAGATACTAAAATTCCATGACATTTCCAAAGCTTTCATTGAATTTACCAAATTCCATGATTTTTCTAAGCCTGGAAAATGACATTTTCAATTCCCATGACTTTTCCAGGATTTCCATGACCGTGGGAACCCTGATTATTACTTTGTCTTGAATGTTCCACAGTATAGAATAAACCTAACATGAGAGAAACAAGCAGTTTACAGCACTTTGTTACATTACAATTCAGGTCTGTGGAGAGTCGCCCTTATTCACCGAGGGAATTATTGTATTTTTGAGCAATAGAAACACCCATTATCAATAAATAATATAATAATAATAATCCGTAGGTAGTGGGCCATCCTTTAGAAAAGCTGTGCAATACACCTTTAATAATAAATCAAACTCTTCACTCCTTTTTTTAAATTTTTTTTTTACATTTGAGTATTACAGTTCATATCAAATCACAAACAAGAACTCCCCCACCAACATTCTAATCCGCTGCCTTCCCCGTAGCAAGAAAACTTTGACACCACACACACACAAAGGCAAGCCACTTATCTGGCAACCCGCGCACGTACTGCTTTGGGTATACTTTTTTTATATATATTTTTTTTATTTGCTTTTAATTCTTTTCACATCAGGTTGTCAGCTTGAGTGACAGGTGGCAGAACATTTCAGGCTCTGTCTCCTCGCTCTCTTCCACGTGAGCCTGTCAGGAGCTTGACTGGGATCTTCTCCGTCTGCGGAAGAGAGAAAGAGAGAGCGATGGGGAGATGGAGAGACGAGGGGAGATGGGGGGAGAGGGGCAATTCCCAGGTGGTTTGCTGCTGTCTGCCTGTCTTGAAAGTGCTCCGCGTTGTGTATAGGCCAAGAGAGGGGAGGGAGGGGTGAGAGGAGGGGGGGGGGGGGGGGCGATGAAGAGTGCTTTCGGGGGGGGGGGGGTGGAGCCGGCTCGGGGAGGGGGAAGTCCTGGCGGATCTCTCCCTCTCCTTCTCCCCTCTCTTCCCTCCCCGTTGCGTCTGGAGGATTTTACACCATTTCATCTCAAAAATGGAAATGTCACGGCTCGGTACGTCTTCGCAACAATGGGAATCTGGGCCAGACGTTTATTTATTTATTTCATTTGGGGGCTGTTTGTGCGCAAGCGACGCCCCACCGTGCCGAGAAAGAGTAGTCGTGACTTTGGCTTATTGCTTTGCCGATATGAGCGTAAGGGTGGGCTCCGTCTCAGGGTATGCGTGGTCCGTTTTTTGTTTCTGATATTTACAGGACGTTAATAACGCATCAAAATGCATTTGGGTGTCTTGTGGTTTATAAATATGACATAAAATGCATTGTGGTGTGCAGTTTTATTTTGTGGTTTTACCTGTAAAACTTAGATTAGGAAAGGAAGAAGATATTACCAGTGCTCGTATCAAGATGCAATGCAGTACTAACCCTCAATTTGAAGGTCTTATATGACTTTATTTGTGAGCTGAAAAGGTGCATTGTGTAACTTTTTGGATAGAGGGTTTGCCACCTGCTTGTCTCCATGGAGATTAGGTGTGTGCAAAAATATCAAAATATTGATATATCGTATCGTTTAATGTGATGATACAGTATCGACATTGTGGGACTGCTATCGATATATCGTCAAGAGTATTTTTTTGGTTTATTTTACTAAATTATTTTGTCACAGTGCTAAAGTTTTGTTGCTTGTTTAGGGGAAGGAGACTCGATTTCATTGTTTTGATGATTAAAATGTGTGTGTTTCATATTAACTTTGCGCAAATAGCCATGATTTAGCCTTTATTGTTTATTGAACCGTATCAAATCCATTTGAAATGCATTGTGTCAAAACGAAAGCTCGCTATATCAAGATCGTGGCCCATGTATCGAGGTATGTATCGTATTGGCAGTTGGTATTCTTAATGAGACCCAGCCTTAATAGAGTTAAGTATTAGTATTAGTTTGTCTGAAATGTTTTACAGTGCAGCATTAAACGTATCCATCTTCCATTCATTCAGTTATGGGTGTTTTATTGCTCAAAGATCATGGACATCTAGAGTCAACGGGTCATCCTCTGCACAGATCTGACTGGTATCTTGGTCTTGTGGCATCTCTTGCTTGCTTTTGTGGAGATAGTTAAGTTTAATATCACCAAGCAAAGCAATTCATGGAGACAAAATGTAGGCAGACTCTTCATAAGAAAGTTATATAAAGCACCTTTAAGCCATTTTACAGTGTCATGTTATAATCATCAAAAGCATGTCTACATCTCCAAAGCTCAAAATGCTCTGTTCCACCTTGTGATGTCATGTAGTGGTGATTTCCAAGTTAACAGACTTTTTATGGATTGGCAATTTCCGAGGTGAAATTATCCAGATGATTCTAGTGAAGGTGTATGGAGTTTTAAAACACAATTACTGCATCACCACATGACATCACAAGGTGGAACAGAGTGTTTCTGAGAAGAGAAGAAGAACTCAAGATATATATTTGATGAGAAAGCCACATCAGATCAGAAAATAGCGTAATACGGGCCCTTTAAATGTTTGCTTGGATATACTTTTGAAGGTACAGTATACCTTTCTTGAGCTGACATGTCATCAGAACATAAGTGATTTTAGTCTTTTTCTTATCTAAAAGTTACATGTTGTGGCTTTAAATTAGCTGTATTTATGTATTTACTCATTTATTCAATGATGTGTTTACTTTTTTATAGTCAGAGTACACGGAAAATAACCAAATATTACATCTACCGATCCTGCAGACAATGTGTCACAGAATTCTCATTGTCATTTTGGTTCACCTCCCAATCTCTTTCTCTCTCTTTCTTCTCTCCCTCAGCGCTCCATCTTTCTTTGCTTCTTTGCTTCATTTAAATATCAGTAGGCCATTGCCAACAGGTCTGTGCTGATAGGACTGAGACGTTATGAAACCTCGAATTGAAAAAAAAAGAAAAAAAAAAGTAGAGGGAAGGGAGACTAGGCGAATGGTGGCGTCTGGAAGCAGAGGAGTTTGGGGGGAAAATTGCAGTAAATTGGATAAGGAAAATTGGATTAGGAATATCTTTAGACCAAGCAAAAAAGTGGAATAAAGGGAGTTGGTTGTCAGTAAGCAAAGAATAGAAACAGTTTTGAGCTAAAAGACCCATGAAGCAACAAATCTCCCATTGGAATCATAGTGTCCCGTGTTTTTTTTTTTTACCTGTATTACCTTTCGAGAGTCTGTACCCAATTTTTTTCTGCGTGTGTTTGAGCAAAATTTGTACAGAACTCTTGGCATCAAATAAAGTCTGCTGTGTTCTGTCTGCGTCGAATTGTCAAGTGTTTGATTGTCCGAGAATCAGGAAGTATGCAGTTATCTTGCTAGTTGTTGTTAGGATATTAAATGCAATTGTTTTACTTGTATGGTATTGGATATGACAATCAGCCGTTTTTACACCAATTCTTACATGTGCCTTCTGCTTTTGAGTAGGGACGTAACAATAACCAAAATATCGTGATATCGTACGGACAAAAGTCTCACAATAATATCGTGGGCCATCACAGTGTATCGAAATTACAAGTTTTGTTGCAGCAGTAGCTACAAAAAACAGAACTACACTGACCATGATCCTTTGCTCTGTTTCAGTGCAGACTACATGAAAAAAAAAAATTATTTAGGTTGGATGACGACAGATTTAAAGGATAGTACAGGCATTTTTAAAAAAGAATAAGTAGCATATTCACCATTTTGCTTGCCTTCACAAATATCGTATAAATATCATACCGTGAAATGCATATCATGAAAGTATTGTACCGAAAAATTACTGTTACTGATACTGTTACATTCCTACTTTTGAGCAGTGTATTTTCTGCTCTATTTGTTCAAAACATTTTCTCCTTGTGTTATATTGTGTAACAGTTTGCTCAAATAAAATAAATGAAATGAGTTGTTGTTAGACTGTAATGGCAAAACTCGCTCTGGCATCTGAAAGTTGTAAAAAGTGCTTTTAAAGTCATCACCGTGAATAATGAGGTTGCTCGAAATGCATACTGTAAGTGAGGAGTAACTGGACCAGCGGTGGATGAAGTATTCAGTCTTGTTACTTAAGTAAAAGTACAGATAAAGGAGCAAACTATTTTTCAAGTAAAAGTATCACATGAAAAAATCTACTTAGGTAAAACTACTGTAGTGTGTTTTTAAAATTGTATAATTAAAGTATTTTGCAGGAATTTTTGGAACTATTAAAGCATCAGATGTAGTGATTTTGAAGAATTCAGCTGATTTTAAGTGATTCAACTGATTGCTTAATTTTTCTAGGTGTTTTTGTGTATTTGGCTTGCTCAAAGTTGGAACAAAGTACTTTTTACTTTTCTGTCCGGATTAAAAATGTAGTAGCAGGTACAGATATCTGCTCTCAATTGTAATGAAGTAAAAGAAATGTATCTACTGTGAAATATACTTAAAGTGCAGTTACATAAAAAATGTACTTCAGTATTATACTTTTACTTCAGTATAATACCTTTTACTTTTGTACTTTGTTCCCTTCCACCACTGCTTTGGACCACTGCAAACCATTTAAAATGAACTATTTCTGTTTGTCACGTTTTGAAGACAGTAAAAATCGGGTACAGTGTCTTTTAAAAGCAGTTGTGGTGAAAGCATAGATGACCCATACTGACGGCATTTTTTTGAGTCCGCTTCGTGTGGGCTTGTCCCGGGAACTTGGCACGAAGCACGTTGCAACATGAAAGGGTGATTTCACAGCTTCGAGTGGCATCAGAAAAATTCTCTTTTATGTCGATTCCAATTTCAGATCTGCGGGTGTCCTTTCTGCGGTTTTAGGTTCTGCCACGGAGTTTTTTATGCAAGATTTGTGCTAGAAATTCCAGTTAACACAGTCTTTTGAAATCTAAAACGTGTCATTTTACTAATAAGGCTGCCATATTGTCCTTGTGAAGGTTGGGAGACATCATTCTTATTTTAGGCTGACTAGCAGCAGACATGTTCACTGAGTGGTATTTTGACTATTTTCAAATCATGCTTGTCTACTATCTGTATTAGTCATAGGAAAGCATTGCCTGGAATGTCCAGAATGATCTCTCTCTGTATTTTTATGCAGAATAATCTGGTCGCCACACCTTCCATTGTGCCTTGAGACAGATTTGTGTAATCAGATCAGTTTTTTTTCACTGACACATGTGAAACAAAGGAGCTTATTGGTCACCCGTAATTTTCATAATTCTCACCTCAGATTACCAGAGTTTTGAGCTTCAGTCAGTGATTCTGCAGAAATCTGTGATGATTTACAAACCCAGGATATTTTTGTCAGTAACATCCAACTGAACTTGGGGAGCTTCACCAGTAACCTGACTCATCTTAAAGTCTTTGTAAAGCATACTTAGGGCAGTTGAATGTTGACATAATCATACCTACTAGGGGTGTAACGGTACATGAATTTGTGCCGAACAGTTCGGTACGGGACGTTCGGTTCGGTGCAGGGCTGTGCACAAGTGAATTTGTGCAATTTGTGTGATTTTCCATTCTGCCACTACATGTGCAGCTACACAGAAGGCTCAGCTCTTTAATATTCACAAAGGAACTCATCTGTGATTGGGGCAGTGTTTCCCGTAGCGCTTTATAGTTAGGGTGGCCACCTTGACAACAATATCCCCCTGCCTTGACTACATCCCTCCAAACCACGTGAATCCTCGCAAAACTACGGTTATCACGCCGCAGTGCTCACTTTCGCTGGCACGGAATCTCCGTCGGCACTTGAAATGAACCATTTAAAATTTTGCATTGTGCTGTTTGTAGACCAGGCATCTTAGCACATTGTCATCCGGCAAAATAGTCCAATATTTACATTTTACTCATGCAAAATAATCATAACATCAGCTCCCTGGTATTATTGGTACTCTGTATAGACTGTAGATCCTTAATAAACTCCTACATGCTTTCAGAATTACCTTTAATCACGCCTATGCATAGTTTTGCTGAATAGGCGTAACCTGCTTCTCCTGTAGTCTTCAGGTAAACGTGGCAGAAAACACAAGGTTACATACAACACGGCCGTCCAGTGGTCCATGTTTGTCTCATCTATTAGCCCCACCGCCACTGTTGTCGTAGCCTGTTGTCCTAACTCATTAATGCAAACCCTGTGGGAGCCATTTTGTGTTGACAGATCCGAACGGGGTTAACAGCGGCCCATCCCTTACCCTGACATCCCTATACTAATGTTGCTTTAGCGCTGGGGAGGTGTCGCGGTGGTCCGGACAGCCTTTTTCACTACTTATTACACTTTAATGCCCCCTGCTGCTCAGGTGAGGTGCTTAATTATTCCTCGGGCAGTCTTAAATGTGCATTAATCTAAAGGCGTCTCTTGATAAATAGCATGCGGCTACACAAAATAGCTAACGGCTTGTTGGGAAGACAAGTGGAAGTGCGCGGTTGACATTTACAAACAGTAGGGAGGTGTGGCGCCCCTTCACAGAATCATTAACAATGCTTAGAAAGTGAAGTTTTAACGCCTTTTAGCGGTATCAAAACACTATCAATCAACCTTAAAGTTATCCTTGTGTTCTTTAGAGTGAAAGTCATTGTTGTACTGCTTTTGAATGTACTGTTTCATTACGGACTGACACTCCGCATACCAAATAGAGAAATGATGAATTGTAAACTCAATTCATTCTCAGAAAGTAAACAGTTCTAATGGGTGTAACTATCTTCCAAAGCATGGCAAAAACTTAAGAAAACTTTAAGTTCTGCCAGTTACCTTCAAACATAAGTACAGATGCAAGATCATTGATACGGCTGCTATTTTGAATTGTTGGTTGAAAAAATACTGAAGTTGGAATTGTGATTTGGTGATAATCAAACTTTGTAGTGCTGTGGAGGCTATAGATCTAGAGTGAACATACTAGGATCTTTGGTGAGTTAACACTTCGATTAGTTTGGTGTAGATTTAGTTTGGACCTGTTCTTGTACTGGTTTAGTCCTGGTCAGTCCAGGGTTAAAGTGTGACCCTTCTTTGGCTATCAAGACTAATATGCATAATTTAAAGCTAAAAAAAAAACATTAAGGTGTTTTTACTGTTTGGCCCTGGTTTTGGTCCAGTTTAAGCCATAATGTACTGTATTTTTCAGGCTATAAGGCGCACTTAAAATCCTTTAATTTTCTCAAAAATCGACAGTGTACAACTTAGTACAACTTTGGTAAGCTATGAAGCCACACCGATTGATGGATTGTAGGAGCATTATGGCTACCGTAGTCAGGAGCCTCGTGGAGTAAAGGGCCAAGAATAGTTCTGTGCTTACTCAACGCACACTGCTGCCATCACCTTGAAAGAACACACATAATCCACTGAGTTGTGTCCTGGAGCTAGCTATTTTTTTCAGCACTTATAGTTTTATGCAAATTAGCCATGTGCTTTCTGTAAAACATAAACAAATGTGTGCAAAGCTGCATTAAACACATTATTACTCAATGTTTATTTGAGTCCTCCTCGTAGGAAAAAAAAAAAAACACACAACATAATACACATTCACCAAGACAGGAAGGCAACACCGGATGAATGACGCCACGATCAGCCAATAGATCGTGGATGCCTGGGTTAAGGTATCAGTTTCAAGTGTCATCTGTTTGTTTCACTTAATGCGCCTTATAATCCAGTGCACTTTATGTATGAAAATACATGAGAGAATTCAACAGTATTCATATTGCGCCTTATAATCCAGTGCACTTTATAGTCCAAAAAATACAGTAAATTTGGTTTGGTCCATTTCTAATCCTGCTTTAGTTGTGGTCTAGTTCTGGTTGGATCTAAAGAAAAAAAAAAGTTATTTTAAATTGGTATATACCGATTTCTACATCCTCTTTTGTCCTCTCTCATTTTAGGTACGTCATCGACCGACACACAGACCTGGAGCGCCAGTTCAACATAAACTTAGACGATGGCAAGATCACCCTGGCCAAACCTCTGGACCGGGAAACCGACATGTGGCACAACATCACAGTCACGGCCACCGAAGTCAGTAAGTACCCTCTATCGCCCCCTGCTGACCTCCAGCTACACCCATAGTCCCATATGAACCACAAACTCCAGCTTTTGGAATTACCGCATTGTGGGACAAATACAAGTTCTCTTATCTTAAAGCAGTTATTATTATGCAAAAAAGGACAACTGCGTGGCTCTTTGTTGTGATGACTTTTATGGCTATGTCAGTTCCCATTGGGCACCGTAGTTTTCTAACATGGAAGTCAGCGGCCTTGCTTCTTTCATGAAATCATTTAATATCAATATCAAGCTTTTATAAGGTCAAAATTACAACATACTGATCCACGGGTGTAGTTTATAGTATATTATATTAGAACAATAGCAGACACAAGCATAATGTATCTTCCTTAACACACGGACATCACCTCTCCTTTATTGGCACACGGGCCCAAGTTTTAATCACCGCAATAAGGCCCGCTCCGCAACCAAATCACCACGGCAACTGACCTGCTTCTCACACTCCTTTAATGTCCCGCTTTTGTGCGCTTTCCCACCATACAGCACAAACAATTAGCATCCGGATCCACTGAGGCATTAAGCCCGTTAATTTGCTTGAGTTTTGATTGAATTAAGCAGCCCGCGAGTCAATTTGTGAAAGAGCAAGAACATTAAGACATATCAAATAAACAGTTTTAAAGACATCGGCGGAGTGGTTGCTCGTGTGCCAGCATCCATTACAGATTAAAGAACATCTGCGAAGCGCAAAACCCACTGACTAGGTTGAAAAATCTTGCCGGCAGAGCTACAAAACAGCCCAGGACCGAACGTAAAGGCACTATATTTGCATACAGATTGTTTCAAGCGGGCTGTATGTTGTGATAAAGCTTAATGTACCCCTTCAAGCTATTGAAACAGAAATTTTACACAGCTTGTAACTTTTACCCCCTCTCCTCACTACACGCCTCGTCTTTCTGCCTGTCTTTTTATATCCATAATCAAAGCAAACACATTAATTGTAAAAAAAAGAAGAAAAAAAAACATTGTCAGAATATTTTACCCGCGCCAACCCAGACATAACTGACGTCGCCGCCATCTCTAGCTAGTTTGGGGGTAGAACTGAATGTGTCTCATTTGATAAGCCATGTGCACGTCTCAGGCCTTGTATATTTTAAGCCTGTTTTCGTGCCTGCTGGCGAAGTAACTGTGGTTGGAGATAGTGACAACACCTAATAAGAAATTGCTAAAGTAAATATGGCAGTTTTCTTCACGGATTGGGGATTTCTGCGGCGTGAAAAGCGAAAGATGTGTTCCCAGTTTTCGGAGCCGGGATGCCATTTGCCACCCAAATAGAGGCCTGTTTTTTCAGCGCACCGGTTGACATCTGACTAATCAGATTCCATTGCCTGCCGCGGAGACTGCTCGCGTAAAAGGCACTGCTCTCGTAACACAGCTATAGCGGGCTCTTTTTCACCCTTTCTCCGCACGTCCTGATCCATCCATCACTGTCTTTCACTCTGTCAATTTCTCCTCTCCACGCTGCTTACCCCTCCTTCAACCTGTCTCCGGCACCAGCAGCGGGCCCCTTGTCCCTACGGGGCATGTCCTTATCAGCCTTGTGGGTTCAAAACGTAGTGCGTAAAAGCGGGAGTATGTAAAGGCACAAATGCAAAGTGACAGTTCAATGCATTTGCAGATTGTTTCTGAAGTAGAGACCGGCTTTGTTTTAAGAGAGTCAATACGTCAGGTGTTAGACGCTGCACAATACTGGCAATAGGTCGTTAATTTAAAGGTGCACTGCATCTGTAATGTTCCACAGTATACCACGAAAATATACAGCATTTGCATTTATTTCGTTTTCGGTTAGCGTTAATACTGACCAAGATACCTGGAAAAACATGCTTTCTTATAAGGGATGTAACAATATCCAAGTCTCACGATATGATATCGTAACGGTATGAATGGTATTACGGTACGATATTTATTGCGATATCATGGGAAAGCTCACAATATGGTGGGGAGGCTCATGATTAGGAATGTAACAATATCCATTTATTGCGATATGTTGCTACTTTTTCCTCTTAAAATGCCTTGACAAGCCTTAATCCAAAGAACTAAAACTTAGAAGCTCAGAACTGTTATTTCTTCTTGTAGTCTGCACTGAAATGGAGCAAAGAATCAGGGTTTATGTAGTTCCCTTTGTCTTTTTTTTAGCTCTTTCTCCACCATAAGTCTTCATTTAAGCAAAGAGACTTGTAATTCGATATATTGTGATGGTCCACGATATTATTGTGAGAACAGTAATTCTTACTGTACTAGTACTTGCCTTTCCTTAGATCTGACTTGTAACTTGGCTCGATTGCGCAATCTTCTCAACCAGTTCGCTCCAGTTTAATATGCTGTGGAATATTTTAGGCAAAGTAAGGCAATCTCCATAGGGACAAGAAGGCGACATACTCTACACTGGAAATGTTACACAGTGCAACTTTAAATCTGCTTCATGTGCAGTATAGCTTGATGCAAGTTGCACCAGCTGCTTGTTTCCATGGCGATGTAATTGCTTTAAATGAATGTTCCACAGTATGACGTTAAACATAGACAAGCACCAACAAAAAAAGCTGTAAAAGAAACAAAAACACTTTAATTTCATTTATTCCTAACTGAATAAATGAAAGATGGATAATTATAAAGTCATGTGGAACATTCCAGACAAAACTAACAATCTCCATAGAAATTTCAAAAAAGTTACAAAAAGGCAAATTTTTTTGAAGTTCCAAGTTTATATAGCAAATTATCTTCTAATTGACTTCCTAATTGCTTTTGCTCCATGCTCAAATTATAGCCATTGCTCCTTTAATGTCAAAATACTTAAGTAGAATATTGTCATTTTTATATTTTATATTAGATGGCATGTTGATGGAAATAAAAATTTAAAAGCATACTATGGAACATTCTCCGTGAAAGTTGATACGTTTTATGACATCCTGTGGCAGATTATAGCCAAAGGAACAACATTTAGAGTAAAGATGTATGTATTTCTAAGTTTTTCAGTGCTATTAACTCAATCAACTTAAAAAAAAAAAAAAAAAAGTGGCTTTAATATCTTTTTTTTTTTTTCTCTCTTTTGTGGGTTTAACTCCCACACTCAAGTGTTAAGAAGTGACTTAAACTGCATTATAATACAATAGTTTTACACTTAATTTCCAAATGTACTTTGTGTATAGTAAATAACCGAAAGAAAAAGACCCGATCATGCAAATTCAAAAATAAGAAAGCGGACTAAGTGACCAGGATGACGTACCCACAGAGGGACGTATTACCAGTTAATTGCTTTAAAAGTTGCCATTTAAGCCACTGATTCATAAATACAAGTGTGACTCTCGGAAGGGACTGTCAATTACCAGTGATGAATAATTCCAGTAAAGCCACTTCTAATTAGATGGCCCTTTATTGTCTTTTAAAACTTCAGTTACCAATGCCTCATTAATATGCATGCTTTAATACTCATGTTTAAAAGATGACAGTGTACAGGGGATTTCAAAAGCACTTTGGATAGGGTTGGCTCCCCCTGTCTGTTGCCTAGGACCCTGTTTTGCATTACTGATAGAGGCGATGGTTTAGATTGATGTGGCTTATTGAGTGTGCCTTTTGTTAAATTAATTTGGGAATAGAGAAAATTAAAAGTGGGTTGAGTCATTTGCCTCCATTCAAATGTGCGCTCTATTGTTGAAATATAATGTTCAGATCTAGTGCTGAAAAGACTTGCAATTCATGGTTTCAGAATGATGAAAAATTAGGAGTATTACCATAGAGATTAACAACAATATCAATGTTGTTATTACCGTATTTTCCGTGCTATTGGGCGCGCTCTTAAGCCTCCAACCCCATCAAAAAACTGACTACGCGCCCCGCAATCCAAAGTGCCCTTATACGCGAATCCACTCAGGTGTCCCAGCACGACTTCAGTAAACTACAAAGCCGCACCGCCCACAGCGCACGCAAACACGCACGGACAAGGAACAGAACGGAGAAACGAACCGAAAAAGCGAGTCCAGTGTGCCTTTCTGAGCCACAACTGAACAACTGAGTCACTGCGAACACGCCAATAATCCAGCGGCCCCAGACAGCACCCTCCCTACGCGCCACAACTGAACAAAGCCCAGAGTCACCGTGAACGCACCAAACAAAGTCCGACTGACCTATCGAACTGTTGTTTCATATAAAGTCCGGTGCAGTTTATTTGTGAAAAAAGTTTGAAAATAGACCATTCTATGACAGTGCGCCTTATAATCCAGAGCGCCGAATAGTGCAGAAAATACGGTATGTTTTGTAGGTGAAGAAAATGCATGCAACACGAAGCTGAATGCCATGAATACAAAGAGTAACATGAAACGCTTGAGGTATATGTGATATGCTGATTTTATCCAAACATTTGTGACAAAGACAACTGAAGAATAAAATACAATTCAATATAAATAGGCTTTGTGTTAAGTACTATTAAAGGTAAACTCTAAGTCCACTACATGCTTGTTTCCACGGAGATGTCATTACTTTGTCTGAAATGTTCCACAGAATGTCATTAAACTCCTCTATTTTCCCTTTACCAAACTGAAGCATGCATTCTTATTATGAGCAGGGTCTCCTCCACAGATCTGGTCTATAACTCACCTGCTCGTGTCCGTAGAGATGGATAGGTTTATTGCCATGTTGTGGAAATTTCCAGGTAAAGTAATAACATCTCCACGGACACAAGCAGATGGTGGACCCTCCGTGCAGCAGAAGAGTTAGAGTGCTTCAAGCCACACAACTGGTTTCGAAATACATGAAATCAATACGTGAACTAGGAGAGCAAGTCATTTTATGGTATGAAATGTTATAATCTTTTGCGTGTAAATGTAATCTTAGCTCTCCATTTTTGGTCTCACAACAATAAAATACAACTGCTACTTGTTGACTTATTTTAAAGGTCCCATATAACACAAAAACTGACTTTCGTTAGTTTTAATCCAAGTTATAATGTCGTTACCTCCTCAAAAACATACCTGGAGTTGTGTTTTGTTTCATTCACACATGTTTGCGTTATATTATTAGTCAATACATCGCCAAAACTCACTGTGTACCACCTTGTAATGTCATATTATGGTTGAGTTAACATCTACCTTTTTACATTTAGTTCAGTAAAGAATGGCACTTCCAAGGCTGAAATCATCCAAATGGTTCTAGTGTAGGTGTATAGAGTTTCAAAATGCAGCAGAGCACTTCCTGTATTACCACCTGACACATAGAGTGTTTTTAGTTTTTGAGAAGAACACAGCCTAAATATGCAGTTTTGTGTTAAACATTTCATTCACACAACACAAATGCAGGTATGTTTTTGATAAGGAAACAACATTATTATTATTAGTAGTAGTAGTTTTATTTGGTCATTTTGCAGCATTACAAAACAAAACTAAACAAAACATAGACTACAACCTTATGGATCATGACCGAAAGGGTTTAAGCAGAAGTAAAAAGTACTTCTAATGCTTAACCCAGGGATCTCCAACCTTTTGCGTCCGGTGAGCAACCTTTACAAAATGAAAATGCTAGAGAGCTACTCATTTCAGCGTTTGCAAGAAATTGATTTGGTATAAGATGGCAAGCCTTAAATGTACAGTTAGATGCCTATAGAACATTAAATCATTATCTATTTATTAGAGCACAAAGTTCAAAATAACACTTATACAGTGGTAATTTATCAAATTTGAGTTATTTAGTACAATAAGTATAAGTCAGAAATCCTTCGGCGGGTGGAGAGCTACTGGTAGCTCCAAAGCTCCAGGTTGCAGACCCCTGGCCTAAGCTTATAAAACAATGACAGAATTCGTATGAACAGCAAGTTTGCATTTATAATTTCACTTAAGACTTGCTGTATATATAAGTCACAAAATATAAGTTAAAAACAAACTAACTTTAATGCATAATTCATTCATTCCAGAGCTCAAAACATCATGCTTTATACTCTTTTTTTTTACTATTTTTTAAAGGCTTCTACAATGTTAGACTTTTTTTAAATCATCACTCAGATTGTTCCATATGCTAACCCCTCTAACAGGAATACAATCACTTTTTTTTAGCTCTTATCTTCATTTTTTTAAAGATGCCAGTTTTGTTTTCATGTATGATCGTACAAACTAATAATAATGATAAAGAAGGCACACAGTATATTGTTTATGATCATATCAAAATAAAAGGTCATGTTAAAGAAAAGCATGTGTTTAGTTAATAGTCGTGGTTTACTTGTGAAGACTATCTAGTCTTCTAGGTATTTCTGTAAGATTTGATTTTTATATTGCTTTTTGAAGTGCACCAAATTAGTCCAAGCTTTGATATGGGCATCTAAGCTGTTCCATAAGTCTGGTTACACACATGCTTTTGAGAGCGGTTTGAGAGAATTGTTTTTTTTTTTTATTCATTTGACCTCTCAGGTTGTGTTTGAATTCATTTGTGCAGAACAGTTTTTGATTGCTATCTGGGAGCAGGTTGAGTTTCGCTTTAAATAAGAGTTGGCATGTTTTAAATTTTACCAGCTTCCCAAATGTCAGTGTGTTTGATGGGCAAAAAAGTGTATTCATAAGTTCTCTGTATCCGACTAAGTGAGCTATTCGCATTGCTTTTTCTTTTAAATTAACATTAACATTATAACATAGATGAGAAAACCACATAACAACTTGCTCTCTGTTCTTTCTTTCAATTAGACAACCACAGTCAGATCTCCAGAGCCATTGTGGCCATCCGCGTCATGGACATCAACGACAACGCGCCCGAATTCGCCACGGAATACGAAGCCTTCCTGTGCGAAAACGGAAAACCCGGACAGGTAAAGGACCCCCCACCCCCCCCTCCGCATTCACCAAACCGGCCATCCATCACCTTCTCTCTACCCCTCTCTCCTCCTTTGTAATGATTGGCTACCGTGAATTATAGCCCCTTTATATCACACGGACACCGCATAGGTAGCTTGCTCGGTAGCCTATTCTTTCTCGCAAACAGCTTCCCCTTGACACGTATTGCGAACGGGGAAAAGCGGTCGGGATTGATCAGAGCCCTCCATAATTCAAGTCCGTCTTTCATGTCCTCCTCCAGATGGCACCGCGCGCTTCCCCCCAGCCAAAAAATCCTGGACAAGTACTTAGCATTTCCTCTCCTCTCATCAATCGACCTCATTCAAAGCTAAGTGTGTACGATGAGGGACTTTATTGAAAGGAAAATGGCACAAAAACAGAGTCCTGCAGGGTTGAATTCTAATTTCTAATCAATCTTATAGAGACCCAGGGTGACAGATAAACAGTTAGTAGATAGCAAGTGTGGCGAGCTAGACAGCAGCGCAGTTGATAATGATATTGCAAAATGAATAGGCCCTATGCATTTAATCGAGTTTGTTGAAAGCTGCCAGGCAATCCACAGTGATGAAAAGTGAATAAAGATGTTAACTTCGTCCAGAGATGGTGGAATAGCCAGAAATTGGACTCAAGTAAGAGTAACTTTACTTCAAAATAGTATTACTCAAGTGGACGTATGAAGTAGTGGTTCAAAAACTAAGAGTGAAACAAGTTTTTGGGGAAAACTTCTATGTATGTGACGTCAACGTGTGCGCGACGTGAGCAGATCTGACCAGAGTTCTGCGTCTTGGGCGGCGTAGACGGAAACACTACAGCAGAGCGTATTCAACTTTTCCACTCTGGAGGGTGGTTTCAGATTTATGCGTTTTTAAGCCCCAAAAACGCCGTCACCGTCTAAACAAAAGGCACTTCCGATAAAATATTTTGTCGTTTTTACCCACAAGCGTTCTCGTGTAAACAGCCTCTTAAAGAGTAAGTTATCTCGTGGAGGGTCCGTCAAATGCTTTTCTCCATGAAGATGATTGTATTGCTTGTAACACTATGGTATTAAACCTTTCTATCTTCATGGAGACCAAACTAGACCAAGTTACAGGTCAGATCTGTGGAGAGGCAACAAGTTCACAGTCAGAATGCCTTTTTTTCTAAACAGCCTGTGATTTTAATAAACGAAAGGTAGAACAGTTTAATGTCTTAGTGTGGAACATTTCAGGCAGATCAGTGACATCTGCACAGAGAAAAGCATTTGACGATCCCTCCACATGAAAAGTTACAAAGTGCATCTTTTAAGTTAACGTAAATGTAATGTAACATAAAAAGTATTTTGAAATCAATAAACAATGCGCAAAATCATATATCTTTAAAGCATAGACACAAAAATGGAAAAACGAAATCATATCTGCAGGAGTGATGCAAGAAACATAAATGTTCAAATCATTTCATTTTGTCAACATAAAGCTTTTGTCACTGTAGACTTACTCGCAGTGGGAAGAGTAACTAAAACTTTTACTCAAGTAATCCAATCCACACATCTCAGTTTCCAAAACACTGTACAATACAGACAAAACAATACATGGAAAAAAAAAAAAACCTCTATTTAACTGCACTAGTCCTAATTGAGACAATAAAACTAGTCAAATCAAACAAAAGCAAAAAAAGAGAGTTGTTACAAAAAATATTACTCAAGTAGGAGTAAAAGTATGCTGAAAAGTACTCTGAGAAGTACAATTTCTTTAAAAAGTCACTCAAATAATGTAACCGAGTAAATGTAAACACCTCTCACCTCTGGCCTCGTCCATCGGATTCAACTTATTTTTTATTTCTTCTAACTTGTCTGTTCCGATCACAGGTGATCCAGACCCTCAGTGCGGTTGACAAAGACGATCCAATCCAAGGCCACTACTTTGACTACCGACTGGTTCCTGAAATGCTCAACAATCCCAATTTCACCATAAAAAATAACCAAGGTAAGTGATCCCGTAGAGAGATGGGAATGTTGCAATGACTGAAGTTTCTCAAAATTTCACCGATGGATTTCTGTTCCAATTTTTGATCCGCAACTCAAAATCTTTCCCGTCCTTAAGAAGTCATTTGGATCAGGGAACAATCAGTCGACTTTAAAAGGTGTAAAACTTTCAATTTTGTTTTTTTCAATTTCAATCAGAGCCCCAAATGATACGCTACTTCTGCAACTTGTTCCATTTATAAACTTTTTAAACACAAGGGCATTGATGCAGTGGACTGGTTAGCATCTCAACTCTTGAATAAAACTTTAACTTGGTTTATTTATTGCGAATTATGTTGTAAATAAGAGCAATTAAGCATAAGGTAGTATCTCTATAATTATTAAAAAGTAAAAAACAAAGTGATATATATGTTGGAATGTTAGGATGACATGCCATATTTAGTTGGGACTGAGAGTAAATAAGTATTTTTACTTCTTCTCACTTCCTTCCGAGCAAGCAGTGTATTTTCTTTGCTTTTGAAGAATAGTATTTGTTATAATGCATGTATGTTAAGTGAAGAATGAAGAATTTCTTTGTGCTCTGTATATGCTTGAAATAAAAACACTCAATCAATCAAAAACAATCAATAAATAGAAAGTATCTACTGGTAACTTGGAGTCACTTGGAGAAAAAGATTGGGCACCCCTAATATTCAAGATTTTCATAAGATGATTATGATAAGTTTGCTTTTTTTATTTTATTTTTTTACGATACTGGTACCTGAATGATACTTTTAGGTACCTATTACCATTACCATTACCAATATTATAATAAATCATTATATAAAATGACAAAATTGAAGTACAACGTCAATGAGTTCAACTAATACTGTTTCTTTGAAGAACAGGTGTAGTTTTTCTCATCGATGTGTTGTGTCAATATTTACTTTTTAAAGTGCACTCTCAGTACCCAGCAGCCATCAAAGCCTCTAAACCAGCCAGCAAATCTGAAAAGAAAAATATAATTTTCAGTATCAGTCAATTCAACATATGGCTATAATATTAAAGTTGCATTGTGAAACTTTTCTGGTGGAGTGTCCATCAAAATCATTTCTCCATTGAGATGATATTGCGTTGTCTGGAAAGTTTCACAGTATGGTATTGAACCTTTCAAGTCTTTATGGAGACCAAACCAGACCAAGTAACAGGTGAGCACAGAACCGCAAGAATGCCCGTTTTTATATGTATTTTTGAGTTATAAAACCACCTGTAAGGCAGAGCTTGTTTTATGTCACACTGTGAAACATTCCAGGGAAAAAAATGACATATCCATAGAAACAAGCAGGTGACGGACCCCCAACCGAAAAATTACATAGTGCAATAACATGTGTGAGAGTCTAACATAAAGGAAGGAAGATTCAAAAGAACGTTATTTAAAATTCACCCCATGAAAGAATTGTCACCTTCCCAACACAACTAAGGTAGGATTTCCACTGACACACAAAAGCCGGCACGTTGGAATGACTGAAGTTTCTCTAAATTCCTCCAATGGCTTTCCACTCCAATCTCTAACCTGCGGCGTGCTACCCGTCCTCGGTTTGAAGTCTGCTGGATCAGTGTAGCTCGCAATTAGCAGATGTGAAATAGCTTGGACGGCGCCACCTATTTTTACTCCCCAGTGCATTTTGAGGGAAGCTAAATGAATGGGATCCAAATGGGCTTTTCGTGCTAGTCTTGCAGCTCAATGTAGGGTGACTTTCCCAGAATCTGTTGCAAGCATGGCAGATGGCACTAAATTTATTTGCTAAATACTTTGATTGGTTTATTTGCAGTTTTTTTTCCCCCCTCAGACTTAATTCCACCACACGTCTCCAGTCTCCGCTTGGTAACAGGCGATGAACAGACTGTGATGACGTTGTATAATGTGTTGAGCTTGGGGCGATAAAACTCTTCATATGGTTCGGCCCGTCTGTTTTGGTGCACTGGCTTCAGGCTAACTTGCTGCAACTACTACTTTGACAGAGACATAAGTTTGCAAGAAATCTGTGAATGTACAACTCTGGAAGGAAAGCTACATCAGATCTGAAGCAAGTTTAGCAACACTTCTGAATTACTTTTTACAGTGTTTGCTTAATCTGACAAGAAATAATCATGATTGTTGTTGTGGCTGTTAAGTTGCAGGGTAGATCTGTGGAAATGCAACCCCACTCACAGAATGAATGCATATTTTTAGAGGAATAAATGAATTAAATGCCAGATTACGTTATACCTTTAAAGGAACCCCCTGTGTAATATTTCCGAAATGAATCGATTTTAAAGCAAGTTTTCATTAATCATACTACAAATTATGTTTAAAATTATGGATTGGTTTTAACTAGGTAGGGTACTCCCTGTTTAACACACACACAGACCTCTATTCACTCACATTCATTCACAATGGACCACTAAAGACCAAACATCAACAATCGTGTGCATAGCTCTGGAGAGAACCAACCTCTCTGCCATCCAACTTGGAGCTATTGATGCTGTAATGCTTATTTTTCCTTTGTTGTTTTTTACTCAACTCTCTCAGCTTACCTTGCTAGCTCATACTGCGAGTAAAGGAATTTCGCAGACCTAACCGGGCATGACCTTAGGGCTATTTTAAAAATGTACTGCAACTGTAACTTTTTTCCAGATTGTGACAAAAGGGGTGCATTAACCAAAAATACAAAATGCCATTTCTTGAAACAAATAACACCCCTGTGTACTTGCTCACAAATACAGACTATACTTCATGCTGCTAAATAAATGGCTCACAGTTTCCTACACAAGTGTACGCTCCATGCTGGCTCCTGTACCCAGCTCTTCAGAGAGAGTAGATTTGTTAGTTTCTTAAGATGATGCAACTGATAAATCCCACATATGTTTCAGCTGTGTGAGCAAAGCCCCCGTGTAGTGTCAATTACTAAGAGCTTTTTTCTAACATACTGTGGTCTCAACAGAATACTTGTCGTCTGAAAATGATGTATATGCATTACATCTGCTCTATCTATATGTGCCTCGCAGGCATGTTACGCTTGTGAACAATTGAATGTGTTTGGATGGTTAAAATGAGAAAACAAATGGCCTTTATATAAAATAAAATATATGTAATAGAATAAAGTTGAAGGTTACCCAAGTTCAAATAAAAATAAAACATTTATTGGCAGTACATTTGGGGGTGGCTGCCTTGGAGTACTGACGGCAGACATGAGAAGTCATAAGTCGGTGTACTGTGTGCGTGGCCTGACATGGTTGAATCGGTTAGGGAATACCATGTCAAATCTGTGTTCAATCAGAATGCAAATCACTGAAAGCACAAGGAGAGAACTAAAGGTTGAGAAATACTGAAAATATCTTCACATTTAAGCTACAGTTCATGGGAGTTTGCTAGTGCAGAATCAAATAGCCCAGTCCACCATCTGAGCATTAGATATCATCCGTTTTTTTAAATGAGAGCGCCAAGTTTGGAAAATGTACTTAGTTACTACTACCATTGTCAAATAATAGTCATCTTTCACAAAGAAAGTAACTGCAACAAATAAACAGTCCATTTCACTTTTGTTGATGGGAGTATGTATACGCGATGTGTACCTTTAGTGAGAAGAAAGAAACATATTGCTGCCCACTGTGGAGCACTTGAGTGTGTAGTGAACCTGGCAGCTGCAGCAGCCTCTCATCTACACAGTACATGCTACACAGTACACACACTACACAGTACACACGCTACACAGGATAGAGTGCAAAGTACAGGCTCCTGTGAGTTTGAGCCTGCTGCTTTTGTTTGTGCTGATGACTTTAATTGAAGGGATTAGTCAGCGGTAAGGTTAGGGGGCAGCACACGCTGGGGAAGAGCCGTGGTTCTAATCAAGTAGAAGATGTCAAACACTGACAACATTATGTGCAACATGCCAATGTGTCTTTCAACAGTAACTTAAAAAGCATTCAAATAAAAGAAAAGTTTAGATGGGGAAGTGACTGTACTTCATCTTTTACAGTTTTTTTTTTTTTGTTAGAATTAGTATATTTACAATATATATTTTGTAGTCTTAGAACTCAGAAATGTCCATGTGGCCTTTGTTATTGAAGAATGTAACTTAAAGTAGACTAGTCTGTGCACTTCTCACATAGCAGCATGCTCTACTTTGTGACAGAATTCATACGGAAGTCACTCTGAGCATATGTTCACATTAATTACAGATTGTGCAAAGGAATTAATTCTATCACGATGCATTCCATCCTTTGATTAAGTTTGCTCTGTCAACAGCCACACTTCCGCGCAGCCTGCCGGATCCGCTGCAGTACTTCTTCTGTGTGGCTCCAACACAGTTAGACAGGCAAAGGTCATGCTTTCAGATGAGTTGTACATTTTCTATAGGATCAGCAGGAGTGTATTCTTATGGGGACGCTTGTGTTTGATAATATGGGAGAAGCTGGCTAATGAGCAGACAGCCTCACAGACGTGTCATCAAAGAGCATATGGCACCTCTCTGCCTCGACATGTGCCATCCTCAGAGCTGCTGACGCCCGCCGCGGTCCCCTCACACTTTCAAAGACAGGGCCGCAAACTTGGGCTCACCTCCCGTCAGAATTCCCAAATTGAACTGTTGAGAAGAAAGCACGACATTCGACTCACGCTAGCCCGGAAAACCAAGAATGCTAAAAAGGAGTCGAGACGATTGATGTGAAATTGAATAATAGAACCTCAGTCAGTCGCAACTCTGAATACCAATTGGTTTCCACAGAGCCCTTTGCTAAAAACTCATCTTTACCTTTTTTTCTCTCTCTCTTTGACAGACAATTCAATCAGCGTACTAGCCAAGCATGACACCTTCCGACGGCAAAAGCAGGAGATGTACTTTTTGCCAATCATCGTCACCGACAACGGGCACCCGCCGATGAGTAGCACCAACACCCTAACCATCCGAGTCTGTGGCTGCAGCAAAGATGGAGAAGTCCAGTCCTGCAATGTGGAGGCCTACGTTCTGCCCATCGGTCTCAGTATGGGGGCGCTGATCGCAATCCTGGCCTGCATAACACTACTGCTGGGTGAGTTAAAGTGGCAGGTTCGTTTTACTTTAAAGGTGCACTGTGTCACTTTTCTGTTGGGGGGTCGGCCACCAGCTTGGAAATGGAAATGTGATTGCTTTGCCTGGAATATACCACCGTATGGCATTACTCTGATCTATCTTCTCATTTATTCTATCACAGGTGTTTGCTCAAAGATACCAGATTCCAGGGAGAGCAATGATATTTCCATGGAGACAAGGTGGCGGTCCCTCCAACCAAAAAGTTACATTGGATTTGGTTATAATTTTGAACAGGACCAGACCCAAGAATCAGTGCAGTTAATAATTCAGTATGGGGCGATGGGGTAAATTTAAGTAAAAAGGTAGTAGCACTTGCATTAATGATCCAAGTTTTTTAATGCAGTTAAACAGAAGGCCAACTAATGAAAAAAAAAAAAAAAATGCCCCAAAAGCCACACATAGAGCTTTTCTGGAATTCGATTTTCATTGCTGGAATTTTTTTTTTTAACCCTAAGCAACCCGACATTTATGACATTTTGATTTGAGATGAGGAAAGATCTCAAACTGTTAATAACTACAGTTAAAAAAGACAAAATAATAATTATAAAAGAGAACAAACTGAATGATGTGCTGTCAATGAAAAAGAGGTTACCTGAAACAAGGCCAAGATTTTTTTTTTTTCATTTTTCTGAATTAAGAATCCACTAAAAACAGAAAAAAAAGATTTTACCTTCATGTTCAAGATTCTTATTATGAAGTAAAAGTTAACAACATTGCTTTAAAGCATGGCCAAGATCTAAACAAACACTTGACTTTCCTGACCTCGGAGAATGCTGTTCTTTTATTGACGTGGTTTGCTTTAAAACGCTTGAGCTCGACTTTCTTTTCTCTCTCTCCCTGTCTCTTTTTCCGACAGTAATAGTGGTGCTTTTCGTGACCCTGAGAAGACACAAGAACGAACCTTTGATAATCAAGGATGACGAGGACGTGAGGGAGAACATCATCCGCTACGATGACGAAGGAGGGGGCGAGGAGGATACTGAGGCATTCGACATAGCCACTCTCCAGAACCCCGACGGAATCAACGGCTACCTTCCGCGCAAAGACATCAAACCCGACCTCCAGTTCATGCCCAGGGCCGGTCAGCACTCCGGCCCCAATGGCGTCGACGTGGACGAATTCATCAACGTCCGACTCCACGAAGCGGACAATGACCCGACGGCGCCCCCTTACGACTCCATCCAGATCTACGGCTACGAAGGCAGGGGGTCCATCGCGGGCTCGCTAAGCTCGTTGGAAACCGCGTCGTCGGACTCAGACCAAAACTATGACTATCTGAGAGAGTGGGGTCCGAGGTTCAGAAGACTTGGGGAGCTGTATTCCGTAGGCGAAAGCGACCGCGAGACCTGACGCTTGATTTCATAACTTAAAAAAAAAATCAAAAACACTTTTCAGATGTTTTCTTTCTGTCCACATACTTGTGTATTAATACGCTAGGGGGGTTCGGAGGCTTTTAGAAACAGAAAAAAAAAACTAAACAAAAGAACAAAAAAAGTTACAGAGACAGGAGGCCACCTTTTTTTGTATTCTTCTTAGAGTGAGGTCTAGCGATCGTCATCCACTATGTCAAGCGCATTGTAATTGTCAAGCCAAACAATGTCTTTTAGTAGGAGATGTATGATTCTTGTGAACTTAGATTCCTTTGTGGAGTGTTCTAGCAGTATTTCGGGTGTTAGTCATACGCTGTGACTGCCAGTAGCAAGAGACTTTTCTGGATTTTGCACGCTTCTTTGAGACATAAGTGGACATCTATAGACTCCGAGGCTGGACAATAGAAGAAGGCGTGACGGGATCTTGTTACATAGCTTGCCTGGCCACCCAACGGATTGATCGGAAGCAAAATGACAATGAAAAGCAATATACTGTCTACATGATGAATGTATGATTCGAAAAAGACGCAAAAAGAGACAAAGCAGTATTGGCTTTAAGTGAATTTCTTATTATTTGATATGTTCTCTGGCGGCCACATTTATAAACTGTCCAAGAGCCCCCAAAGGCTTGCTTTATACTACACTTTGTATTTACATGCTCCAGGTGTGGCTGTACTACGTTGTTAGCCTATAAGAGACTGGTGTGAAGACAACAAAAAGAGAAATGTAGAAACTTTGAGGCCTTCTTTTTACAGAAGCAACATTAAATACAATTGTAATCTAATGTTTTTTGGACAAGTGTTGATTCTTCATTACAGTTCTATGAGTTTTTGTATATTCGTTCTTCAATCATTTCTTTTTTCTGTGCTGACAATTTTGAAGTGAGTGTGCTTAGACGATTTCACAAGCAGAAGTTTTCTCTCAGCCCTTTGCAAACTGTCTTAAATTTCCAGACATCATATCATAACATGTATCGCAGTTGACAATAGACTAGACGTAAAGAAGCAAAAGTTCTTAGTAATCATGATATTTTAGATGGTCTCGATAATCAGGATATGGATTCTTTACTGTTAAGAGACCATCTAAGCACAGTGCAATAGCAGAATGAATAAAACAAGGAGAACCCATAAATTTGCAGTCTCTTTCAGGCCATGTGCATACCGTGCTTACATTACTACTGTATGATACCAGTGAAAAAGACTACTGTACATAAAGTTACTGCTAACACCATTAGCTTTCGATGAGGTGGTAGGTTTTGTCTCTGCACGTTAGCTCTTGCACATAATGAGAAGTCCAATGGCACTCCAGCTGCGTGCAGTTTGTATGGATACCAGTATTATGGCAGTTCTCGGTAGACTAAACAATATACTATATGGGATAGTCCTACATGCAGATCATATTTTCTACTGTGCTTTAATGCTTATAAATGTGTATGTTCAATTATTTACTCCCTGTACTGTAATCTAAGATACCCTGTATTGTTTCCTACTTTGTGAAATATATTTTTATAAATATGGCACTGCATGTGTGGTTTTCTTTTCTTTATCGCTGATGCAGGATGTGGATTACTAAATGAATCAGTTGACTAATGGATGACTCACATAATGAAATGAAATCTAATATGCTATATTAAGTTAATGGTGAGTGGCATAATGTAGAAATATGAATGACGATATTAGACTATTCTTCAGCTTCAGTGCTAGACTTTCTGTTCAAATGCAGGAAAATGCATTACCTGTCTGTCACACTCATCAGAACCTAAAAGTTCACCCTGGCCTAGACAAGTACTAAATATTGAATAGGTGTAAATGTCCTCATTTCTCTTCAAGTTGTACAATTTTTGATGTATTAATTAACTTTAAAGTCAAGCATCCATCATGTTTTTATTGCCTTTTTTCAACAATTCATATAGAATAACATGTCATATTTAAAGATCTGCAATGACATAAACCTGCATTGTGTTGAAACCAAGTATTGATATATTGATACTGATTCAGGGGTATTATATAAATAAGTATTGATACTGTTTAACAAATATCAATACTAAATACTACAATAGTTTGTTTTTGGGCTATGCATCAATTGTCAAATTATGCCCACAAGCTGCATATTAGACTCTATATGTGTGTAGTGGTCTGTTCATTAGAGTCTATATGGTTAAGCAAAGATTCTTTTTCTCAGACCAGAGTGGTTGTTTCTTTGCTTTACATGCTTTAATTGTAAGCTTTCAGTGTCACGTAATAGTAACAGTGTTGTGACATGTTTTCTAGGCTCTTAAAAGGTTACGCCCCCCACTGCCTGAAGCCTTCTCCATGACTGCATGCCACATATGTGATAAGGTGTAGGTTCCCTCGTCACGGTTCATGCTCCTTGGACTTCGTTTGAGGATCTTCAGTACAGGTGTAAGCATGTAAAGCAGGTAAACGCAATCCTTACTCGAAATGAAGACAGAATGGACCTTTATCACTTTAGACGAACATAGAAGATTGGTATTGATAAGTACACCAAAAGTATTAGAGATTGGTACTGATTCAAAAAAAAAAAAAACAAAAAAAAGATATTGTCCCACCTTAAAATTGAATTGACATTGACATTGAATTGTAGTAAAATAAAATGTCAATTAGTGCTGTAGTCCTTTAGTAGTTTAGTCGATTATTTGATCAATGGTGTCTTACTCCACCAAAATTTGTATTGGCTCACTCCTTTTTCATATTCTTCATATAAATATACTGTTTCCTGGTACTTTCTGCATTAATTGTTTTTTGAACTCTGTGGAGGTGTAGTCTTGTGGGTGCAGGTTTAAACAAATATACAGTCACATTACAGAGATGTTTAATCATTTTGTGAGCTTTACAACGCCCCCTTTCAGAAAATCAAACATATCTTTAGTCAGCCACCGCCCTAATGTCAATCAATCAATCACTCAATTCAGTACTGTGTAAATAAGCAACAGAGTTTGTTTTTGATGATCACTCTGTGTAACCTGCAGCAACTTCACAACAAAGTCACACCTAACTTTCACTATTTTGCGACTAATTAGCTCATTACCCCTAAGGTTTCAGATGACCGAGAAGGACCCACCAAAATAGTGGTGAATTAGTCTTTGTAAACTTTCTCATACACCAAAGAACAAAAGCTTCTTTTTTTTTTTAATGTTGTTTATGCACTACTTCTTTCCTTTGTCCACCCACAAACAAGTGGCATGACCTCTATGGGAAACCTACAAAAAATACTTTGGTCGAGATGAAAGTACTCTTCAACTACAAAGCGCCTGGTGGCCACAGTTTGTCAAAGAATATGTTTCTGGAATCAAAACAAGCACAAATGCAAAAGAAGAGATTACCCGAGGATGCTGCTTTCGGCAAAAACATGTGCATAGAACAATATCTTTTTAATCCTCAAAAAACTAGCTGGCGGTTAAAGTTACAGTGAGGAATGTATATATTCCATGCATTTTATTTTAGCCTTTTTAACTCTTCGCAATGTATTTATTAATTCATTTATTTATAAAGCTACTTGTTTCCATTTTTAAAGTGGGACTAAACACCTAAACTCCGTCCACCACCGCGTTTCAAATGTAGCTGCTAAACTGAGCAGTACCTAGACGACTAAAGAAGAGAGTGAGGGGAGAGCGAGCTGGAGGGATAAGGGACAGTGTGATCGGTCGAACAGATATCCACACTTCAAACTACGGTGTTTGTAATCAGTCTTTTGTAATGTCACTAACTACTGGAAATTAAAGCGACCACTTTTGGCAGCACAACTTTAAATGTAGGCATTTTTGACCAGAAAGCTGCAAATTTTTTGCCTGATTCATCAGCCGGTTTCGTGGAAAACTGTCTGACCTTGCAGCATTAGGATTTGTTTGCTCGACGGTAGGCTGGTTCTTTTTTTTTTTTATTTAACCAATCGCTATTTGGTTGCAACATACCGTATGTAATGCACCGCTATCAGGGCTAACTGGTATATTAAGCTTTTCCCAAATCCCATAGGAAGAAGGGCAATAACGTCTTTCCCCTTGATAAAATTCGCCAAACATTCTCTTTGTTCCGGCTTTAAATCCTTGATCTCGTGAATCATTGCCAACATAGAATGTATGGCTCTTTGGTGATTGGCTGGTGCCCAGACCCAAACTTCTTGCAAACCATTTAGCGTATTCCGATTCCTGACCTAGTCACTGTAGAGAAATTAAATAGAGCAGAGGCACTAGGTGGTGCCAGCCTGGCTAGCAAATTTTACCTAGTGTGTCAAATTTAAGTTGCCAGAAAGTTACTAGGAACAGTAGATAAGTGATATAGCATACACAATTTAGTAGCAAAAAATTTTTTAGTTCCAGTTTAAAATCTACTTTCTACCAGTCCAAATTGTATTATTTCCATTGCTGGCTCAACCTTCAAACCATTTCCCTGGAGCTAAAATATCAACAGAAAAGATACCAGGACAGGTGCTTATCATTTGTCCCTGCAGCAGAGTTTTGTTCCAGCCATGAAAGCCACATGTTTAAATGATATGTCTTAGGGTGCAGCGTGTACTTTATCTTTTTCAAAATTATAAAGTTAACTTAGTCTGATTTTACTCTTTTAGAATGTCAGCAAGGGAAATAAAACTTTCAGACCATTTGGTTAATTTTACTTTGCATAGAAACATATCCCTTAAGAATACCAAGGCTGCACATAATTTAGTAACCAAATGTCATTAAGATAATTATGCTGAAACCAAAGTACGTAGACTAAGTAAGACTCAATAAATACATTTGTATAATTGTTTTTATCGCACTGAAAAATTCTTATTTAGCCTCTACCTGCTTGTTTCCATGGAAATGTTCGTTTGGCTATTTGCCTGATTCCGAAAGTTACCGTGGGAGCTTACATGGTCATTGGGGTTGTTTTATTTTGCATGGGACTGCTGATCTCCACAGTAAATAACTCCTATCTGGACCACAAAGAATCCCAAAGAATCGTGCAGTGTTGACTTGTTGGTGCACATTAAAGGTGCATTATGTAACATTTCTGGCAGAGGATCCATCAAATGCTTTTCTTCATAGAGATGTTATTGCTTTGTCTGGAATGTTTTCACAATATGGTATTAAACCTTTCTATAATTATCTTTTTCCAGGTATTTCTAGGTATTCTTCAGACTATAAGTGGCTCCGGAGTATAAGTCGCACCAGCCAAAAAATGCGTAATGAAGAAGAAAAATTCATACCCAAGTTGCATCGGACTATAAGTCTCACTTTTTGGGGGAAATTTATTTTATAAAATCAGACCAGGAACCGACATTTCATCTTGAAAGGCAAGTTATACTAATAACAACAGTATTGAGAACAGCAGGCTGTTAACATCACATATGAACAGTTATTCAGATAACTATAACATAAACAACAGAACAGAACAACATAACATAACAAGTTTACCAAACTCTCCATCTCACTCCAAATCTCTAAATCCATTGAGTTCTTCATCTTCGGTGTCACTTCTGAGCAACTCTGTGACCTCCAGAGTTAAATGGAGCATGGCTTCCTCTTCTGCGTAGTTGTCGTCAGACTCAGCATCAGTTCCAGTTAGAATTATTCCGGCCTTTCTGAATCCCTACAGGATGATTTCAGTTGTCATCGAAGTCCAGGCTTTGTCGATCCATCCAATGATTTCCAGAAAAGTTACATGGTGCACCCTCCCAGTTACCGTGAAGTTGTTTTCTCCATCCCCACTTTCCGCCAGTCCCTCACAAGTTTCTCACTCACTCGAAACTTTCTTTCTGCTGTTTGATTACCATTTTTTGGCTGAATATTTCTCTACTTGCAGCAGGACAGAGGCCCTTTCTGCAGGAGACATACACAGTAGAGCGACGTGACAGAGGTACAAGAAGCCTAGAGCGCCCTCTCAAGGCTGTCCATGTGTGAAAATTTTAATATACAAGTCGCACTGGAGTATAAGTCGCAGGACCATCCAAACCATGAAAAAAGTGCGACTTATAGTGCGAAAAATATGGTATTTTTGAGCTATAAAACCAGCTGTAACTGAGAAAATGTAAGGTAGAGCTGCTTAATGTCATACGGTGGAACATTCCAGGCAGACCAATGATATATCCATAGAAACAAGCAGGTGATGGACCTCCAACCAAAAAAGTTACATAGTTCACCTTTAACAGTAAACATTTTACACAAATAAACCTACTTTATTTTATATTTTAGTGGCAAAACATGTCCAAAAGTCCCATTGAAAAGAATGAGATTCTCAAAATATGGTCAATAGAAGGCATTCATTTTGCAAAAAACTACACTAAAAATGCTAGCCTACTTACCCTACCTTTTCAAATGAATGGGTTTTCTTTTTTTCTTTTTAGTTTAGTTTTTTTTTTTTCCAGTTTAATTATCATTTTTGGGTTACAGTAATAATCAGTGGCCTTTTTAATGATTATATTTCTCACCAGAAAAGTAGATTAGACATGGTGAAATTCCCAGGGTTCTAAATTCACTGCTGTTAGAGTATTGTCTGCCTATTGTTAATCTTGTTGAAAGATTAGACTTTTGTTCCAGTTTATCTGATTTGGAGGGTTCTCATAAATAACAAAGGCTTTTGATGATATCATTTCTACACTGAGCTCCATGTTGCACAGACAACCGTACTGGGGAAAATTGCACTTAGAGATGGTTGAATTTCAATATGAATCACGACGCCAGGGATGGGGTATCTTTCAACTTCAAAACTGAAATATTACTGTGAAAGGTGAGAATGTTACGATATGCCATAATCTGAAGGGAATCATCCTTCAGATTTTTTTTGGTCAGGACTTTCTAAGCCCTTCAGCATTTTGCGGATGTTTTTGAGAACGATACTGTTTGTATTAAATAAAACATAGACTATATACATAATTTTTTCAGACTGAGCAGATAATAAAACTACATTTAAAGGTGCAACTTTTCTGATGAAGTTTCCACCACCTGCTTTCGTCCATGGAGATGTTATTGCTTTGTCTACAATGTTTCACAGTGTGGCATTAAACCTTTCTGTCATCGTGGAGACCAAACCAGGCCAAGTTACAGGTCAGAATGTTTGTTTTTCTCAGTATTTTTGAGCAATAAAACCATCTGCAATTGAATAAATGTAAGGTAGATCTGTTTAATGTCATACTGTGGAACAATGTAAGAAGAGCAATGACATTTCCACAGAAACAAGAGGGTGCCACTACTGAAAAGTTTCACAGGTTGATCATTAGGTGACCACATCGAAGCGCCCAGAGACCCATCTCCAGATCTTTAGCTAAACTTGACCAGTATTGATTAGAGTTCAAACATCCAACTCCACACAGAAAGCCTCCACCTGGTCCTGGAATCGAACCCGAGAACTCATTGCTGTGAGGCAAGAGCGTCATTCACCCAGCCACCTTTCCAGTAATAAACATTTGGCCTATAGGTAGCTGCAGGTCAGACATTCTGCTCTTGAAAATGTGAATTATTTCTGTCGACTCGTAAATAGACTCATCTTGGGTATTGGAACTTTTACTGTCTATCTGAGTTAGTTTATATATCTCTGGTCTGGTCTGGCCTTGTCAGAAAACAGCCATGGAACATAATTTACAGACCAGTCTAGAGCTAAATGACTTCACAAATTCAGTCGAGTAGAGACTGGCAAAAATCAGTAGACATTGGCAGTTGGGCTGAAATGATCCAACTGATTTTGGTGCAAGTGTATTAAGTTTAAAAAACACAGTGGAGCACTTCCTGTCTTCTGAGTATATTTACCATATTTTTCGGACTATAAGTTGTACTTTTTTCATGGTTTTGGGTGGTCATACGACATACTCCAGCGCGACATATATATTCAAATTTTGACACTGACAGTTGCTAGAGGGCGCTTTAGGCTTGTGTGCCAGTATCTGCTACTACTATTACTTCTGTAAAACTGTCACTTCACTCTATTGCGCATGTCTCCTGCAGAAAGAGTCGGTGTTCTATCTGGTTAGTCGATCGCACCACTGAAAATATAAAATTTAAACAAACTTATAAAGACAACTGAGAAGACGGAACACATCGCCCCCAAAAAGAAAATCAGACTTTGTAGATTACAAGCTGCAAGTAGCAAAATATGAAGCTGAAATGATGAATTGAGCTGCAAAAATAAAATTTGGCATGAGCGAGAAAATTGTGACAACTGGAAGGGTGTGCATTGCAACTTTCCTGAAGGTCACTGGATGGATCGAAAAAGCCTGGACTTCAGTGACAACCGAGACCATCCTGTTGGGATTTGGAAAAGCCAGAATAATTCTAACTGGAACTGATGAGTCTGACGACAGCTAAGCAGAAGAGGAAGTGGTGCTCTGTTGACCTCCGGAGGTCGCAGAGTCGCTCAGAAGTGACACTGAGGATGAAGAATTCAATGGATTTAGTGATTTGGAGTGAGATGGAGAGTTTGGTAAACTTGTTCTGTTGTGTTGTTTATTGTTATCTGAATAACTGTTCATATGTTATATTAACAGCCTGTTGTTCTCTGTTCTATTGTTATTAATATAACTTGGCTTTCAAGATGAAATGTCGGTTCCTGGTCTTTGATTTTATCCCCCAAAAAAGTGTGACTTATACTCCAGTGTAACTTATATATGTATTTTTCTTCTTCATTATGCATTTTTTGGCTGGTGCGACTTATACTGCAGAGCGACTTATGGTCCAAAAAATATGGTAGTTTAACTTAACTTAAATATGTAGGGTTTGTGAGGTAAGCATGTATGAATGAAACAAAACACAACTTGAGGTATGCTTGTGATGAAGAAACAACATTATAACATAAATTAATAAAAATATAGACCCTTTTAATTGAAAATATAAAAAAAAAAAAAACATAAAAAAATCTGAGGAAAAAGTCCATAATCTTAATAATACTTCATCTTGAGTTATCACAATACCACTCTTTTTGCACCCCTATATTGTATATGTGGACTTAATACACTTTCTGCCGACTCATAAATAGAATCATTTTCGAGGATTGGAACTTTTAATCTCTATCTGAGTTGTCTGTTGCACAGCCTTGTCAAAAAACAGCCATGGAACACAATTTACAATCCAGTCTAGCGCTAAATGACGGCACAAATTGTTTTCCGTGAGCTCGCGACCCCATCAGGTCAGCTCTCTCATTTGTAGTCAATCTCCCTGCTCCCCGCTGCTGCGTATGGGGCTACAGGTTTGACAGAGGTTGCCTAACTAAACACCAAATCAAATTATCTCCTCACTTTTGTCACGTAATGAAAGTGTCCCCCAGGTGATCACCTTGCACTGGCTGCGGCCCCGCTGATATGTGCCACTTTTTATAAGGCTGGCCCCGGGCTCGGCTTGGTGCGTTGGATAAATTGCAATTACTGTTGGCTGCCAGAAATGCCCTCTATTACAGACAGACGTGGGTGCATGCAAATGAGGGCGGGATTCTGGATTTATAGTTATGGTTATTGTTTACGGTGCCCAACCCAGTGAATGATAGACTTTCATTATTTTACGGCGTCAGTGTGTTTTTATGACGTAACAGCATTAGGGTGACAGGGCTTCGGTGATTCATGTCTAGAGTTAAGTAAGTCCATATCATAACAAACAATATTTTGTTTTGGATATGCGATATGGGAGTGGCTTGATTGCAAAGTGTTTTCAGTCCAATGCTCTGATACACTAGCCAGATTCATCAGCCGGTTTCACTTCGTAGAAACCGTCTGACCTCGCAGGATTAGAATTTGTTCTCTCAACAGTAGACGGGTACTTTTTTTTTTTTCATTTAACCAATTGCTGCTATTTGGTCGTGACGTATGTAAAGCGCCGCTAACAGGGCTAACTGGTATATTAAGCTTTTCCTAAATCTCGTAGGAAGAAGGACAATAGCGTCTTTCCCCTTGATAAAATTCACCAAACATTCTCTTTGTTCCGGCTTTAAAACCTCGATCTTGCGAATCGTTGCCAACACAGAATGTATGGCTCTTCGCTGATTGGCTGGTGCCCGGACTCGCACATCTGGGGTTTTTACGAACTGTCTAGTGTATTCTGATTCCTAACCTAGTCACTGGAAAGAAATGAAATTGAGCGGAGGCACTAGGTGGCGCCAGCCTGGCTACTGATGCATAACTACAGCTGATAATAATGAGGGCCTTAAAGGTGCATTGTGTAACCTTTCTGGTGGAGGATCCATTAAATGCTTTTTTTTGGTTAATATATATTTATCTATTTCATTTCATTAGAGATGTTCGATGTCCATTTAGCCATATACACATAAGTACATACATACAAGCACACATCCATATATACATACACATCCATCCTCCACATTCATTTACATTATATGTTCATAACAGTACCCCCTATGTACATACGTGTGTGGACACATTCATGCACGCACCCACCCATACACGCACATGCATGTGTACACCCACACACACACAGACAGTACATATAAGCACATACACATATATACACATACAAATCCATGCACACATATACATACAAGCATATATTCAGACACATACATCATATATTTCACTACATCTCTTTTACACTTCATATTACAAAGGCAGAGCATATTATCTATTATACTCTACCTTTTTTTCCCCTTAATCCCTTCCCCCAATTAATTAGTGGCCCCTCATCAAAATAAATAAATAAATAATAAAAATATTAATAATTAATTAATAAACACGCATATACACATTCATACATATTCACTCTCTTTTCAGATGCTTTTTTCCATGGAGATGTCATTGCTTTGACTTGAATGTGTTATGATATGGTCTTAAATCTTTCAATCTTCATGAAGACCAAACCAAACCAGCTTAGAGGTCAGATCTGTGAAGACGCGACCTCATTAACTGAAGAATGCCTGTTTTCCTAGGTATTTTTGAGCGATAAAACCACCTGTAATAGAAAAAATGTAAGGTAGAGCTGTTTGAAGTCATACTGTGGAACATGTCCATAGAAACAAGCAGGTAAAGGACCCAAGACCCCTCCCACCACTATCACAGACTTTGGCCTGTTCAAATCAAGACTCTAGAGTGGCTTTAAACAGTTATTTATTTCAAATTTGCACGTACAATTCACACAGCAACATAACAATCGATGCAGATGGTTTGAAAAGAGGATGGATGAAGCAAAGTTTTTACATTTCTAGTCCCCTACCACACTTCACAGAGCAACACTTCAACTAGTATATATGACAAGACAAGATGGACAAAACAAACATTCACACACTCATCTTGACACCACACTGGCCCAACAATCTCTGACCCTACACCTCCCTCCCCCTGACATCATGCTCTATTCTCAGGGCATCTTTCCTCCAGTTATTTTTTCACTGTTACTCTTTTAAATTGTTTTTTTTAAGATGAACCAGGCTCCTACACATTTTTAGTTCTTCTGATAATCCGTTCCACAGATTAACTCCACGTACTGAGGTGCACATTGACTTTAAAGTAGTTCTAAATTTCGGCTGATAACATTTTTTATTACCTCTAAGTTTGTAGTTATGATGAGCATTTCGATCTTGAAATAAATCATTTAAATTAGCTGGAAGAGAGTGACATTTTGCAAATTAGTTTTTATTTAACAATTTAATGTTTTTCATGTTTTTATATTAATGGGTTCAGAAATTGGTAACTGTTTTGAAATGTCTGACCCAAACTATCATTTTCATTGCAACTATACTTAAATCATAATTATAATTAGATTTTTTTTTCTTCTTGCAAAACTTGCATCAAGTTTGAATCAGAATTCCTCATCAACCATTAACATGTGCAATGGTTAAAAGACTGTTGGTTTTTTAATTGATCTTAATATGGTCTACTGAAATCACATAAAGAATCTGAAAGTAATTCAAAAACAGGAGCAGTAAATCTGTTAAGAGCTAGAACTTTTTACCAACCAACTTTATGAGTCCAATGGCCCAGGAGTGTACTATTTTCCATTATAAAAGTCTATATTATTGATTGTTTGAGAGTGTTTGCAGGCCTTTTATTGTTGTTTGTCAAAGCTTTATGTGGCGAGTACTTTTTTTTCGTCTTTTCATTTGTTATGGGCATTTCATTTGAGCTTTGTTCTTTGTTTTAAAAGCCCTTTATGACGCTGTATTAACTCTTGTGAACTTTAAGCTATGTTACAGTAGAATGCTGTTACCTCCTCAAAAACATACCTGGAGTTGTGTTTGTTTCTTTCAAACGTTTGAATAACCTTTAATTATTAGGTTTTCTACATCTTTAAAGCTTTAAATCGTCTGTTCCACCTTGTGATGTTATGAAGCAGTAGTTTTCATGTTCAAGTTTACCTTTTAGTCAATAGAGGTTGGAAATTTTAGGGCTAAAATGATCTAAATCAGGGGTTGGGTACATCCATCACGATATACCTGTCGATCACCAAGGTAGTGTGGGTAGATCGCAGTGTTGTGGTACTCGTCTCAAACTCGATCATGTTTGGACTCGGTCTTGTTTCTCACTCGAGGTTTGACACTCGACAAGTGCGATCATATTTCAATACGCCCGCTGCTGTTGGCAATAAAGTTACCGGCGTGAGGGAGCGTGCGGGAGCGTCTCACTGCAGCCTGTGCGCTCATTTGGAACACGCAGATAAAGTGCAGCACATTACAAACACACATGCTCCCTGCACATGGCTTGTCTGCAACAGCCCTTGTGTATCAGCGTGTATCACAGGACAGGTGAAACTTTTTAAAACATTCTACCTGTCCATCTGCCTCATGTCAGCGCACCGCTCCTCGCCTTTTCATACTCTCGCTCCTCCCCACGTACAGCGCACACAGGGTCCTTCCTCAATGTGCTGATTAGAAGGGCAAGACGAAATGCTAAGCAAAAACTAATAAAAAATGTATGTTACAGTGTTGGTACAGAGGATGCCCACACCACAGAACAGGCCTACCGTGACATGTGGCTGAAGTTTGCTTAATGAAAGTGCACAAATGCTTCTATGTTTGTCACAATGTGCTTTTGGTTTGGTAAAAATGCAGAGGCTGATAAAAACCACTGCAAAACCAGTAAGAGAATGTAAACCCAGTTAGGAACTTGAAAAATGTCTTCACTTTTTTCAGAGTTTTCTGTAAAGTGTCAGTGAAAGTTCTCTTAAAGAAGGGGTTCTCAAACTGTGGATGAGAGTCCAAAAAAGGGGGCATACAGTGTTTCAGTGCAGTGTAGTATCTTGGCTTTGTAGTAGGTAGATCATTTTGACTTGATCATTTTATAAGTAGCTCGCATGCTGAAAAAGTGTGAGCACCCCTGATCTAAATGATTCCAGTGAAGGTGTATGAAGTTTAAAAACACAGTAAAGCACTTCTTGTATTACCACATGATATCACAATTTGGAGCAGTGTTTTTAGTTTGAAACTCAGCCTAAATATGCAAGGTTTGTGTGTTAATGTGTGAATGAAATAATACACGACTCCAGGTATGTTTTTGATGAGAAAACATTATAACATAGATCAAAAATGAGCTTAATATAGGCCTATTTAATTGAAAATTTTTAAAAGTGAGGAAAAAGTCCTTCATCTCAACAGTACATCGTCTTGAGTTATCACAATACCAATATTTTTGCATCTCTAACATATACATGCATTTATATTTTATTAATTGTAACTGCATCTAATTATTTCCCCTGTACCTTTCATCAAACATTCCGAGACAAAGCCCAGTGCAAATGAGCTTTCTCTTTACCTATACCCCGTGATAACACAGACCCAGGAGACTTCCCAAATAAACCCTTTTCTTGATTATATGAACGATTATTCCCTCATTATGATTGAACTTATTCACGCAGAATAACCTTAACACTAACTTCTTAATTACGTTCCATCAAGCCCATTGTTTACTTGTCTAATTTAGTCCACTTTGATGTTGGGAGTCCGCCGTGAGGAGATGCCTGGCGAAAAAAACACTACAAAAGGAAATCAAAGTACACGGTGTTATCAGGTGCAGATGTATGTAGGGGAGAAGTGGACTTTTCTGAACAAAGCGTAATCAAAAACAGCCAAGATTAAAGGGAACTCTCCTCAGAAAGTGGCTGCTGAGTGGACACAGACTTGCAAGGCCATTACGTGTCATGGCAGGGAAAAGAATCACAGTAATGGTACAACCCATCTTGTGTTGCCACTATCGGTGACCAAACCACCAACCCCCGAAAACTCCATATGGAAGCAGCGGATGGTCCTATCCATCTCTTCTGCACTTTGCGGTTGAGGGTATTAATGATTGCAGCCATCTTCTAGAGTAAACTTTTTTTGGCACAGAAGAAATACATTAAAGTTGCTGTACTAACGATTTTGTAAATTAAAGATCCTATATTATACAAAATTTACTCTTGTGAGCTTTTAGTCATGTTGTTACCTCAATGTTACATCTATGCTATAATGTTTTCTCATCACAAACAGACAAAGAGATGGGTTTTGTTTCATTTACAAATGTGCACACAAATCCTGCATATTTAGACCGAGTTCTTCTCCATCCATTTTCTTCCGCTTATTTGGGACCGGGTCGTGGGGGCAGCAGTCTAAGCAGGGACTTCCAGACTTCCTTCACACCAGCCATGTCCTCCAGCTCGTCTGGGGGGACCGAAAGGCGTTCCCAAGCCAGCTGAGAACCCTAGTCCCTCCAGCATGTCCTGGGTCTTTCTTCTGGTGTGACATGCCTGGAACACCTCGCGAGGGAGGTGCCCAGGAAGCATCCAGAACAGATGCCCTAGCCACTTCAGCTGGCATGAAGGAGTAGCAGCTCTACTCCGAGCTCCTCTCATGTGAACGAGCTTCTCACCCTATCTCTGAGGGAGCACCCAGCCACCCTGCGAAGGAAACGCATTTCGGCCTTTTGTATTTGCGATCTCATCTTTTCAGTCATTACCAAAAGCTCATGACCATAGGTGAGGGTAGGAATATAGATTAAGTGGTAAATCGAGAGCTTTGCCTTTCGACTCAGCTCCTGCTTCACCACAACGGTCTGATACAGTGACTGCATCACTGCCGACAACCACACCGCTCTCATGCTCCATCCTCCCTTAACTCATTAGTTCTTCTCTCAAACAGAAAATACTCTGTTCCACCTTGGGATGTTAAGTGGTAATACAGGAAATTCTCCACTGTGTTTTGAAACTCCATACACCTTCACTAGAATCATTTGTATCTCTACTGAACTGAACTCAAGGTAAAATGTACTTGTAAAGGTGGAACAGAGCATTTTGGGCTTTGGAGATGGAGACAGAGTACTAATGAAGAGTTACTCAAACATCCTGATATGTTTTTAGGAGGTAACAACATTATAACTTGAGGTAATATAGGACCTTCCATAGTCATTCTCATCTTAGTGGAAAAAACATAAACAAAACAATTGGCTTTTCCATGCCCAATGTTGTGGAGTTTCCAAAAAAAAGTCCCTGAGCCGCAATGAGCTCTACCACATCTTTCCTGATTGGAATTATACAATTTCCCAAATCTGTCTTTAGTTCATTTAGATTGGCCAGCTCCATCACTTACCTTTTATATCACCCCAGCCTTTTGCCAATGCCTTAACTTAGCCAAACAGATGTAAACATAAGCTTTTGTACAGAGGTAACAAAGATACAATTAAAGCCTTGTTAACATTCAAACCGTGCCAGTGCGGTCATTCACATCACAGCTGAGGCTAAGTCAAAATTCCTCGCATTACGCTGGGAAGTCTTTTGGCTAACATCTTTGCCCGGCGTAATTACTAAATTAAGAGCCCGCAGCTCCAACTCTGATGTTCCCTGGTAGAATTATGATGGTCATTTTGTGCTGCCGTGCATGAAAATGTGAGGCCTTGTTAGCCCTTTAGTCAAACACGGGATGTTTTGTGTTGTGGTTTCACTGGAGAAGAGGGTAGGTGTTGTTTTGATTCGCCGGTCGCTAACACGGTGGTCCTAATCACGCGCCATGGAGTGTATAATTGACCCCCCTCCTGCAATTAGCTTTCATTAGCAGCTCTGTTGGTGGATAGCGCAGCCAGCGGAACTGTACCAGAAATGCCGCGCCGATAGTGTGCGTGGACTGCTGCTTCTGCTTTAGCCAAATAGCGGTTGGAGGCTAAATGGGTCCAGGCAGTGTCCGGTCCCCTCCCAGCTGCCGAAAGAGGGATGAAGCAGGCTTACCCGGCTGGAGCGCAGAAAGTATCACAAACACATGCAAGACCCGGTGTACGGATTATCTCTTTTATTTAAGTTTATTTCTGTGACTTTGTTTTGTTTGGTCGGGCTTATTGCTTGGACAATGTCAGTGTTTCATGGGTTGCATTTTCAGTGTGTTGACTAAAGTGACTGATCAAGTTTGTTTGAGTACATTCCCAGTCAGTCTGGACTTTTCTATTTCTATAGCAAAGAGAAATTCAATTCTGTCAACCGGACAAAGGTTTTTGATCAAAGACGTTTTACAGCTCATCCAATCTGTTTCTTCAGTTCTGCTCAGACGCAGGTGGACTCTGAGTTATATCTGCCTGAAAGGAGGAGCTAACTGCACCGAAACTAAAACACCTACTTGTTTAGTTTCTGTTTATTTGCTACACAAGTGTGAAGTGTGCCTGAGTCATATTTGCATAATCGTTGAGGCCCCTGATGGGCACTTTCACACCTCTGAGCGTACAGGCTTTCACTATTGTTTTCTTTCTTCGATCAAAAACTTTTGTCCAGCTGACATAATTGAAGTTCTCTTTACTTTAGATGCTACCTGGATAACTGAGAGATTACACAGACATACGCAGCTGTATCTGTAATTTAGTTTTCGTTGATATTTCTTTGTGGGTGACCACGTGCAAGCAATCCATCTCCTCAACACTGTTGGGTTGAAGGTCTTAAAGGGCTCATATTACGCTGTTATACGCTGTTATAATGTTGTTTTCCCGTCAAAACATACCCAGAGCAAACAAACCCTGCATTTTGAGGCTGAATTCTTCTCTCAAACAGAAAACACCAACTTGTGATGTCATATATTAGTACAGGAAGTGCTCCACTGTGTTGCTAAACTCCATACACCTTCACTATAATCATTTGGATGATTTCAGACCTGGGATTACCAATCTCTACTGAACTAAAGGTAAAAGGTAGGTGTGAATTTGAAAACTACCACTACATGACATCAGAAGTTGGAAAAGTTTTAGCATTTTGAGCTTGGGAGATGGAGACCGGATAATAGTAAAGGGTTACTCAAACATGTATGAAACAAAACACAACTACAGGTATGTTTTAGCCTTATAACATGGCTTAAAATTCACAAGAGAAAATTTGCATAGTATAAGACCTTTAATGATTGCCGCTCTTTTAGTTTTTTTTAGTCCTATAGTAAAAAAAATATGAAAATTGCTGTACAATTTCAAGTCAAGTTTGATATTTTAGATATTTTGTAATGTAGTCTGTATCTAATTATAGAGTTTTTTTATTGTCTGTGAACCAGGAAGTAAGACTGGCATGCGAGTTGTTGTTGTCGGGATTAGCCTCTGAAGGTTGTGAAATTGTCTTACTCAACTCAGACTCATCGTTTTGAATAGTATGTATGTATGTATGTATGTATTTAAAACCATAAAAATCAGCTACAACATCTTTAAGTGCATTGGATTTTATTATTTATTGTGTTTCTGGTTGCATGGATTGTCCCTTTTATTTATTTAAGTTTATTTCTGCAACTTTCTTTTGTTTGGTCTGGTATTGCTGAAAAATGTCAATATTTCGTGGGTTGCATTTTTAGCGTGTTGGCTAAAGTTCTTGAGACAGAGAAGAAAAGTAACTGATCAAGTTTTGTTTCAGTACATTTCAAGTCAGTCAGTTGCATTTTCTGTGTACAAGCATAGTTATCTTAGGTTATAATACTCCCTACAGTTGAAGCATGTCCTATGGTTGAATGGATAATGCTAGAGCTGAGTGCACAACATTTTTTTTGACAGAAGTAAACTGAGATGTCTGGAGTATAATTCAAAATAGAATTTCTATAGCGGCAATCTCTCATTCAGATGAGTCTTATCAGTGAGAAAAAAGACAGTTTTGCTTTCACTCTTTGTGCAGCTTTGATTGATTGGTTTTATATCTTGTTTGTGCCAAAATTATTTTTACATAATTTACATAATCATATATTCTAGTTTCTAAACAACAGAAAAGCACCGTTCTTGAAAGAGGAGTGGGAAGTAGAAGAAGAAATGCGCAGGGATATATACATTTATCACGCTATTTTCCGATCTATGTTCTAATGTTGTCTCCTCTGTCATGGTTCATGTTTTGTAGTCGTTTTTGCTTATTTCTGTGTGTCTTTTTCCTGTAGTGTAGTGTGCGTTTGGTATTTTATTTTGACATTTGTCCTGTCAGCTTCTAGTTTTGAGTTTTACTTCCTGTCTGTTGATTGTTTACCCCGCCCCAATGTGTTACACCTCTATTTGCGTGCATATATGCCCTGTTTTCTCCTCTGCCCTTTGTTGGTCCATTGTCTTTGTCAGTATCATGTCTGTTGTAGTTTCTATTTTTGGATTTTTGGATTTGGTTTCTTCTGGTTTTTGGTTTTGTTCCATTAAACCACTGAAGTGCAGTCCTGCCTTTTGGGTCCTCACCTGTTTCTTCGTGACACTCCTCATCACAAATAGACCTGGAGTTGTGTTTTGTTACGTCACATATGTTTAACACACAAAACCCGTTGAGTTTGTCTCTCATTGAAAACTCTGTTCCACCTTGTGATGTCATGTGGTAATACAGGAAGTGCTTCACTATGTTTTTAAACTCGATACACCTTCACAAGAATCATTTGGCTGATTTCATGAAAGAAAACACAAGTCCCGTGTTTATTTTTAAGGAGGTAACAACATTTAAACATGGCAAGAGTCGATGCTGCGTAATACTCTGTAACCTTTAATAATACACCACTGGTCAAAAGTTTTAGAACACATAATTTCTCCAGTTATTTATTGCAGTTCAAGTTGTGCAAGTCCAATAAAGATTATGAAATGGAACAAAGGTAAGTACTGAACAGCCAGAGGTTAAAAAAAAAGCTCACAAGCAAAAGTCTAAGCTCTACTAAACTACCTCAGGAAAAAAGAACAACATGGTAAGCCTGAAAACATGGAGTGTCCAGCACAGTGTAAAGACTTAAACCCCATCGAGCTGGTTTGAGATGAACTGGACAGAAGAGTGAAACAGCCTACAAATGCCACACATTTATGAGAACTTCTGCAACAGACTTTGGAAGAACTTTTTGACAAAGTTTGATTTCTGCTGTGTAGTGTGTTCAGCTATTAGATCTGCCAAAGGTGGCTACGTTCATGAATCAAACGTTTAGAATACATTTTGGTCAACATAAACAGTGAACAGTAAAAAAAAAAAAAAAAAAAAATGGAAAAAGCTTGGTGTTCTAAAACTTCTGACCGGTAGCATAATTCAAGTCATATCTGTTTTTTACATTTAATGTTTATGTGTTCCCTATAGATTTTTTAAAAATTTTTTTGTAATTCATACATTTATCAGCCAGTGTTTCATTTTTAAACCTACATATTTTAGAAAGATCATCAAAACATTTGCAGATTTTATTTTATTTTATGTTTGCTTTACTGAACTGCATCCTTAGCTCACCTCAGGAAGGGTTCATATAATGTTTGAGCAGTAAACTTTTAGATAATTACAGTATCTCTGCCCTCCATTGTCAATTATCATAAGTGTGTTTAGTATTAACAAACAACTTGTATCATTCTTCCAAGTTCAAGTGCTTATGGCCATGCTTTAAATGAAGTACCATTAAAGTCTTACCACATACTTGGCAATCAGCTAATGCATTCTGAATCCAAACAAACAGCATATGCATACATTTTAAATACAAAAAAAACAAAAAACAGACAAAAAATACCATCTTAATCCTCTCTACTACGTCGCCCTGATTTTGTCATTGTGTGAAGATTGCGTGTTCTGAAATTGGGCTGTGTGGTCAGGACCAAACTGCCTTGACAGCGCAGTCAGTTCCAAGTGGGATGTCTCATGTTTGAAGGGTCTGTTTGCGCTCATATCATTGCCAGGAAACTATTGAAAGCTGCCTTTAGCTTTGAGTTTATCTTGCTGGCGTGACAGATGGGTGCAGTTTGCTATGTGGGGCACACTACAAAGTTTATTCCAATCAAAGCCAGGGAAACCAAAAAAGGGTCTCTTCTGCAAAATGTCTCACTTGACATTATCCGGGTCTGAATAGCGCTAACTAAAGAGATGCTTCATGTACGTACCGAATATATCAAATCTTGTGGCAAAAAAGGCATAATTTTGAGGTTGTAAAAACACTCCTCTCTTATCAAAGGCGATGGTTCACTTTCTCTATTCTCCCCAGCCACTTGGGCTCAGAACGTAAGCTGTTATAGGGATTGCTGTACTCTTAAAAGGACGGATTTCATTGACCTTAATCATCTACTTCTATCAGGGACATAGTGTTTTCGAGAGCTGCCATTTTGGAAAGAGGTTTGATATACACCAAATCAAATCATTAAGTCGTTTCAAATGTGAAAATGGGAGGGAAATAATAAGACCAAAAACCTATAACTTTGTCCTTGAAAAACAGGTGAGAAGCACTTACAGTGAATGGCGCAGCAGCAAGTATGTGGGCTGGAAGACGTCTTTATGGGAGGATGGATATTGCCTTGATGAGTGCTCTTTTTTTAGTTTATTTTGAAAAACAAAACAAACAAAACAACACGCTTTTATTGTAGTCTATTTTGGCTAAAATGTACATACTGTGGCTTTAAATAAATGCAAGATACATACATTTAATATTATTCTGTGGATAATTTCAGACAAACAATAACCAGTTTTGTACCTGAACGTTCATATTTTGTACGAACGTGAACTGAACGTACTGTATTAATGCTTGATGAACGAACTGTAAACGCGTTCATTCTCGTGTCTGTGAATGGCATGTACTTGTATTTAACTTCTTTCAAAAGGGTACCAGATTTCTTCAGTGTTCCACGTGAAAACCCTGGTAAACACACCGTAAAGAGTCCTCAATATTTAGCGGAAAGTTCTTTACAAATTGATAACATTTAATTTGCTTGTTTATTTCAGAGGTTTTCTAATTATTTCAAATTGATGAGTGTTCTGGATGCCATCCTTTCTGGCAGTGACATCACACTGAGGGTGTTCTACATGTATCTCTATGGTGAAATGTTTGGCAGTTACTATGGTGGCGCGATGCACACATTAGCAAACATTGTCAAAAAGTCGTAGTTAGTCTGAAACTCAAGAAAAAAGAAAATGGATTTAAACAACACAGTTTTCCTGCGATAAATACAAACATTCATAAAATACAAAAATGTGGAGTTTAGTTCTCAGTTGTGGCCTCACTATTTAACTGACTGTACTTAATATTTTTGCTGTCATTGTAGTGCTGCTTTTTGGACCTACAGCTTCTCAGAGAATGTAACTCACCAGCAATTAACCTCTTTTTTGTCCAATCCAAACACACAGGAAAATGAAATCTCACAAGATCATTTTTCTCATGTGTACACAGTCTTGTGGCACGAGATCTTGTCCCATCCCTAAAGATTACATATGTTGATTTTCTGTTTGAACATGTGCCTTCCATCTGAGGTCACGACATCACTTTATATTAAACTGTCAGTGCATCTTACAGGAAGACCCAGTCAAAATAGAGCTTGCTTTATGAGTTTATGTGCAGCTATGATCCTCTTGGGTTTTCATGAATTATGAAGTATTTTTGAACAGAAATGGAATAATTACATGAGATCAGCCTCAATAAAGGCTGAACTCCAATAGTCCTTAAATGTGCAAGGACGACTTTGTGACAGAAAGTGAAACTGAATTTGTCAGTTTAGATTAGGGTTACCCAGACGTCCCTATTTACCCAAGACAGTCCCGGTTTTGAGCCCTGTGTCTCCTGTCCCATCAGATTTATCCAAAACCAGTGATTTGTCTCAGTTTTATACAAGAAATGTCCAAGCTGTCCACATTTTTGACCTATCTGATACCCACCAGCTGTAAAGAGGGGGATATATTGTCGTAAAACTCTGTTGTGTTACAGTTACCATCCCATAAACATATCTGATGTTGTGTTTTGTTTCATCCACACATAACTCACAAACCCTGCATATTTAGGCTGAGTTCTTCTCTCAAACAGAAAACACTCTGCTGTGTGTTTTTAAACTCTCTACAACTTCACTAGAATCATTTGGATAATTTCAGTCCTGGAATTACCAATCTCTACTGAACTAAAGCTAAAAGGAGCTGTCAACTTGAAAACCACCACTACATGACATCATAAGGTGGAACAGAGGATTTTGAGCTTTGGAGATGTAGACAGACTAATAATAAAGGATTACTCAAACATGTGCAACTGAAACAAAGCACAACTCCATCCAAAGTCCTGCATCAGTACCTGCTGCTACCCAACGAGTGGGTTTTAACATTCTGGAAATTCAGGGGCGAGTATACGGGCGGGTAGTGATTACACACGGTAAATCAGGTGAATCAAATGAATGACGAAAGGGAGAAAAATCCTTGATGTGCTTTCAGGGCATCCGTTGCCCTGGAAACAAGTGCCATTTCCCGGTCTTTTCCTGGAACGATAGACCAGGCTGAGAGAGTGACTTGAGAGTGTTTTTATTACATAAAACCATCAGCAGAGGTGATCGGCTCGTTGGCTGCACTCCTGGTTTAGTCCTGGTCCAGTCTTGGTGTAGTCCTGGCGATCGTCTCGTATATTTATGCTAATGCCATGAGTTTAGTCCTGGTTCAGTCCTGGTTTAGTTCTGGTTTGACCTGGTCTAGTCCTGGTCTAGTCCTGGTCTAGTCCTGGTGTAGTCCTGGCGATCAGTTCAGCGGTTGTGGCGCGTATATATTTATGCTAATGACACTGGTTTAGTCCTGGTCAAATCCTGGTTTAGACCTGGTTTAGACCTGTTTAAGTCCTGGTTTAGACATGGTTTACTCCTGGTTCAGTCCTGGTCTAGTCCTGGTCTAGTCCTGGTGTAGTCCTGGCAATCGGCTCTGCGGTTGTGGCGTGTATATATTTATAATCTGCTAATGACACAGTGTAGGTTCCGTTGTGGTTTAGTCCTGGTTTAGTCCTGGACTATTGGGCTGTCGGACCAATAGGCTAACCCCAAGTTTATCACGGGCATGAGCAGGTAACGGGTGGAATGTTAATGGGTCCGGGCGGGTTTGGATTTAACTTGCCGCATGGGTGTGAGTCACCAAAAATGGGCCCATGCAGGACTCTAACTCCAGGTATGAGATGGTAACAAAATAATAACACAACAACACAATGTAAAGCTGGCAAAAATCCACTGTGTGTAATATACAACCTTTAAAACACTTTGGCTCATCCATGAATGTATTGTTAAAATTAATGCCCCTATAGTTGATCACATATGCATATACTGTCTAGAGAGCCTAAGACAAAATACCGCTATTCTCCTTCTCTTACATTAGTGGTACCCAATGCATGCAGTATGAAACATCCCAGCTGGAGAGGACACTGAATAATGTCTCAAAAACAATGTATATGTACCACTTACCATGTTTATTGATGCGCCTCTTGTAATCACGCTGGTTTAAGCCTTAATGGTATTCTCCCGCAAATGTTTTATTCATCGTACGAGATGTTTTGATGTGCAAAATGAAAGACTTGGAAGGCTTCGCGATCCGAAAACGTATTGGAAAAAGATAGCTGGAAAAAAAAGATAGTCCCCCCCTCCCCAAACCCCCACCCCGACCCGCTGTGCTGTGTTCCAGTCAATCGCCGCCAATAATCCCACCGCCATCTCTAAGAAAATATGCATCTAAGAATCCAATAGCGGTACTCTAATTTAGCTGAAGTTTTGTCCCTTGAATATAGCCATGCAACGCTGGCATTATTTCACTGATGTTGTATTTATTACCATGTCAGGAATACGATATATGTTCACGATACGATATTATCAAGATACGGTGATACATAAGATAATTGCTATTTTGTACTTGATATTTTGTGATTTATAGCTGTTTTTAATATATATATAGTATATATTTAGTTCTTTGGATTAAGTCTTGTCAAGGCATTTTAAGAGGAAAAAGTAGCATATTAACAGTTTTGTTTGCCTCCACAAAATATCACAATAAATATACTATGGGATGTATATCGTGAAAATATCGTACCAAGAGATTTGGATATTGTTACATACCTAATCGTGAGCCTCTCCACCATATTGCGAGCTTTCACACGATATCGCTATAAATATTGTACCATGAGGTTCATACCATGACGATATTGTATTGTGAGAGTTTGAATATTGTTACACCCCTATTTACTACTTTTATTGTATTAATTTAGGGTGACCAAACGTCCGTTTTTCCCCGGACATGTCTGTTTTTTTACTTCCTGCAACATGCTGAAACACAAATGCGCATTTAACAGACTTGTACAAGAAATTCTCTGGTTTCCGGCCTGGTCGGGACAAGTGGGTGGCCACGTGCACAGGTTGCGAGGTGAGAGTAGCCCCACCCCCTTAAGGTGTCCAGATTCTCACAAATGGAAATATGGTCACCCTAATTAATTTGTCTGTGCAGCACTTCAGAAACTGTCATGTTTATAAAACGTGTTATATAAATAAAGTGGATTGTGTTGGATTGAAATATATCATCAAAATAATGAATATATGTATATAAGTTTATTGCATAAACAAGTTTCAAGTTTCCATCCATCCATTTTCTTCCACATGCCCGAGTCACCTCAACTGGCTCCTCTCGACGTGGAGGAGCAGCGGCTCTATTCTGAGCCCCTCCCGTGTAACTGAGCTGACACGGCAGCAGCAGCTTGTAAACACTACATATCAAATGAATCATTTCAGTGCAGACAGCATAAAGATACATGTTTTTTACTTGAATTCTTAGGATTGTGATGGTAATAATTCAGACCAAAAATCTTGTCAAGGGGCCCGGTCAAGCAGAAGTAAACAGCAAGGCCAAAAATTCAAGTCAATCCATCTGATATAAAAACGTATTCAACAGATACATATGTACTCTAGTTTATGAAACTGTTGACCTTTTTTCTGTACCATTTTTGGTTCTAAAGTTACATATGTTTTAAACAGACCATGTATGAAACATGGAACAAAAATTATTTCCCAAATTTTAAAGACCTGCAAATCATGTAAATAAGTTTATGTATTTCATCATATCTTGTGTTATTCGACGATGTTGATGAAGGTACATGATTTTTTTTTATTTTTTTGTAAATGATAAAAATTTGCTTGGAAGGATATATTTTATAGAAATAGTTTCCTTTCATTCTGAAGTAATATTAAAGTATTCGGAAGAAAAAAGCTGACAAATTCTGCAAAATCATGCACCTTCTACTTGCTTGCACAATTTTCCCTCTGTTACTTTTCCCTCCGTTACCATGACCTTTCTTAGTAAAAAATCTCATTACTCAAAAAGTAAGAGGTTTTTCAACCTAATCTTGTACCATATGGTAGAAAACTATATGAAGCAAATATTCAAACCAGTTTGTTAAGGATATGTAAGTGAGAACCGCTAGTTATCGCTGTTTGTTTTTATTGCCCAAAAAGTGCTGCATATTTCATTCCCTCCGTTACCGACATGAGTTTTTAAATTGTTTGTCAACAACTTGAAAGAATATCACAGGTTTAACTTTACCCTGTTGGAGTGTAACTCTTTCCTACATTCTAATATGTTACTTATTTCAATAGTCCCTCTAGTTTCTGAATAAGAGCTATTTGAATGTTAAAAATCTGCCCCTGTTTCCCTCCGTTACCCCTTGACCGGACCCCAAGGTATTTTAAAAGCAAAAAAGTGTCCCATCTACAGTTATATCAGCCTCTTGAAAATATTGCAGTAAATATCGTACCGTGCGATGCATATCGTAATAATATTGTACCTTGAGATTTGGATAATGTTACATCCCTAATCCTGATATATCAGTATTTCAATATTTTTGTGCACTTTTAGTCAGGATTCATGCAATTCTATGCTGCTGTGGTGTTTGGTGCAGCATATCAGCCATAGTTTGGGAGCTCTTGTAAGGATACCGCCCCCCTCCCTCCCTCTCTCTCTCTCCCTTTCAGTCTCTCCCTCTCTCTCGGCGTCACCTTTGATCGTGATATGCATATTTCATGAGCAATGTAATGTCAATGAGTCCTAGACTAATCTACCTCGGAGCCAAGGGGAGCACACCCAATGATAAGGGTTAGTGAACTCAAACAAGCACGGATAAATATTGTATTTTATGAGAGCGAGAAAAAAGACGCGCGGGGAACAAGGGACGGGCTGGCAGCGGGGGGGTGAGATACTAGATAGAGCAGGAGGCAGCGAAAAAGAGCATTTGAAGAATAAAGCTAGCAATCGGAGTGCAAGACTAGTGTTAGTGAAAACAGGGAGAACATTGCATGGTAAGTGAGATAGCACTGTCTGGGTCTTTCCTTTTAAGTGGGTGTTCTCAAGCCTCCACTAGCATGTCGTGTTTTGTAAGTTTAAACCGCCATTCGGGATCTGGGATGTGTCATTAAATAATGCATTCTGGGAAGTATAGTGCGTTTTTAGAGTGAGTTCACATTTGCGAACATGCCGCGCCGTAATCAGGATCAGACTGGGACTTAACCCGAAAGAAAACAGACTAGACCAGGACTGGTGTAGGACTAGAACAGGTCCAGGCCAAGTCTACATCAGGAGTAAAGTGTGTGAATGTATCCTTAGATCTTTAGGGATGTGAGTATTCTGTTTGAAAAAGTAGTCTCAAATTTGCCAATTGTTCTAGGTCAGAGCTCATGTCTTAACATCTTAAAATCATGGCTGTACTTAGGTAGCCAGACTGGCACCACCTAGTGCCTCCACTCAATTTCATTTCTCTCCAGCGACTAGGTCAGGAATCAGAATACACTAGACTGTTCGCATAAACCCCTGAAGTGTGAGTCCAGGCACCAGCCAATCAGTGAAGAGTCATACATTCTGTGTTGGCAACGATTCACAAGATCAAGGATTTAAAGCTGGAACAAAGAGAATGTTTGGTGAATGTTATCAAGAGGAAAGACGTTAATGCCCTTCTTCCTTCGGGATTTGGGAAAAGCTTAATATACCAGTTAGCCCCTTTAGCAGCACATTACATACATCACAACCAAATAGCAGTGAAATAAATAAATAAATAAAGGACCCACCTACCGAGTGACCGAATTCTAATGCTGTGAGGTCAGACGGTTTCCACGAAGTGAAACCGGCTGATGAATCATGCTAGTACTTAGGGATTCACTGATCTGATATTGGTATCAGATATCGGCACCGATACTGGATTGGTTATCATCTTCTTAATATCAGTTCAGCCGGTATCCTGGTTGGATTTATACAGTAAATCATATAAATTGATGTAATAAGTAGGGAAGTGCAGAAATATTGAAATATCGATATATTGTATAGTTTAATGTGATGATACAGTATCGATATCGTGGGCTGCTGTATCGAGATATCACCAAGAGTATTTTTTATTTTATTTTTGTTTATATTTTACTAAATAATTTTGTTACAGCGCTACAGTTTTGTTGCTTGTTCAGAGGAAAGAAACTCATTTATGCAACACATTTGACATTTTCACTGTTTTGAGGATCATTTTAACTTTGCACAAGAAGTGGTTTAACAAAGACTTTTATTATCACAGCCATCATTTAGACTTTATTTTGTACTGAACCGTATCGAATCAATTTGAAATATATCATATTAAATAGAAACCTCTCTGTATCGAGGTATGTATCGTATCATGGACCTATTTATCAGGGTATGTATTGTATCTGCAACTTCTTAATGATACCCGGCCCTAGTAAGAAGACTATTTACTAGTAGTTATTGGCCCAGAAAGTCTCAGTCTCATGTTTGAAGACAAATATACAAATTGTTCCGTAGTTACTAGTGGGATGAATGACAGCTACATAACACATTTGGACCAATTTTGTCTTATTTTGTTTTTGTATAAAGAAAAGAAAAGATATTTTCAGTCTCTGCAATGGTATCAGTTGATATCGGCCAATACTTAAAGCCATAGTATCAGAATCTGTATCGGAAATGAAAAAGTACTGTACTTTCTTGTCTGTTGTAACTAGATAGTTTTTTTTGTCAAACTTTGTAAAAATGAAACTAACTATACCACCAAAAAACGTATAGAAAGCCTGAGTTCATATAAACTCACTATAATCAAAGCTCTTTAACTTCCAAATTGGTTAAAAAAAAACAAATACTTTTTTTTTTTCATGACAAAAATGAAGGAAAATGAAACAAATGATTTTTAATTTTTCATGTTTTTTGGTTTTAAAATACAAAATGACTTGCAAACCTGATCCAAAAACATTCCCGTATCAAATCCCTTCTTCCTTTTTCCTGTTTTAGATTTTATCAATCGAATTTCGTCATGATCATTAATATTCATTCGAAAAGTTCAAAACAATTACTCAGACAATTGCGTTATCCGTGTATTGTTAAATTATTACACACATGTTAAGCCTCCGGGTCATATATGTTTCAGTATGGCTGTTGAAAGAAACATCTGAAGGCCCCTGGTGAGCGTGGGAACATATTTTGACCAGCAGGGGGCCACTGTCTTCACATCAAGAGGCTGCATCAAAAATCATTGTTAACCAGGCCAGAACATATGGGGCTTACTAATTTGCCCTGAATTCCCTTATCGCCCTGTCATTATGTTAATATAACACCTCGTCTTGTTATACCCAAACACTCAGCTTCCTTTATTCTTCTTTCCTCACCAAACTTAACCTGGGCTTGTTGTAGCTCTCAGCTGGATGAGCATTTGTCCAATAACTTGAAGATTGGTGGTTTGATACCAGCTCCAGAGCAGATACTGTTGTTGTGTCATTGGCCAAGACACTTATTCCTTGAACAGCAAAATTCCACTCTAAGCCTCTGAAATAATAATGTAAATAACAAGTGTAGTTAAGCGCAACCCGTTAAGTATTCATTTAATTGCATCAATATTGATATTTTACATTGATGCTACAAATGAACTACTATCACTACTACTACAGTGACTACTACTACTATTATATAAAACAGCCCTGAACTGAAGAAGTCAATTGCATGAGTGCGAGAATGTCTTCACTCTAGAACTTTTGTCCAAATGAGGGAATTCTCTACTACTACTACTACTACTACTACTACTACTACTACTACTACTACTACTACTACTTTAGCCAGACTAGAACTGAAGAAGCCGATTTGATGACCAGCAAAACGTCTTTACTCGAAAAAATTTGTGCAGATGACAGTATTGATTTTTCTAATTTATTTATTTTTTTATTTTCTACTACTACTACCACCACTACTACTACTACTACTACTACTACTATATTAGACAAACTAAACTGAAGAAATCAACTGAATGAGCAGCAAAACATCTTCTCTCGAAAACATTTGTGCAGATGACAGTGTTTAATTTTCTTGAATTTTATTCTACTACTACTATTACTACTACTACTACTGCTACTAGTACTACCGCTACTAGTACTACTTTAGGCACAGACTAGAAGTGAAGAAGCCGATTGGATGACTAGCAAATGTCTTCACTTCGAAAAAGTTTGTGCAGATGGCAGTATTGATTTATTGATTTTTTATTTTCTAATACTACCACCACAACCACCATCACTTCTACTACTACCACCTACTACTACTACTACTACTACTACTACTACTACCACTACTATTACTGCTATATTAAGCAGATTAGAACTGAAGAAGCCAACTGAATGAGCAGCAAAACATCTTCTCTCGAAAATGCTTGTGCAGATGACAGTATTTAATGTTCTTGAATTTGTTTTCTACTACTACTACTACTATTAGTACTACTAGTGCTACTTTAGACAAACTAGAACTGAAGAAGCCGACTGGATGACTGGCGAAACATCTTCATTCGAAAAAGTTTGTGCAGATGACAGTATTTAATTTTCTTCTACTACTACTATTACTACTACTACTACTACACAAATTAATAAATAAAACCAAATTGAAATGTAAAAACATTTAGATATATTCTATACAGGAAAAAATCTGAATAGAATATATTATCGTGGCAATGGAGCTTCATTTAACACTGACGCGGGACTAGGGAGGTTGGATCAGTCAGATGGTCCCATGGAAATGCATTAGATTCTTGGAAGCTTTTGAAGCAGAATTTCGCCTCAAAGCGCCTTGGCCCAATAGTGCTTACATCATCGTGCACCGGGCCCTTTGAAATAGATGTGCGACGGCGTTTACCACATTCTGGGATATTCCATAGTGCCCCGAGCGCTGCAGGGACCAGGAGGTGATGTGTTCATTTAGGAGGAGAGATTTGTACTTATGTCCGATGATTAGTCCTTTCATGCATAATTGTATCCTCGGGGACAGGCGTACAGCTCTCCACCTCAAATCACGTGGCCTTCCTCTTTTTAGGTTTCCAGGCTCTTTCATGGATGTGTTCCCCCGATGTCCTATGCAAAATCTTAGTCTTTTTATTATGGATTTTGAAAGAACCAAAACCGCGAGAGGACTTTCTATGTGGAGTGTTATGTTATCTTTGAATCTGAGTGAGTTAAATTCCTTCCGAATCTCCTTTCCCAATCCTACCTACTGTAATGGATAATCGAGATGGTGTAGGTCGCTCAGATAGCTCAGATCAAAATAGCGTATCCCTGAATGTTGTCCTAGACGTGTAGTAGTAGCAGCAGTAGTAGATCTTCAAAAAGTATTCTTTCAAAAATGCTGCAATCATTTTGGCTGACCCACCCTTGTTGTAGTCTCATATATCACCACTAGATGCTGCCTAGAACAGAGGCCAGGTGATGGGAAGGGTGGTTTTACATCTGCCATCTACTGGTAAACAAAAATCAAATAAACATATGGATGGTAGCTTTAACATTCTCTTTTCTGTTTGGAGGTTCTTTTGAGTTCTTTTGATCATTCAAATGATAGAAGATGTTGTTTTGAACTGCAAGCTGCAATGACCCCAGTGCAAGTGTTTCATAATGTGTCTGAAAGTTCAACATGACATGCACCAGCTGTAGCTAAAAATATGTGGATTTCCTTTTGGTTGTTGATACTGCCGTATTAGTTTTAGTATCAGTTTGCACTTTTTTTTTTTTTTTTTGACAACCTTAGCTGTATAGCAAATATAGGCTTAAGGTCCTATATTACACAAAATTGACTCTTGTGAGCTTTAAACCATGTTAGAATGCTGTTACCTCATCAAAAACATACCTGGAATTGTGTTTTGTTTCATTTTCACATATCTGTGTAATCCTTTATTATTAGTCTGTCTACATCTCCACAGCTCAAAATGCTCTGTTCCACATTGTGATGTCATTTAGTGGTTTTAGTTCTCAAGTTAACAGCTCCTTTTACCTTTAGTTCAGTAGAGTTTGGCATTGTCAGGTCTGAAAACACCAAAATTATTCTAATGAAGGTGTATGGAGTATAACAACACAGTAATGCACTTTCTGTTTTACCACATGACATCACAGGGTGGAACAGAATGTTTAGTTTCTAATTTAGTTTCTAGGCCAGATATCAAAACATGCTCTTTTCTGGAGTACTACTCCAAGTCCTCTACTCGCTGTTTAAGTTGCATTATGAGTTTGTCTTTTTCTTTCACAAGAGCATTCAGGCCCTGGATCTCCTCCAGTAAGTTGTCCAGACTTGATATCTTATTTGACATGTCATTCAGTGTTTTTTTTTTTTTTTTAATGAACTCCAAGTCCTCCCCAAAATTAACACCTTTTCCTGGTGTCTTTCAAAGTTGTTGCACTCACTTGGCATTCGCTCCCTGCAGGATCCCAAGCAGACAACGCCGGTGAGTGCCGAGGCAAGTGTTTTCTCTTTAACCCCTTAACGCCTGAATTTATATAGATGTACAGTATATATAAAAAAATGTATTGTGTGTGTTTTTGCCTTTAAGTAGATGGGAAATAAAGTTGAGATTATTAATTTGACTATAACTTGGTGCTTGCCAAAGTTTCCTTGGAAGGTCTTGCATATGCACTCACCGGCATTGGGGAGTGAAGTCGCTATCTCGGTTTATATCTTGATTGAAACGTCAGTATTTGTGACAGTTGGCGTTAAGGGGTCAAGACAAGAACACAGTCTAAATCTGCAGGGTTTGTATGTTAAATGTCATGTGTGAATGAAACAAAACACGACTCAGGTTATGTTCTTGATTAAGAAACGACATTATAACATAGATCAAAAAAGAGTCTAATATGGGCCCTTTAAAACTGACTGATTCCATCTAAAATCTTGGAATAGGTATCTTGCACTTCCGATGTCAGACCTGAGAAACTCCTGTTCGCAAATGGTGCCCAACTTTCCAGGATTTCTGCGGTAATAGACACTCTGTAGATGTCCTTTTCCCCCCAGTAACATAAGTGGTGCCGGGCCATCTCCGGTAGAGTGGCTGGGTGTCAGGGAGAGGTGTTAGGAAAGGGAGACTGACGACAGGAGCGCGCTGATTTTATGGAGCTAAAGGAGCAGAGCCGAAGAGGAAGAGGAGGATGAGGAGGAGGCAGGGACCAGAGGAAAAATGGCTTCCTTAGTACTCACCATCTCGGGGCCCTCCTGCCTTGATTGTACATCCATGTGGGCCTATCTCTCCACCGCAGATGCAAGCGAAGGGATCCTGATTTGACTCGAAACTAGAATCTGAATAAAACATATGGTATTTTTGAGGTAGAAAGCTCCGATGTGAAGGCTCCTTTAAACTGGAGGAGCTGAGGGTGGTCGGTCTACTCTGTGGTGATTTGGGGAGCGTTTATGTCTAATGGCAGCGTGATTGTAATGGGTACGTGCAACTAGTTTTGGACTGGAGCTCTCAGCGCTAACTTCACCACACTTATTTCTGGAAAAGAGTGATTTGACAAAGCTGACAAAAGTATTAAATCGGTTATCATCTCTTTAGGAAATAATACCCACACAATTTGCTCAAAGTTGAAGAAGAAAGGTTAAAACGTTCAAATTCTTCACTTTTGAGAAACAGTGAGAATTGGAATCATTTTAAATTTGAATGTGTTTTTTACTTATACTACTGCTGTCACTAATATGTGTAATTATTTCTGCAGTCCACAAGAGGCAATATGAAAAACTAAGGTGCACTATATAGCTTTTCAGTTGGAGGACCGTCACCTGCTTGTTTCTTTTGATATGCCATTGCTCTGCCACAGTATGATATTAATTAAGCAGCTCAACATTACATTTAGTCAATAGGCTCTATTCACGCTTACGTCACAAACCACGAAGACGTTTGAAAAGATGTGATTAGAACTTCGGGTGTAGTTACAGACAATGGGCCCGTCTAATATGGATCTATTAAAACCGACTGTGGTAAAAACCGAGCCCCGGGGCTTCAAAATGGCCGTCCATTCAAGTCAATCGGCCAAGCTCAATGGCGCATGATTCCAGATTAGTCTTTAGCCCGATGAGGTATTTCCGATGGCTGTGGGTCGACCAAGCATGTGCAGCAGTGCTCTTTTCTCCCGCATGCACGTGAGCGAACGCACGGAGCGCGGTCTTATTTATTACATGATCGTTTTGACCAATCAGAGCGAGAGGAGCAGAGCGTAGCTGGAGCTAAAGATTGTAAAACATTTGAATGAAGGATTTTGAGCTGAGAAAAAGTTTATGATGTAAAAATAGGTAAAAATCGCCACAAAATACAATATTTTTGAAAGTTGTAGGTGCCCTGTCAGCCTAACATGAGCAGTTTGTGATTACGTTGCGCTCTATGAGACAAATCTTATCTCAGCCTAGGGAATTTTTTCACTGAAATACAATTGAGTGGCCACTGTGTCAACTGGAGGCAGCTACAAGCTAGCACCATTCTATCCAGTTATTTTAATAGATCCATGGATAAAACCCAGTAAAGCAAATGTCATCAGCGGTAAAAAAGACTGTATACATATGTGATCTTTGGAATCATCTTGAATTTGGCGCCCTCATCTCTTCTAAACGCATGTAGTTGTGTGTCAGTCGGGAAATGATGAAAACTGAAGTATGGTTGTAATTGTTGATTAGCCGAGCATAACTGAACGCTACAATGACATGGAGATGAAAAAAACGGAGCCTGGGAAGTTGTAATCGCATCTTTCCAAACGTCTTCCTGATTTGTGACATAAGAGCGAATAGAGCCTATTACAGGTGGTTTTATAGCTCAAAAATACGTAGAAAAAAAAAGACATTGACTGTGAGCAGGGAGGCTTCTCCACAGATCTAACGTGTAACTTGACTTGGTTTGCTCACCATGAAGATAGAAAGGTTTTCATATCAGACGATGAAACATTCCAGATAAAGCAATAAGCAATAAGTAGCACCACTAAACTGCAGCTGGGGTTACACTGACTTTTCATTTGAATATATTTAAATATTGAATATATTGCTGTCAAATTTTGTCAACCATTTGTTTCAATACTTACAATGGTAAATCTAAAAATGCAAAGATGTTTCCACATTTCTTCTTCTTTTTAAATAATAATACAATATTATTTCTGCACAGGCTGTAATTTACCACGATAGTAAAATATCAAACTTATGATAATAAGGATCAGCCTCATTAGTCTATATCAATTTTGATACCACAATGATACAACATGTTCCTTTTTAGATGACTGTATTTGAATATAAGCAAAGTAAAACTATCAAATATTGTTTTCAACCATTTGTTTCAATACTTGCATCAGTAAACTAAAAAACTCAAAGGTCTTTTCATGTTTGGTTATAGGTTAAATGAATTGCATAAATGGAACTAGGGGTGTGCGAAAAAATTGAAATATCACTATATCGTATCGTGTAATGTGATGATACAGTATCGATATCATGGGCTGCTGTATCGAGAGTATTTTCTGGTATATTTTATGAAATTGTTTTGTTACAGCGCTACAGTTTTGTTGCTTGTTTAGAGGAAAAAAAACTTGTTTATGCGACACATTTGACATTTTCACTTTTTTGATTTTTAAAATGTTTGTGTTTCATATGAACTTTGCACAAGACGTGGTTTAACAAAGACTTTCAGTATCACAGTCATGATTTAGCCTTTATTTTTTATTGAACCATATCGAATCAATTTGAACTATATCGTATTGAATCATATCGCATCGTGAGCTCAGTGCATCAAGATATGTATCGTATCATGGCTTATGTATTGTATCGGCAACTTCTGAATGATACCCAGCCCTAAATGGAACTGACTTTCTTGGCTTTATTACTTAAAAGGGCTCAAGATAATAACTGTACCAAATATGTGCTAACGTCTGAGTGTCTTTTTACAACTAATAACATAATTACAACTTTATAATACTATTCACAAGATTTACGGATTATGGCAGAGCGAGGTTATCCCAAGAAAAGCTGTGGTGCTGCTTGTAACGCTTGTGGAAAATCTATCCTCACCATCTTTGTATCTTTGCTAAGTCACATTCCGCACCATTGGGCATCGGCAGTTCTGTTTTGGACCGGCGGATGATGAGGTGAGGATGCCAGGTATACTGTTTTGTTGCTTTAGGCTATGGACATTTCCAGAACAAGTCTCTCTGTACTCGCACTCATTTTGTACCACGGAGCTGGTGATAGAATCCAAAATGACACCTCAAACAACTTTGGACAGGCCAACAAAAGGTTCCTGTATATAGATTTTTTTGTACAGTATTTGGTATGTTTTTTTATAATACAACATCCCACACAATGCAGTTATACTAGTACAGCAGGTGATGGGAAAGAGGCTATAGTTTGGATAGAAAAATTCTGTTGTGTTTCTGTTTTCACTCCCTCCAATTAACTGTATAAGACAATCCAGTATTAATTACAGCCTAACTGTATTGTAATTGTAGCCTGAGCAGCCAGTCCTTTCTACATTCTGTTTGATTTTGCTTTTTTTTTTCTTTACAACGTTTCCTCTTAAAATGCCTGTCCACTATGTTGTCTTTAGTGTTGTATGTTGCCTGCGATGATCCACAGTATGACATTAAACTTATCGTTAGGGCTCGACCGATATATCAAATATATAGCCGATATGAGCACTTGGAGACATATCGGCTATCGGCCTAAATCTTGCAGATCTGGGCCGATAGTCCACGTGGGCATGTACTACCTCGTTATAAAGCTTAGACTCTCTATGTTACATCCATTTAATCAAATTTACAGACAGATAAATGTCCTAATATGTGGTGCCGCATCAGTACAAGCAATCCACGTCACATCACTCAAGTGCGCTTGTTTACAAGATCCATGTGCTAGAGTCCTGCATGGGTCCATTTTTGGAGACCCGTTCCAGCATGCACCCGAGTGCACCCGCCCTCACCCACGCAATACAGCACCGCACCCGCCTGTTAACCCGTAATTATATAAAAGTTAAACCCCCACCTGCCCGGACCCCTTAACATTCCACCCGTTACTCGCCCGTGCCCCTGATAAACCACACACAAATTAAAAGCATTCTAACTGAAGCAACCATCAGAATACGAATTGAAAAGTTACGACTTCAAGAATTATAATGAAATGAAATGGTTACACTTTCTTCATTACGAATACGAATTCACAGACGCAACTCAACTGTCATCACTTCACAGGCATTATTAACTGAGCAGAAGAAACACTGATCGAAATGCCACACTTTTGCGCCGCACACGCCATGGACTGAACCAAGACTAAACCAGGATTAATTCAGGACTAACCCAGGACTAACCGAGGACAAATCTACGACTGATTTCAGAACTAAACTCAGACTAAACTAGGACTAATCCAGGACTAAACCAGGACTAGCCCAGGACTGAGTCCAGGACTGAATCAGAAGGACTAAACCAGGACTGAACTTGGACTATAACTGTACTATATCGGCTATCGGCACCTCCAAATCCCATTTTATCAGTATCATATCGGCCACAAAAAAAACCAAAAAACATATCAGTGGGGCTCTACTTATTATATAAGCACAGAGACAAGTATGTAACACCAACAAATCAGTCAAGAATCTTATTTTTAGCTATAAAAACACATTGAAATGAATAAAGGCAAGATCTCCATGGTGACAAGCAGATGGCATCTCTAATCGCAATGAGACAAAACAAATTTCAACAATATGTATTGAAATTTCATAAAGATTTCCTAACCATAATTACACCAAAGAAATGCATTGTAGTTGGTATATTTTTGTGTAATTTGTCAATGTATCAGTCATTTTGTGTCACTCTAGTAACAACAACAACAAAAATTATAAATTAAATACTTGTAAAGAATGAAAAATGCATTATCTCAACACCTATACTGCCATTCATTTCAATTTGTTTTCATTCTCAGACTTAACCCTATCTTCAAACTTTTCCAGTTTTGGATGTTAATTAGTTTAAACAATTGTAGATACGAGAGAAAAAGAACTGAACTGTGTGGTAAAATTGTCCCTAAGTGCACTTTCGGTTGGAGGGCTGCTGTTTGATTACTCTAGGGTTTTTGGGGGAAGAAATCTGATGAATCCAATCTCATCTTTCATCCTAAAAAAAGTCCTGACACTTGGCATTAGCTCCGCATTACCATGTTGATTGTGTTCCTGGGGTCTAAATGGCACACTTTGTTTAAATGCAGCTCGGGGAGGCTGGGAGTGCTAACTGATTACTTCAATGACTGCAGAATGTTCCGTGAATTGTAGCGCCAGGCGGTGGAGCAGAACTGTAGTGAGCGGTCGCTGATTGCCTAAGTATGCAAAAGTGCCTCATGACTCGGCAGTGGGCTGATCTGTGTGCAGCCACAATGGTTCATGCGTGGAGCTTTGGAATGGTGCCGTGTGAGGAGATCAGATCAGCCAGACTTACAGAGGGACGGTTATTTTTACGGATATGAGTTCAGATGTTGAACTGAAATGATGCACTCATTTTGCACGTGTTAGAGGTGGAGAATGGTGATAGTACTGATGATTGTTGGATGGGTATTTGCTTATACAATATAATCGGAATTAAAATATTCTCCTTTGAGTTTATTTGGAAATAATTATTTCCAGTTGAGGTTTACATAGAAAATACATTAAATTGCCGTCAACATCTGTGGGTTCTGATTGTACAGGGGGAGGAAGAAAACACACTTCAGCTGCTACCGGCTTTTTTGTCATCTCAGATTGTTGTTACACCACATGATCCAAACTTTTTTCACAGTCATTTTGATGATAATGAAGTAGCAGCTGGAGAATTCTCTCGTCATGCTTTACGTCTGTCAGCTGAGGAAGAGAAGGGAAGAGTGATGGCGAAGGGAGGAAGAAGACAAACTGAATCAACGGCTGCTCTACCTCAGCTCACTCCCGCATCCCACCCGTGAGTCCAAAGAGCAGTGGAAGTCTGAAGCGAGGACCAGTGGAGCCGGATCGGCCATTGGTATTTAAAGTCAGAATAAACCACCCACTTTCTTCAGAATTAAGTTTCATTCTGAATAATCATTTTAATTAGGAATTAAATGTTTACATGGTCTTTTTAAAGCAGAATATTTATATTTATTTTTTTTTTATTAAAATGAAATTAGTTTTATTTGGTATTAAAGCTCTCATGTAAACGTGGCAAGTGTGGGACTTTCCAGGCAAAGCAATTTCATTACCATGGAGACAAGCAGGTGATGGATCCTCCACATGAAAAGATTCATAGTGATTCACCATTAAAGGAGAATTCAATACACACATATTTGATTTTTGTTTTGTCTTATTGCTGTTGGAGATTTTTCAATTTCACTTTTTTTTTTTTTACTGAATGGAGCAGTAATCTAACCTGGCTCACACCAGATTGATATATGTGTTACTCTGAACTGAGTTCAGGTCAAGGATGGCTGTAGGTGAAAGCGTTCGGAAAACAAGCTCTGTCATGACAAAATCAAACTTTTGTTACATCCAGTTGAGAGGAAAGCACAGACATCTTTCCCTCCACAAATGCACAAAGCACTTCCCTTACAAAGTGCTTACCTTAACAAACTAAATAGTCTACATTTCTACTCAAATAGGCTGAAGTACATCTGTTGGCATCACCATGTTTGTTTTGTTTCATTTGGATGTTTTGTCTTTGGCTTCCACTTAAACCTCAAAGACGGAAAGAAATACATAACACAAAGACAACAATCAGAAATTGCATAGTGACTACACATTTTTACTCTCATCAGAAACTGTTACATAAAATCTGTTTCACCAAGAAAAAGAGTAAGAATGTATTTGTAAAAAAAAAGAAAGAAAAACGTCTTGGTAATTTCAGAAAAGAGAACATACAAGATACAAAAAGAAGCATAGGTTAGATTTGAGTTGTTTTGTTTATAACACTGGGTTCAATGATCTGACGTCAAACACTCCTGCACATAAGTGACAAGTCTGAAATCTGAAGGATCAACTTTAAAATAACATCAAAGATAAAAAAAAACACATTTACCATTTTGTTCAGTGCATGCATAGCTCTTAAACATGTTACAAATGAGCTCTAATGCATTTCTGTGACTACGTGTTCCCTGCAACATACGATGAGGACATAATAGGGATCAAGCCGAATATTAAGTCTTCATTTAGCAGCCTTTGTTTTAAAAATCAGCGCTGATTATTAATATTCCTCTTTGGAACGCACTCGGCATGGCTCTGCTCCTCCACTGTCTCTAATTAAATGGGGTGAAACAGCCCTACTTTCATGTGTTTCAATTTTGTCAGCAAGTTTCCCACAATGCCGCCATCTGAATTTCAAATGATAAATGAAAATCCTGCTCTTAGTGGAGTAATTCCATTAAAGCAGTGCATTATGGAAATAAAGACAAAAACCTACAGTGTGTAATTAGATTGTGTGTGTTTGGTTACTCGTGAGGCCCGCGGACGATGGGGCTATCTATTGGATTTACTAATATTTAAGTGGCACGTCTTCCCTGAAAACCGCATTATGCTGTGTATAAATTAATCATTTGCATTGAGTAGTTCTCCCAGAATCTATTTCCTTTCCGTTTGTATGCATGCATTTAGATGTACTCGCGCAAGGGTCAAAATGCTGTCTATTTCATAACATTATCTTTCTGAATGGAGTGAGCAGACATCAGGCACTGCCCAGCTCTATTATCCCACGAGATTACTGTTTCTTGAAACTGATTTTTACATTTGGCGTCTCTTATCAAAACATTTATGCAGAAAAATAACTACCAATACTACACTATCAAGAGTACCCAAAGCTGTATTTTCTTTATTTTCATATTTTTTGACTGCTTGATACTCCAATACTGTTTATAATATTACTCAAAAGTCAAAACATACCTGGAGTTGTGTTTTATTTCATTCACACACATTTGAGTAACCCTGGTTTATTAGTCTGTCTACATCTCCTGTCAGATCCTCTCAGTCTGTAACACAGTTTAAGACTAGATTGAAAACTCACTTCTCCCTGGCATTTAGTACTAGATAGTCAGGTTATTTTGGCGTTTTTATTGTAGTTTTCACATATTATCTGTATATATGCACGTGTAACTGTTTCTTCTGTTTTGTTGACTTGTATGTGAAGCACTTTGGCCAGCTGAAGTTGTTTTAAATGTGCTATATAAATAAACTTGAACTGAACTGAATTGAATCTCCAAAGCTCAAAATGCTCCGTTCTGTTGTGATGTCGTGTAGCGGTAGTTTTCAAGTTAACAGCTCCTTTTACCTTGGGTTCAGTAGAGATCTGCAGTTCCAGGGCTGGAATCATCCAAATGATTCTAGTGAAAGTGTAAGCAGTTTAAAACACACTGGAGCACTTCCTGTATTACCATATGACATCACAGGCCATAGGTCATCCGTGCTCCTAAATATATAACATCATAGTACAAAACTGTGCACAACAGCTTGACAAACCTGACGCAATGTGCAGCATTTTGCAAGATGATTATGTTGATTGTGTTGTAACCATAGACTGTATATATAAATGGACATTGCTAGCTGGGTATTCCAAATAGAAAGTTCACATGTGGGCTCTTCCGGCTCCTTCTGACTCTGGCCCCCGTTGACTTAAATTGGTAATAAGCTGTGAGCCTCGTCATTTTTGTCTTAAAATGTTCATATTACCCCACATGATCCTGGTGTTTTGGGTTTTTCTTTTGCTGTTTTGTCCGTCAAAAAAATCCTATTCCTAATATAGATCCTGGTTCCAAATTCACTCCTGTATCTTGAGTCTCGTTTGAGTGGAGCTGAATGCTGTGGGTGTCGTCACACTTGCTTAGTCCACTTTTTTATACAGCCTATGGTTATGACAGCGCTCTGAAGGCCTGACTGTATTACCACATGACATCACAATATGGAACAGACTGTTTCCAGTTTGAGAAAATAACTTTAAATATGTGTTGTCTGTGTGTTAAACATGCGTGAATGAAACAAAACACAACTCCAGCTATGTTTTTAATGAAGAAACAACATTACAACATAGATCAGAAAATAACATAATACAGACTCTTTAAATAAAACACACTAACCCCACATCCTCTTTATTCCTTCCTTTCATCTTATAGCCCCGCTACCTCTGCAGCTCTGTGAGGAGATTGATGAAGGCCATGCTGCTTGTATGAATAATGCCTGGATGTGCTGACAGGGGCCAGCATTAGGGCCCCGTCCCCCTGCTCGGAGTGCATGTTTGGGGCAGCCACGGTGGCCTGAGCGTGGTATGGATCCGGACCTGGGGAGATGTCTCTGGCGTGCTGTGGGATCATTATTCTGATGGACATAGGCTCGGTTATAAATAGCTTCGTGCAGTTGTTGGGCGGTGCACTCTTTGTCTCCAGACCGTCCCTATTTGTCTTATTGATCTGAATATGTGTGGCCCCAGCAGCAGGAGGAGCGGGGGCCCGGGCTGCTTCCTATCTCCACAAACGCACGCCTCTATCGGGTTCACCGGGCCAGGCTACGGTCAATACGGTGAAACAGTGGTTTAGTTAAGTCATGATGGAAAACATGGGCTGTGTTAGTGTGCGGACCTTTGGTTGTGAAAATGAATCAATTACCCGCCCCTTTACACGGAATACTAGAAAGGAGGAATTATTGTTCTCATAGTGAAATTTGTCCTCATCCTTAAAGGTGCTATATTACACAAAGTGGACTCTTGTGAGCTTTAAGACATGTTAGAATGTTGTTGCCTCATCAAAGACCTGGAGTTGTGTTTCGTGTCATTCACACAGGTTTGCGTAACCCTTTATTATAGTCTGTCTACATCTCCAAAGCTCAAAATGCTCTATTCTACCTTGTGATGTCATGACGTGATAGTTTTCAAGATAACTACCTTTTACTTTGTGTCCCAGGGCTGATATTATCCCAGTGATTTAAGTGCGAGTGCATGTATAGTGTTTAAAAACACAATGGAGTGCAATGCTACAAGACATCACAAGGTGGAACAGAGTGTTTTCTGTTTGACAGAAGAACTATGTAGGGTTTGTGTGTTAAACACGTGTGAATGTCACAAAACCCAACTTCAGGTATGTTTGTGATGAGGTGTGACCAGGACGGGTAGAGCGGCTGGATTGCAGTGAGAAATCCCAGAAAAGATGATGGAGGCAGGTTTAGCGTGGTCCACAAATTTTTTAAATTTCTTTTCTCCAAAATTCCAAAAGTGCCAGTGCAGAAAAACAAAGTGCGGTGCAAAAAGTGCAGGGAGGATATGGAGCAGCAGGTCTGTCCAGCAGCAGAACATAGAATGGTCTAATCAGGCGCCTTATATACCACTGGATAAAACCATAAAAACTCCAAGGGGTGTAAAATAACTTTAGCTGTATAAAACTAAGTTAAAATCCTCCAATAAAATACCCATAGCCACATAAACTATATAAAACCGAAATACAAAAAAAAAAAAAACCCTAAAACTAATTTCTAATAAAACACAACGTGAATATCCCCCCCGATGTCCACCGTGATGAGTCGGCCCGGAACTCTATTGCACAATACCCAATTGTAATATTTGGTGTATCTCCGCAGACCGGCGGCCGCCAAATCCGGAAGTGCCCGTCCGACTGGCCCACGTGACACCCGATGAAGTTTTCAATAAATATATATTTTTTAAAACAATACAAGTGTGTGCAATTCTCAATATGTGCAAATTAGCGTATCTTATAAGTGCTGCGTGCTATAAAGTGCAATGTAAATATATATAAAGTGCAAAGTGAATGAAAGTGCATGTGTAATTACTATGTAACGAACAGGCCGTTCTTTACATGAGGAAACAACATTATAACGTAGGTCAGAAAACAGAGGAATAGACTTCCAGACTTCCTTCACCCGGGATACTTTCTCTAGCTCCATAGATTTGCCTTTCGGCTCAGCTCCCTCTTCACCACAATGGTCCGATACAGCGACCACATCATTGCAGATTCCGATAGCGTAATATGAGCTCTTTAAAGAACAAGTACTATTAAAAGTTTTTTTTTTTGTTTTTTTTTACCGCATTATAAAATTTCTTCATCAAAAACACATTTTAGGTGTTTTAGGTGTCATCCATGCATGTTTCTATGTGAACCCCTCCTTAGTGTTCTCAGCTGTCCAATGGTTGGCCTACGAGCCATACATCATCTGCGCTCCCTCATGACAATTCTCTAGAAATATACACCGTCATAATACAAACAACTGTACACAACTTGACAAACCTGATGTGACGTGCAGTCGTTTTGGGATGCACGCTGATTGTGCTAATTGTGTTGTGATAGCACTCTGAAGGGTGAAGGAGGAGTGACAGGCAAAAATAAAAGTGATCAGCTGTTTTCAGTGAATATAGGATTTTCAAAACAACAAACGGTAACATGGAGATCTAAATATGTTATGTGTTAGCAGTTAATGCCCCATACAAGTAAAATACCTCCTCTTTAATAATAATAATGCTTTACACTTGTGCTTTACAGGCTCATCACTGTCTTTATTCATTCACTCCATATTGGTTGTGATAAGTTACTATTGTAGCCACAGCTGCCTTGAGGATGACTGCTGGAAGCGAGGCTGCGAATCTGCACCATCAGAGCCTCCAACCACCAACACATATCACCACGAGGGACTAACCACTGAGATACTCTTACTCCTTCAATGTACCAAACTGGGGATATACATAGTTCTACTCTTAATAGAATACTAATGTAAGTACTAATGTAAATCTCACCTGATGACACACAGAGTGACTGGTAACCCAATATTAAAATTACTCTGTACAGTTCAATGGAGTCCAGTGCTGGTTTTCCAATCTTGTCATGTCTTGTGCCACATGAGAAGTCACATGATTCTCATCAGCCAATCACATACTTTGGAAGGAGCGTTTAAACTGCTCTCAGCTGTTTTAATTCAGTTAGGTCAAAAGGTTGGATTAAATCTGGAATAGTCTATCATAGTCTGGTTTACATTCCAGAACAGTAGGGGGCGAAAATGCACCTAAACGTTGGTTGCCTCCTGCCATAAAACAAAATGAAGAAGAGAAGAAGCGCAATTCAGGTGTGTGAGAGAAGACCCAGAAGACAGCAGCTGTAGGTCAGTCCCTCCAAACGTTTCTATTATTTTCACTTCAACTTCTCATGTTTGATTGGCACTAAGAGCTTGTTTGTAAATTGTCTTTAGACCAGACCATTTTGTTTTACTGGAGAACTGCCTGTTCCTGCAAATCAACTTAACAACTGAGTCTGAATACTAAATACAATGGCACAGCGTGAGCCACAATGCTAACATGCCTGGGGTGACCAGATTAAAAAAAAAAAAAAAAACTGGGACATTCCTGGTTTGGGTTGGTAATCATAAAACTGTTAAACAAGTGTGTAATTCAGGGAAATTATGTAATGTCAGTATAGTCACATTTTCTTTGTGTTTTGGTCATTTTTAAGCAGCTTTTCTGTATTTTATTTAAACAAATGATGAATGAATGAATGCCTGTCTTTACTGTTGGCAGGGATCAGATTGGTGAAAAATAGGGACACCTGGGACATTTCTTGTATGAAACTGGGACAAATCACTGGTTTTGGATAAATCTGCTGCAGTGGCGGAGTTAGCATTTGGGCATTTTTGCATTTTTATTATTTTTTTATATATATTTATTGTCTGGTTTTCCCCATTGTTCTTGAAACATACACATCTCTATTTATTTGAACTATGGTGGATTGAAAACTTGTCTTATTAGTTCGGTTGCCTACTAGTTAACCAAAGCTGAAAGTAGTTTTATTTTTTTGCTGGTACAATTACATTTTATTTATGTCCATTACATATGATTATTATTATTTTTCTTATGATTATAGTTTAAAAGTAAACTACTCTCATTTAATGTCATATTGAGAGAAAATTAAGTTGCTATGAGGTCTTGGCCATTGGTGGCACTGAGGGCAATTGGTTGGGGGCCCCTCCAGGTTTGGGGGCCCTAGGCAGCCTCCTACTTTTGCCTAATGGTAGCACCGCCTCTGATCTCCTGGAACATGGACACAGGGCTCAAAACTGGGACCGTCTCGGGTAAATAGGGACGTCTGGTCACCCTAAACAGACCTAATGAGAACACGATGTCCTATGAATTTGTCATTGTTTTCTGTTAAGAATTGAATGAAGATGATGTTAACTAGCATGCTAATGTTTGATTCTGAATGGCCCTGTTTGTTATGCCAGGGGTCTTATGTTGGGTTTAAAGCAGCCTGTTTGTTCTCCAACCTCCTCAAAGCTCCACACATAAAACTTTACATCATTGCACATTTGGACATTTCACGACAAGTCACAAGCACCATTGCCCGGTTGCTTCTAGTTCGTAAAGGGAGAACAGACTCCTGAGTGTTTTGGTACGGCATTCGACCGGAGTTTGAATCCTGCTCAGAACACGCTCTTGACTGTTAGTTTTATTAGCGAGCATGCTGTGTTCTTCACACTGCTGACACGAGTAAAAGTTGACGCCTGAGCAGAGAAACCAACTTGAAACCAGCAGCTCTAATATTCTGTTTCAGTGTTAGTGCAGTGGATACGCCATACGCCCACAATCCTATCACTTGTTTAAGAACAGACTCTGGCACTCTGAAATTGTCCCAATGTGCAGTTTGCATCTCCTCTGTTGTTGTAATTAAACTCTTCATCTATCTCGGTGTTACGATACCCTCACAATGTTAGGCACTTTATGTATTATGTTATGTATTCATCTCACACGTTTCATTATTATTTTCAATCAAGTAATGAAAGTTTAATTTCAGCCGCAGCAAATTTTAAGACCTGCATAAAAATGGTTATTACTACAAGTGCTTTCTTGCAAAATAAACATTTTTAGGAGTTTTTTTTTTTATCACTCGTTCAAGAGGCTTCTTTAGTTCTGACAGAGTTCTGCAAGTCACTGCTGTATATCTATATGAAATGAGGAGCTAACTACCCTGAAATGAACACACCCAAGTTTATGCTTCATGATGCTCGTATATTAGCCAACTTTTCCCATTCAATGATTCTGTGTGTGTTTCAGTAACAACCACCCAAATCCACTCTAAAAATGCCTAAATCAGCATTATATAGTAAGTGGTTTGGGAGCGCTCCTTAGCTGAGCCACACTATTTAAACACCGACTTTTTCCCCTTCAATTTTTTCATAAGTGGAATTTAAAGGATCAATAAAACCGGGGTGCAAAAATAGCAGGTGGTAATTTGGAAAAATGGCCTTATTCTTTCCACGGCGTTCCAGTGGAGTGTGAGAGCAGGTTCGTTTGCGTTGGGGAGGGCTCGCGATCACAGATGTGCACTACGGGGCTCCGCCATTGTTCCGCCGGCGTCAGCAACTTTCCCCCAGCACCTAGCATATGTAGAGACTCAGCCTGGAACGCATCCACCAGGACGAGCAGAGCAGAGGAGCTTTGCTGACCCCAGACAAAATCCAATGAGGGGAGGTGAGGGATGAACAGAGCGCCGCGTGTGTGCTCCCCGAGAAAACCACTTCCATTTCTACAGGATTAAAAAGTGGCTGTAAAACTTTAATGATTCCGGCTCTATTGACAAAGTGGCCGTGCAGGGTGTGCTATACTTACTATACTTATGCACTCTGTAGGGTTAGTCTGCAGGGATTTGCAGGGAGTATATCAATGATTCCGTTGCGGTAAATTATGATTTTGGCTGTATATTTCTATTTATATCCAAACTGGCCAAACATTTACACTGAGATGTTGTTGGTGGTATTACAGGCCCTGTGCCTTCTAGACTGGGGAAATACCATTTATACCATCAAAATGTGTGAAATAAAACGAGACTCCACCTATGAAAGATATTTTGCTGGATGAGAACTGGAAAAACCCACCAAGTATCTGATTATTTTTGTCCAATCTGACATGTGGTTAGATGAGAACCTTTCACTATTTGTTTTATTTGTCATGGTTCAGCATCGAAAAGCATGGCATTTATTTATTTTACTTTTTAATGTGATGTAATGCAAATGTTAATATCTTAAAAAAACACAAACTTTTCATTAAGATGTACTGTTTTCTATGTTAAGGAAGATTTGCGAATATATAGAGTGAGCCCAACTGCAACTAGGGATTCCCAAAAATACTATAATTTTTTTGTAATTTGCAAGTTTTATAATTCTTTGTTGAAGTAGTATTTCAATACGAATATGAATAATATGCTGCTTTAATCAAACTTTTTTTTTTTTTCACATTGATTTAATTGATTGATTGATTTCAGTCACTGGTATATTCTGTTATTATTCCACAGACAGTCATATTTAACATACACTGACTGAAAAGGTGTCAGCTGAAGCTTGAGCTTATTATGCCCATCCTTAATTCCTTTGTCATAGCATCATCTTGACAGCAGCTCATATACATACATACAGTGAGAGGAAACAAACAAATCAGTAAGAGTACAGCAAAGCACTACACCACAAACAAAGTCTCATAATTCATGTATTTGCCCAGAGTTAAACATTTAAACTTCTTTATAAAATGAAAAAGAGTGGTGCACAATTTTAGTTTTTTTGTGCAGTTGTTCCAGAGGTCCACTCCTTTAACAGATGTACAAAATTTCATGAAGTTTGTTCTGATTTTCTTTTGGATAAACATGGCGGTACCTCTGAGCTCATATTGGCTGTTTCAGATTTTGAACATATTCTGTAACGATTTTGACAAGAGATTGTTGTTTACTTTGAACATGATTTTCAAAGTGTAAAGGTCGACTAAATGGTAAAATGTCAGAGTTTGAAGGTGTATAAATAATGCATGTAATGCATGTAATAATGTAATTGCTCTTTTTGTGCTAGGTAAAGACTTATATGTATTGCCCCAAATCTCAATACATTACGTTATGTAGGGCATTACCAGCGAGTTGTAGTTCTAATTTTATTTATGTGAGATTTCCAGTTTAAATTATGGTGTGTAGTTACTCCTAAAAACTTGTTTTCCAAGACTTTTTTTTTTTCTTTCTAGTGGTGTATTGTTGTAGCCAGGCTGGCGCCACCAAGTGCTTCCGTTCAATTTCATTCTCTCCAGCAACTAGGTCAGGAATCAGAATACACTAAACAGTTCTCAAAAACCCCGGAAGTGCGAGTCCAGGCATCAGCCAGTCAGCGAAGAGCCATACATTCTGTGTTGGCAACGATTCTCGAGAGCTACGATTTAAAGCCAGAAAAAAGTTTTGTTTGGTGAATTTCATTAAGGGGGAAAAGATGTTATTGCCCTTCTTCTTACGGGATTTGGGAAAAGCTTAATATATAATAGTTATCCCTGTTAGCGGCACAATTGGTTAAATGAAAAAAAGTAAGAATTCTACCGCTGCGATGTCAAACGGTTTCTACAAAGTAAAACCGGCTGATGAATCAGGCTAGTGTTGTTGAGGATAATTTGTACATGTTTTTGTATTTTAGACATGTATTGTACATTAGATCAACTCAATGCTTGCCAATGTCCTAACTTATTGTTGATTCAATTGCACTTTTTTGTAGTTCTCTATAACCACGAGATAATCCCCACTAAATATTCAGCGCTATGGAAGAGCCATACTATACCTCTACATTTTGTGAATGAATGCGTGCTGCCACTCCGAGCGTGAGAATATGAGTGATGAGAAGAGGCGGTAGGCAGACTGCAGCTTGACCTTTGCTGGGACCTCTCTCCCTGACACAGTCCTGTAGTGGTATTTACATTACCATTTCAATACACTGGCAGGCCCGGCTGGCAATAAAATATTCAGCTGACCTTTAAGGCAAAAAAAGAGACTTAGTTAGAGACTGTCATATCATTTAACCTTAAGACGCTATGCAGTAAGTGTGAGCTGTGTCGCAGTGTGCCCCTCATTATCGGCCACAGTGACGGAGTGCGCTCTTTAACTGAAAGCAACCCCGTGGCAAAGGGACTAACCTACTGTTCCCACTGAGAGCCATTTATTCCAATATCGCCTCAGAACCTGCAGCAAAGTGAAGACTGGACTTTATAGCCCGCACTCAATGGGGCTGACTTCTTTTAAGTACTCTGGAGGAATGGCCAATATGCTTCGGAACACGCGGGGTTTTTGGCATTAGCATTTTCGCTCGCTGACCACAGTGGAGGACCTTTCAAAATTGAAACTTGATTTTTTTTTTTACAGTCGTGATGTTTCTTGGAATGTCTGAAAATGTTACAACTGAAGAAGAGAAGTGAAAACATTAGTGGTGTAACTCTTAATACAAAAAGAATATATTAGGTCAAAATAAGTCATAAGTGATTCATCAACCTCGCAGGATTAGAATTAGGCGGGTACTTTTTTTTATTTTATTTAACCAATCACCACATATGCAATGCGCCAATAACGGGGCTAACTGATATATTAAGCTTTTCCCAAATCCCGTAAGAAGAAGGGCAATAACGTCTTTCCCCTTGATAAAATTCACCAGACATTCTCTTTGCTCCGGCTTTAAATTCTCGATCTCAGGGATTGTTGCCAACACAGAATGTATGGCTCATCACTGATTGGCTGGTGCCTGAACTCACACTTCCAGGCTTCTTGCAAACCGTCTAGTGTATTCTGATTCCTGACCTAGTCTCTGGAGAGAAATGAAATTGAGCAGAGGTACCAGGTGGCGCCAGCCTGGCTTTGTCTGCACCTAATTATAAAGCACTTTGTCAGAGAATCGGTATGTGCTTAGCATTTGGAATCGGTATGTGCTTAGTTGTTGTCTGCATTACTGTCACAGCAAACTCCTCTCTGACCTCTGAAAATAGTGAAAAGAGTTAAATTTTTGTGAATAATTAGGATGCTCGTAATGCATAAAGTAAGTGAGGAATAACCTTGGACCACTGCAAATCCTTGAAAAAGAACTAGTTCTGTTTTTCCTGTTTTACAAATGTACAAACCTTGTACAGCATCTTAAAGTCAGCATACTGGATAAGTTTACAACAAATTGTTCAATACCAATGCTGTTGTTGCTTCTCACCCCAGTAGCCTCAGATTGAAAATGACTCCCCGAGTGCGGTCGAAACATGTCATTTCAAAAAACATTGTCCAGATGACTACCTCTTTTTCACTACTGTTTGAAATGTTTTCTACTACCAGACACATGTTGTTGACAATTATAGTAGCGCTTTTGCTCTTTCTGCCCTAGTTTCTATAGTAAAGTATCTTCAAAGTCTTTACAGTAACACCCAGACAGCTTGTACACATCATCCATACTTTTAAGCAATTGGGGATGCTTAAGATCGAAACACACCACCGACCCATACTGAACACTCTCCTTGTGTCCCCAATAGGGATGGGCATTTGATAAAATTTTCTAAGAGAATTAACAATTGATTATCGATTAATCATTAACGTTTTTATATTAAAATGATCATTATTATTATTACTATCTGCACTACTAATCTGCATAAATAAATTCAACTTTACGACATATAAAGTAAACTGTAACTACTCTAGAGCCACATCAGCCCATTTGAGATTAGAATGTGTTTAATGCAGTTTTGCGCAACTCTCACAGAAATAAAACTTAAAAGCGCATGACTAATTTGCATAAACTAAGCGAAGAAAAAAGAAACAGCTCTTGTGCGCTGATGCGGCACGACTCAGTGGAATACAGGTTTGTGTGACCATATTTGCGTTTGTCAAAACCAGGACACCGTACGGGGGGAGGGAGGTGGGGCCTTGTCATCGACACTGCGCTACTCTCACCTGGCAAAGCTTTTTCATGTTTTTCGGTGTCCTAGTGAGCTTTTTCCCGCTGGACTTATGTGCTGCTTTGTACACTGTGCACATGGCCTCACACTTGTCCCGACCAGAATGGAAAGCGTGGAATTTTTTGTATAAGTCATCGTTAAATATGCATTTGCGCTTCGGCACGTTGCAGGCTGACCGACTGTCTGCTCGCTCCTTCTGAGTGCAGAGAGCTAAATGTACGGACCCCCGTTTGTCCCTGGACACGGACGTTTGGTCACCCTACGCTACGCACAGCAACCTACATTCGGTTTGTCGAATAAAATGAACGTAATCGATGAAATTATTAATGATCAATTATCGATTAATCGACTAATCATACCCATCCCTCGTCCCCAAGCAAGACAACTCTATTGTTCAAAGTCCAATTATACTTATGTTTGCTCTTGATAGTGGCAAAATGGTTACCAAACTCTTGTTCCAATTATTAAAAGTATGACGTCCCCCAAGTCATTGCAGTAACCTTCATACTACTCCAAGTAATGTTTTTGGCACAGACTGGAGGACATTCTAACCACCTGATTGACAGCAGAACTAGCGACAGTCTGTGACAACCAAGCCATACTGAACACTGTCCTTGTGTACCCAAGCAAGACATTTCTATTTTTCAAATCCTGGTTATTCTAATGTTTTCTCCTTTCTGGTCACTGGCAAAAAGGCAGCCATTCCTTGCTCCTGTTATTAAAAGTAAGGTGTCCCCAAAGTCATTGCAGTAACCTTCATACCACTCCAAGTAGTTTTATTGGCCCCGACTGGAGGAGAGTCTAACCGCCTGATTGACAGCAGAGCTAGTGACAGTTAAAGTCGCCCGAGACTCCATCTCCCCATGACATCTCACTTAAGCAGTGACAGACAAGTGATCTTTAGAAGGGAGTGATGATGGGCCTGGAATTAACAGGAGACAAACAGACAAACTGAGATGTGAGAAGTTGTCAAGAAGTGTGAACAATGTGTAAGTGTTACTTCAAAACTATTGTCGGTCAAAACGCAAATGTATGTTTGTCTGTGACATTGAGATGGAGTGTGAAGGGAAATCTATATGGCTGCACGTGAATGTCTGCAATAGGTGATGACCTTTAGATCTTTTCATTGTAGTTTTCTGACTCATTCAGTTTACAGAGGTGTAGGTAGTAGACAGCGTACACAACATTATATTTTTATAACTTTATGTGCACAAAATCAGAACACTGTTATAGGGCTATTTGCTTTGCTATTTTCTGATTTATTATAATGTTTCTTCATCACAAACATATCTGAATTTGTGTTTTGTTTCATTCACGCATGTTTAACACACAAACCCTGCCTATTTAGCCTGTGTTCGTCTCTCAAACTCTGTTCCAACTTGTGATGTCATGAGAAGAGCTCCACTGTGTTCTTAAACTAAGTACACCTTCACTGGAATCATTTGGATGTTTTCAGTCCTGGAATTGCCAATCTTTACTGAACTAAAGGTAAAATGTAGCTGCTAACTTGAAAACTACAGCTTCGTGACATCACAAGACGGAATAGAGCATTTTGAGCTTTTGAGATGTAGACAGACTAATAATAAAAGATTAATCAGACATGTGAAAGAAACAAAACACAACTTCAGGTATGTTTTTGAGGAGGTAATAACATAATAAGGACGTTAAAGGACGTTAAAGTGAAACTAAGCGCCACATTAACTTTTTGTTACAACCTGTATATATGGCGTTTGAATAGCATTGTCTTTTACTTTTTTAACAGTCTTATTGCAAAGTAGGTAAATCTGCAGCTTTGTGGTAAAGAAAAAAATGTATCAAAATGCCGTTTCAGGTATTTGGTGACATCACAAGTCTCTGCCCTGATTACAGACTGCAGGGGTGGGGTTTGAAGTGTGCATTACTGTTAGACCAATCACACAGTTTGGGGGTGGGCTGGACATATGACATTCTCTCCTATAGTCGTCTTTTGGGATGAGAGCTTTGGTTGTGTGTGAAAACTCTGTGTATATTTGAGTACTAGTAATGTGACAAGGGGTTTGTGAGGGCTTTGTGAGTTGGACAGATTGAAATATGTAAATAGATTGGATGGATGGTTGTTGTGCAGTTGAACTTGACACATGCCTCACCATGCTTATGAGACTGCATTTGTGTAAGTATTCTAAGGGCCATAGATGGAGACTGGTCTTCATTGCTTTGGTCAGTTGGTTATAGGGAGAGCTAAATAAGATACTTCATTGTATTATTAGTTTTTACTTCCATAAACTCTACATTAAAGAGCCCATATTATGTTTGCCGATCTATGTTATAGTGTTGTTTCTTCATCACAAACATACCTGGAGTTGTGTTTTGTTTTAGGCTAGGCTGGGTATGTTGAGAAACTAATATTTCCCTCCCTCTGTTTTCCAAAGTAACATCGTGCACATGGCATCGTTTTCAAAAAAGTTTTCATTGACATCAACCTGCATAAATACGCCATCGAGTGCCATCATAACTACGGCAAGTCTATGGGCAGCACCTGGATTAGATTGAAACCTGTAGCATTTATTTCATTTGATACAGTTGTAAGTATTACTCAAAAATACCTTGAAAAATGTGCATTACTGAGCGGGTTGCCTCTCTGTGTGATATGTTAAAGAAGTGGCAAAATTGTAGACCTCCGAGCCTTATTGTCTCTGGTCATGGATATGATTGATCATCATCATAGCAAAAGGTAAACATTGGTCACACTTTTAGCGCATCAGCTCCTAAAACTCCGTTTGTCTCACTTTACACGCAAACGCAAAACCGTAGTTTTCTAGAATCTCCACTCTAGTCTGAGGTTTTAGAAAGATTTGTTTTCAGAGGACAATTCACCATTTCCATGTAAAAGATGGTTACAAATGAAGGGAAATGTCTCAGTTTTTAAAAATACCCGTGTACGTGTAAACGGCCTCGTTTTGACAATTTCAGCCTTGGAATTTCCAACCTCTACTGAACTAAAGTTAAAGAGAAGCTGTTAACTTGAAAACTACCATTACATCACATCACAAAGTGGAACAGAGCATTTTGAGCTTTGGAGATGTAGACAGACTAATCATAAAGGATTACTCAAACAAGTGTGAATGAAATCGAACACAAATCTGGGTATGTGTTTGATGCGGTAACAACATTATAACTTCAATCTGCCTTAAATCTCACAAGAGTCATTTCTGCATATTATAGGACCTTTTAATGTGTCTTTTGGGGCGTAGTAGTAAGTAGTAAAATGCAGATGAATACATATTTTGTTATCTGGAATTAAATTATTATTGATTTGCATAAACAGTGTGTTTATGGACTGTTTACGTTACATACTATTACATGCATTAAATACTAGAAAATATATTTATAGAAGCCTTATTTTTCCCATACATTCATTTTGCGCACGTGCAAGAGAAACTCATCTACTCGGAACAAACAAAATGGATGCGTGCCCTTTGGGAGTCCTGGCAAATGAATACTGTTGACAGAACAATTAGCATCTCGGAGACAGGCTAACCTTTACTCAATACATCATCTTTATTATTCCTGACCTTCACTCCTCCCCACTTTTATTTTCCCCTGCATGTTTACCGGGTGTGGGAGCAGACGTGAGTTTGGGTGGGTTCTCTCTCCAAGAGCGCTTAGACTGTGAGGAGGAGGAGAGCGGAGGAGCCGGGGCCCTCAGGAACATGTGAAGTGTTTAATGCGGTGAAAAGGTGCAGCCACACAGAAAGGCCAGCCCAGTCAGTTCGAGTAGGTTAGGCACACACTGACCCTCACAGAGCTGGCAGCGCTGTGGGCGGAGAGCTACAGTTCTCTTGCCTCGGATCCAGAATACACACTTCTCCAAGAATTAACGAAGATGTGGGTCTGGTCATTGTTGAATCACCCTCACCTGGCCAGACAGAACCACACGCTTTGACAAAATTTGACAAAGATGAGTGGATCTGGAGCTGTGTCCTGTTTCCATGATTTGAAATGGACATGACTGACAGGTGAATTAACCAATCAGAGAGACATATGATTTGTTTGAGTTAAAAACATGCTGAGAACTGAGAAACATTAGAAGCATCAAACTGTTACTTATCTCACTTAATAGAAGTTCTATATTTTGCTCTGAATGTTCCAAGAATTTTTTTTTTTTTTTTTAAGAGATGTATTCTGCATTTGGGAAACACGTGCTACAAACTTGCAGCTGTGGTTGGACCATCTCAAGTTTGGATGTACGTTTTTTACGCTCCATGGTCCAAATCCAGAACAGAATGTAGATGGAGCTGGCTGGTCAGTAGAGATGTGCAAAAATATTGAAATATCAACATGTATCGTTTAATGTGATGGCTGCTGAATTGATATATTGAGTATTTTTTGGGTATATTTGGCTAAATTATTTTGTTACAGCACTACAGTTTTGTTGTTTGTTCAGAGGAAGGAAACTCGTTTATGCGACACATTTGACATATTCATTGTTTTGATGATTAAAATGGGTGTGTTTCATATTCACTTTGAACAAGAAGTGGTTTAACAAAAACTTTGTATCACAGCCATGATTTAGACATTATTTTTATTGAACCATATCGAATCTATTTCACATATATCGTATCAAATCGAAAATGCACCGTATCGAGATATGTATCGTATTGTGGCCTATGTATGAGGTATCGGCAACTTCTTAATAATACCCAGCCCTACTGGTCAACCAAGAATCTCCCCGAGTTCAGATGGGCATGACTGACAGTTGGATTAGCCAATCAGGGACACGCATGATCTGTCCATATCAAAACAAATATAGCTGCTGATGAGGAAAAAAATATCATAGGGTACTGAAAAACATTGTGGATTTAAGAATCAGTGAACAAACCGCTTAACTAAGGTGGTATGTGCAGTAGTGCTCTTCTCAAACGAGCAATGAGCGTGGTCTCTCGTACCACATGACCACTCTGACCAATCAGAGAGTAGCAAGTGCAGAGCCGGGTGAGCTGAAGTTAAAGATTAAAAAGCTGTTTTGTTTTGCAATCAATTGAAGTATTCTTGAACTGAGGATATAGCCACAATATCCAACCTTTGTGAAAGCCGTAGGTGCACGGTCAACTGAACAAGAGCAGTGTGTGTTTACGTTCTCTGTCATGATAATTAGTACATCGACTTATCCTTCAATATATGAAAGCTGGAACAATATAATTTGTATCAGTATTTATCATGTGTACATTTTCTTTGTACTGTTGGGAAATTTGTGGTTATTATTTGGCTGTAAAATGAGATTTGAGCCACAAAAGGCTGAATGAGTCACTTCTATGACTCATTACAGATGCAAACTCAGATGCAAAGTCTTTCATTCTAAAGTGCTTTATTGCAGCTCATGATTTTTTAACAATATTGTACATTATTTTTTTGTGTTTTAAATCTGCTCTCTTGTTATTGTGTGAGTGGCATAAATTAGTTTTGGTATTATCATTTATTGTCTTTATTGTATTGACTTCATTATTGTGACAGGCCTAAGTTCAAACTTGCAACAGGTAGCTCGCAATGCCTGGATTTTAAAATAGATCTGTCGTAGAGGTATTCCACTACAGTGGTCCCTCGTTTATCATGGGGGTTACGTTCTAAAAATAACTCGCGATAGGTGAAATCCGCGAAGTAGTCAACTTAATATTTTACAATTATTATATCTCACCACACACTTTATACATATTTCTCAGACAGGACAGTTACAACCCTTTTGCATCCTTCTTAAAAAGTATTGCTGCTGTTGTTATTTTGTTAGTTTCCTCGTTCTTCATGTAATGAACTGAAGAGTCATTTATTCCGTAATGGAGCCCTACAGTGCAGAGTCCTGCATGGGTCCATTTTTAGAGATCCGCACCCGTGCAGTACAGCATCGCACCTGTGCACTACACCAATGCACCCACCTGTTAACCCGAAAATCTGTGAAACAGCAAGACGGTGAACCGCGATATAGCGAGGGACGACTGTAATGACTTTTTTCTCAACTATGCCACCTGACCTTGAGGTGCTTTGCGCAACTTTTCTAGTGGAGGGTCCGTCACCTGCTTGTTTTCATTGAGATGCTATTGCGTAGTCTAGAATGTTCCACTGTAGAGATTAAACTTCTCCATCTCAAGGGAGACAACTATAGGCTACATTATAGGTCAGATCTGTGGAGAGACACCCCTATTCACAAAGGTAATTATTGTATTTTTGAGCCATAGAAACACCCAAAATTAATAAATGGCAGATATACACTGAAAAAACTAAATCTAGCCAAGTTAAGATGACTTGAATTAAGAAAATTTTATCATGATTTGAGTAAATTTCACTTGACAAGTAAAATTATCTGCCAGTGGAACAAGACTTTTTATGAAAATACATCTTGCTACACTTAAAATAAGAAAAACAACAACTTGTGCTCTTAAAATAAGAAACTAAATCTAATGTTGCTTGAATGAAGAAAAACACACTTATTCCATTGGTAGATATAGATAGGTAGATTTACTTGTCAAGTTGAATCAACTCAAATAAAGTAAAATGTTCTTAATTTCTTCTTAAAGTAATTGTTCAGTCCATTGTATATGTTTAATGTCATACCATGGAACATTCCAGGTAAAGCAATGACATCTCCATGGAGACAAGCATGTGACAGACCCTCCACCAGAAAGGTTGCACAGTGGAAGTAAAACACAAAAACATATCAAATGCACTTTAAGAATAAACAGTAATTCATTGTACTGAAGCTGTTGTAGGCTATTGAAAATCAGTAGAAGGTGTCTTTTGGTGGCAGCACGCAGCAGCAGGGTTAGGCTTGTTGTGCTGGGTGGTGGATTAGGGGGATTTATCAGAGTTTAAACTCATTGATTACTTTGCCATATTTCAAAGGAGGACAGCAGTTTCACAACGAAGAATCTATGGGATTTGTTTAAAAGTGCATTGTGTAAGTTTTCTGGTGGACAAATGCTTTTCTCCATGGACATGTTATTGCTTTGTCTGGAATGTTTCACAGTATGGCATTAAACCTGTTTATCTTCATGGAGACCAAACCAGACCAAGTTACAGATCAGATCTGTGGAGAGGCAAACCCGCTCACAGTCAGAATTACTGTTTTTCTAGGATTTTTTTTAGCTATATAACCACTTGTAACTGAATAAATGTAAGTCAGAGCTGTTTAATGTCATACTGTGGAATATTCCAGGCAGAGCAATGACATATCCATAGAGCTAAGCAAGTGATGGACCCTTCACCAGAGAAGTTACACGCCTTTAACTGCCAAAAAGGATGTGCTCCTTTAACGGCCAAAAATATTAAACTAATAAAATACAAACAAAACCAATAAATCATAAGTGCACCTCTGATAAAAAGGAGTTTGTAGTAGTGCACAGTGATCTCCAGTATGTCTCCACAAGGGCTATTTTACATTACTGTCTGATTAGATTATCTTTCCAGTTTCTTTTAAACAACCGATCAATCAAGTGAGTTGTAGATTTGCAACACTCCACGGGCTTCTCAGCAGACACACTCTCTCTAATCACTATTTATTACAACACATTAATCTGGGATGTGCATTGCATACTTCCAGTACTTTATACAGATTTGGTTTGGCAAAGATTTCTGCTTGCACACTGCATCATCTTCAGTCATCTCTGCTTTGTTTTAGGGTATTTTTGGACTGTTTAGTTTTTTTTCCCCCGTGTGCCCTTCAACAATGGGTGCCCAATGTCTGAGTGTTAAATGTGCATTGTGTAACTTTTCTGTTGGAGGGTCCGTCAAATGCTTTTCTCCATGGAAATGTTATTGCTTTGTCAGGAATGTCTGACAGTAAATCAAACCAGGCTAAGTTGCTGTGGAGAGGCATTTGCACCTATAAAACCAACTGTAATTTAAGAAATGCGAAGTAGACCTGTTTAATGTCATACTGTGGAATATTATATATAGGCAGAGCAATGACATATCCATAAAAACAGGCAGGTGATAGACCCCTAACCAAAAAGTTACTTAAAGTGACAGTACGGAATTTTGGACATAAGACCTAGTTCCTAGTGAGCCAGAGTGTTGGAGACATGTGGAGACACTTTTTAAAATATTCCATCCAGTCCTTGTATTTGCAGAGGTCACTGGTGCTAGGCTAGTGCATGTCAATGGCCATAGTTAGCCTGTCACTAAAAACAGTCTTACCCACTCCACAAAACACCCAAAGCAAATCTATTGTAATGCTAGGCTATTGATGTAAATGTCTGTGTTAATAGAATAATTTTAGAAGTAAAACCAACCTTGCATTTGAAGGATTTATGTCTGAGCAGCAGCGAGTTGTACTTCCTGATAGAAAGCTTGGCAGCTGCAGACTGATGTCACCTAGCACCTATCTTGCTGGCAAAGTAAAATTCCACTGCTGCTGAGAAAATAGTCCCTCAACATGTGACGATTCATGTGATGCAAGGTTAGTTTTATTTCAAACATTATTCTATCAACACAGACATTTACACTGACAGTCTGGTGTGTAATAATAGTTTTGTGGAGTGGGTAAGACTATTTTTAGTGGCAGGCTAACTATGGCCATTGACATGCACTAGCCTAGCCCCAGTGACCTCTGCAAATACAACTGAATGGAATAATGGAATAATTTTTTAAAAAGTGTCTTCAGACATCTCCAACACTTTGGCTCACTAGGAAATGAGGCCCTATGCCCTAAATTCCAAACTGTCCCTTTAACGCACTTTTAATTTTGACAAGAATTTTGACAAGTTGTGTGGTTTCAAAACTTTCTAGATAATGATTTGTATTAGAGACATGAACCTTCAAGGCATGCGATGAGTATTGTACATTCCAGTCTAGTCCGGTCCAGTCTGGCTATATTCCTGTTGTAGGGACAGTTAAACCTTTGATGACACAATAACTAGGTCTGAGCTGGCAGTGTAGGGCTAACACACTACAGAATTTTGTATATATTTATTAAAATTATTATACATTTATAGCATGTATAGATGTGTACCTTAGACGTCCTTTGGTATATATAGAACTTGGATGTCGTCTAATAAATAATTTCCCTTATGGATCAAGAAAGTTTGTCTACGTTTAGTCTCCTTGTTTCTTTCATTCGTTAATGTTAATGTTGTTTAACTTTTCTGGCAGAGGATCCATCAAATTTATCAAATAGTATCCGCTTTGCTTTGTCTGAAATGTTTCACCGTATGTTATTAAATTATTAAATCTTTCTTTTTTCTCAGGGAAAGTCAGAATATGTTTTTCTCTGTATTTTTGAGCTATAAATATTAATAAATGTGCTGTTTAATATCATACTGTGGAACATTCCAGGCAAAGGAGTGACATATCCATAGAAACATGCAGGTGATGGACCCCCATGCAAAAAGTTACATAGAGCACCTTTTTAAGTTTTATTATTCAACGAAATATGTGCTTTTAGTCTGTTTTGTAATGGAAAATGTTTGTAGTTTTAGTCATGGAAACTTTTAATTTAGTTTTAGCCAACCAAAACATGATGAATACCAAGACCAAATATTTTAGTCACCAAAATTACCACTGCTGCTAAAGGCATCAACCCAACTTTTCCACGCCATTTTCTTGTCCAAAAAATAAAAAATAAAAAATGTCGTAGATCCTTCTGAGTCTATCGATTTTTACCAGCGCTGTAGGCTAATGTTTGATTTGGTTGTGAAGTCTTGCCTCGGCTGCGTGTGTCATTTATACAGCATTTTAGCACTTGTATTTATTGAAGCCAGTTATTTGCATTTCCACATGGCAAACCACCCACAGAGTCTCTCGCTATTGAGGTCGGAAAATCGCTAGCGAGCTATACTTGACACGCTGAATGGGCTGTGAAGGCTGAAAGGCATTGTTAAAAATGTGGATGAAAACTCACAAAAGAGGTTCAAGTGAGGAGGGCATTGGCCAAGATCTATAGGAAACAGTATAGAAACGTATCATTTAAGTCTAATGCTGAATGTTCAGTCCATGCATGCTTAGTTTCACAGTATTTCATCATCGCTTGATCAAAACGAACAAAGTCTTACTCAGAACCGAGCTAAGTGACAGGTCAGATCTGTGTACTGGCAGCCCACATTAAGATAATTGCTTAAAGGTTCACTGTGTAACATTTCTGATACAAGGTATGCTACCTGCTTGTCTCCATGGAAATGTTATCGCTTGACTGAAAAAATTCCACACTATGACATTAGTTTTCTGTTTCTATGAAGGCAAGGAGGAGGTGGAACCAAGCCAAGTGATAATAATATAACTGAGTTGAAATGATTAAAGCTTAAGAAAGTTTATTTTGGGATTTTTTATTTTTTTTAAATAAGTATATTTATTTATTTATAATTTTTTTTTATTATAGAAATTGTAGAACAGCTGGATATAAAGTTTATTTTTGGTTACATTTATGTTTTTCTAATGCCTTATTTCATGTTCAAAGTGTATTTTATGAATTTTATGTTTTATACATCGCAAAACTAGCCTGATTCATCAGCTGGCTTCACTACATAGAAACCGTCTGACCTCACAGCATAAGAATTTGTTCGCTCGACGGTAGGCAGGTACTTTTATCATTTAACCAATCACTGCTATTTGGCCGTGACGTATGTAATGTGCCGCTAACGGGAATAACTGGCTTATTAAGCTTTTCTCAAATCCCGTAGGAAGAAGGGCAATAATGTCTTTCCCCTTGATAAAATTCACCAAACATTCTCTTTGTTCTGGCTTTAAATCCTCGATCTCAGGAACCATTGCCAACTCACAATATATGGCTCTTTGCTGATTGACTGGTGCCTGAACTCGCACTTCCAGGGTTTTTGCTAACCGTCTAGTGTATTCTGATTCCTGACCTAGTCGCTGGAGAGAAATGAAATTGAGAGGAGGCACTAGGGTGGCTATCACAAAAAAGGTAATATTTGAAGTAAATTATCAGTTTAAACGTAAATTGTCAATAACAAACTATCATTTTTTTAGAGAGAAATGCTGAAAAAATACAACGTGTAACTAAAAAATAATCGGTTGAATAATCGTGAGTTCAATATTGACCAAAATAATCGTGATAATTTTTTTCCATAATCACACAGCCCTACCAAGTGACAGGTCAGATCTGTGGAGTGGCAACCACGCTCACTGTTAGAATAGTGTGTTAATTTTTCGAATATTCGCTGAAAAACATGTAAAACATTTGAATTTTAGCTGTTTATAATGCAATACTGCAGAGCTTTTCAGGTAAAGCAACAACATCTCTATGAAGACAAGCAGGAAGCAGATGTACTTTAAGAAAAGTTACACAATGCACCAGTAAAACAGTATTTGTATGTCATTTTGATGTTGTTGCGTAGAAACTGAAAGACACCTCATCCATATGGCACTACAATTTACACTGTTCCGCGCATATGGCAGATTTTACACCAGATGCCCTTCCTGTCACGACGAGCCAAAAGATTGTAAAGAACCTGTCAGGTGACTATATGCAAAACTGGATATATGTTTCATGTCATCAACCTTTTTTTGCTATCCCTGTCTCTGCAAAACTGTCCTGAGTAAATATGAATAAGATAACTACGGCTCCTCGAAATAATGTTCTTTCTGTATACATAATACGTCTCAAATTTGCACAGGGAAATTACTTTTGGCTTATCTTATACAGTGAACAGCCACAGGTAAATGCCATATTGGAACATGGACATTACAAAATAGCCTCTACTTACCAGGGGATGAAATGCAGTAAAGGAAAAGATAGGGTTTTCCTGATTCACAAAGTAAGAATATATCGCAAAGCTAATATATCATGTTCAATTATTGTTGCATGGTCAATTTACGAGAGTAGCTTAGAGTGTTTGTCCACTCATCCGATGGTTTCTGGTTTGAATTCTGCGCTCGACGTAAACATCACTGGTTGAGCGTCTGATCCACTGACGCACAGGTTGGCTGGTGCGATTCCAGCTCCCACAGGTGAATGCTTTCGTTGTGTCCTTGGCCAAGACACTTAACCGACCTCGCCTTCAGTGTCTGCGTACACTAATGTATGAATGTGTGAATGTGTGAATGGTTCCTTGTTGTAAAAGCGTTTTGAGTGCGGTGAAGGTGGAAAAGCGCTATATAAAAATGTGACCATTTACCAAATGAGGCTAAAACAGTAACTTCCACTGTCAAATATTTAATGTTGTAAACGTGAGCTTTGAAGTGGGAAGTTTGAGTTTGGTGAATATTTAGGAGCTGGAGATTAATGGGACTATGGCTTAATGCTCATTTCTGATTTTTTTTGTGAAATCCGTTTTTTTTTTTTTTTTTTTGTGAGGTCGTTCCCATTTCCAATTAAATGCGACTCCAGTGTGAACTTTAAACGCCCCAAAAGTGTCCTGCATGTGCATTGGAGGACACAATGTCACACGCAGCAAATTCAGTGTTTCCGGAAGTAGCCTAAACATGGAGCACCTGGTGATTTTAAAGTTGCCGTCGTACCAGAGCCAGAACATGTACGGCTTATTTGTTTTAAGGAGAAGATTGAGAAGGAGAAGGTTTTTGGTCATGGCGTTTTGTGGGGCAGTGACAACAACGTCTGTAGAAAGGAACGTGTTCGTGCAGAGTCGCAGCCAAGAGTGCTTTGATTGTACTTGGTGGCTTCACTCACACAGAGTTCACACAACATTTTTCTATGACGAGAAGAACGTTTGTGTACATTTGTGAGCGTGTAGGTCGGATGAATGCGACGTGGCCGTTCAGACTGAAGTCAAATGTCAAAAGATCGATACGTATGGATTTTAGGAGCACATATCCAATGTGGCCTGGGTCGCATTTAAAACAAAATCATATCTGTGTTGTTCAGACTGGGGTGAAAAAAATTGGATTTTGGTCACTTCAGGCTGCAGTCTGAACCTAGTCTCGGTGGCCTGGTTGGTTTTGTATTTTGTTATGTTATCTTTTGCGTTTTACTCAGCATAGTAAAGTTGTATAAAGACTATCAATGCTGACACTTAGAAAACTTTATTAAATAAACTTTGAAAAAATGAATAAATGAATAAAAAATACACAATTTATAATAAAAAATAATAGCCACATGGCTGTAGCTGAACATTACAAAGTTGAGTCCCTCTGCTTGTTGAAGGTGATCTCTGTAGTTGTTGAGGTATGGCAGTTGGGACAATTGGATAGGGCCATGCACCTGTCAAACTGTAATGTGCGGAGTGCAAAAGGACAGACACCCCCCACAGAGCTGAACGCGTCCCGAATCCCATCTCAACATTATGAGGCCACAGAGTCCTGTTCACAGCGCTCACATCCTGATTATGTTAATTGTGAGATAATTGACCTTGGTTTAGTCATAAGAGACAGAATAAAACGTGACTGTCCTTCTGTGTATTATGTGTGATCTATGAGGACAATGATTGACTCTTTAGACTGTCACGTTAGTCATTTTAGAATTCTTTTTTTTTTTTTTTGTTATTTCACATGTATGATCATGATTTGAATTTGGGGATCTCTTACTACTTGTTGTCATCTCCTTAAAGTTGCAATGTGTAACTTTTCTGGCTCCAGGATGATGTCATTGGTTTGCCTGGGATGCTCCACAGTATGGCATGAAACAAACATATCTTGAGTTTATTCAATTACAGGCGTTTTTATTTTTCAAAACTACCGTTAAACATGCGTTGTTTCTGTGAGCGAGTCGGCTTCTCCACAGATCTGACTTGTAACTTGATCTAGTGATGTGGAATGCTTGTCTCAATGGAGAAAATTACATTAAAAGCCATACTGTAGAACATTTCAGGAAAAAAAACAAACATGTAATTAAACAGGTTGCGGACACTCTACCAGAAAAGTTACACAGTGCACTGCACTACATGATATACATTTAAAGAGGCTAGCCAGGCTGGTGCCACCTAGTGCCTCTGCTCAATTTCATGTCTCTCCTGTGACTAGTTCAGGAATCAGAATACACTAGATGGTTTGCAAAACCCCCGGAAGCGCGAATCCAGGCACCAGCCAATCAGCGAAGAGCCATACATACTGTGTTGGCAACAATTCCCGAGATCGAGGATTTAAAGCTGGAACAAAGAGAATGTTTGGTGAATTTTATCAAGGGGAAAGACGTTATTGCCCTTCTTCCTACAGGATTTGGCGCATTACATACGTCACGACCAAATAGCAGCTTTAGGTTAAATACAAAAAGTAACCACTTACCGTCGAGCGAACGAATCCTAATGCTGCGAGGTCAGATGGTTTCCACAAAGTGATACCGTCTTATGAATCAGGCTAGTATTTTACTGCTAACACATCACATATTTAGATCACTGTGTTACCTTTTCATTGTTTTAAAAATGCTATATTTGCCCAAAAGTTTTTTTCTCAAACTCAAACTTCCTTTCTGAGACTTTCTTCCCTTTGCTCTCTATGCTAAGCCTCTCCCCCTTTAGAACACCCTCACGACACACTCAGCATGTACCAATGAAACTACTGCATGTCGCATCGGATTTTTGAAGTTGTTGTGCACAGTTTTGTGTCATTCTTTTGTACATCTATAGATAATGTGTTGTGTGTGAGCCTGGGTGACCCCCCACCTTTAATGACAACATTTCACAAGGAAATTACAAAGCATAACATTAAATGAAACAGCAATGAATACTCAATGCAAACTAAATATGTCAGGGTAACAGAAATGTCTTGGCATAAAGGCCTTACAGATGGATTATAGCAGCTCCAACAACCACCACCAACACTTATGTACTCACCACATTCATTCTAGACAATGTGGGCGAAGTGTCTTGCCTAAGGACATAGATTCCAATAGAGCAGTGTTTCCAAAACTTTTTTTTTCTGGGGCTTCTATTTCAAAAGTCACAAACATTCGATGCCTAAGTCAATAGATGTTATTTATAAATCACAAAATCAAGGTGGATTTGACCATTATTGAACATTAATGAGGATATATTATTGTTGACTCAGTGATCGTGTCTCTCCGAAGAATTAGAATTATTCAAGTTTTAAACAATGAAAAACAATAATTGAACCAGCAATAAAAGGATCCATAAGTCGCCTATTTAGACATTAAATGAAGCCCATTTCTTTTTCGTTTCAATGTTCAACCGAGACAGCAATATTGGAACATAACTATCAATAAAATAATTACCAAAAGATTAGAAATTATACAATACATGTCCTAACATTTCAACATTTCTAATGAGATAGGTGGGCCTGTCTACGTTTTTGTAGCGTGTTTCAGTCCGGGGTGAAGGAGGAGAGAGCAACACACGTATCAGGTGCAGCATTCAGTCTATTTTTATGCTTTGTCTTCATTTTTGTGAGCACAGAAAATCCCAATTCACACATATATGTAGTAGTGAAAGTAATAAGCACAGAAACACTGGCCATACTGAGGACAGGATATTCTGACAAAATGATTATCCAGAATGACGATAAGGTCGCAGATACACGTATACAACTACATGCAGATCGTGACACGGCGACCCAAAAAAATCTCTTACAACCCACCTGAGGGTCGCGACGTAGTATTTGAGAAACAATGCACTAGAGCCACTGCCACCACACTGTGACTCCAGGTATTCCTAACGGTCTCCCCTCCAAGTACTAACCAGGCTCTGTTTTGTTTCAGCTGACGTGATAGGGCACTGGCAAGGTGTGGCCGATGGCGTGCCGAGTGTCTTGCCCAAGGACACAATAACAACGCAGACAGATGAGCCCAACTTATAAATGCATGCCACAAAAATGACCACGAAACACCCCTTGACTTTGTTGCTGTGTGTCTTAATATCCTGCCGGTATTTTGCGAACATCAAACTTTAAAGATGTTATTCATTTGGTTCTCCCCTCGTGGCAGATTTCACAGGCGCCTTGAGAAGCAGGGACATTTTCTTTAACCAGTGTTGACACATCACAGAACATTGGGCTGGCTCTCCGCTGGGAGCTCTGTGAGGGCTAACTCCGGGACGGTTATTCAAGGGGCCGACATGTGAAATTGGTCGGAGATGACAAGGCATTTATAGGTGAGAACACAATGCGAGGCCAGTCAACACTTTTGTCATGGCTAAGCACTCATTTTAAACAAGCCAGGCTGCACAACACTACGAGCGGTAGCCAGCACCATATGTACGCGCTGGGAACAGATGCGACTTGACAGCAGAACATATGTACCGTAACCGCTGCATTAAAGATGTGTAATAATTGCCTTAGTGGTATAAGCGCATAGAGGACATGTCAGACGGAAAGCTCAGGAGCCAATGTACAGACCATACGATGAATAAAGTAAGTGTGAAATGTAAATAAAAACACAACAGATGGACAGACAATAGAACAGACACTGATGAATAAGAAGAATAATGTCTTACAGGGCGACGTTAACTCAGTTGGTCTCTCCTCTGAGCCGAAGGTTGGTGGTTTGAATCTCACTCTCGACATAAACATCGTTGGTTGAGCGGTCGGGTCCACTGACTCACAGACTGGCGGTGCGAATCCAGCTCCCACAGATGGATGCTGTCGCTGTGTCCTTCGGCAAGACCCTTAGCCCACTTCACCCCTAGAGTCTGTGTACACTGGTGTGTGAATGCATGTGTGAATGGGCGAGTGGTTTCTTGACGTTAAGTGCTTTGAGTGCCTTCAAGGTGGAAAAATGATAAATATTGACCCCCAAAAATTGTATATAGCGCCTTCGCACAACTGTTTACAGATATTTTTATGGTCAGATTTGTACTGTAAAAGGTTGAATTAATATTTTCTATCACTCATTACAAATGTAGTATGTTTTATTCTGTTATTTATGTATTGTAGCTCGTGTTTTTGTAGATTTAGAATATATTGTGTGCTAAATCTGTTCTTGGATTATTCTGTCAGGGGCGAATCAATATTGTCGTTTTCGTTTATATTTGCTTCAGCAATATATCGTACCACAAATTTCGTTTTCGTGACAGGCTTAGTGGTAATCGGGCGCCCTGGCTTAGACTGATGGAAGCAAGGTTGCCAATCTGCACCATCTAACCCATCTAACCCTCTTCTAACCACTACTGCACAACTCATTCATAGGACATGTTGGGTTGTGTCTTGCCCAAGGACACAACAAAGGTATGCACAGGTCCAAACTTCAATCAGACCTCTGGGTTGGTGTATTTGGATGTCTTAAAAAGAAAAAAATAAATAAAATCACAAAACTGCTGAAAATGGTGGTGAGTTCTATTACAGAATATCTGTACCTATGTCATCTAGACCAAAAAATCCATCCAAAACTATGGAACAATTTAAATACAATGACACTTGAAACTTTTATTTAAGGTTTAATGTCTGTTTTTTTTTTTTTTTTAAGACAATACTGTAAAGTGTATTTACCTTGTTGACATGTTTCGGCTGCTAGCTGCAAGCCATCTTCAGAAGTGTCACTGGTGTTGGTGGTGATGTGCCGTGTATATCAGCTGTTGTTACTTCCTATAGGTGTGGTCAGCCTGAGTGACCTTTCTTGGTTTAGATTGTTCTGTCTGTCTTTAAAAAGAGACATAAGAAGACAAAATGAACATCTTTGTCTTCATTTAAGGTGTTATTTATTTTAAATTATAATATAAAACTTAAAACTGCACAGTGTAACTTTTCTGGTGGAGGGTCTGCCATCTGCTTGTTTCTATGGAGATACTGCTGTTGATTATTCTACAATAATATGAAAAGCAATGGAGCTAGTTTAACATTTTTGAGGCATTCTCGAGCTATATAACAAGATGTAATTGAACAAATGCAAGGGAGCTACTGTATGTTTAATTCCCTATTGTGGAACATTTCAGGCAAAGAAAGAACAGAATGGAAACAAGCAAGAAGTAGACCCTTCACCTTCAGAAGTTAACTATAAAAACTAAGCAAGATTTTCAGTAAAATTCCAAACTTAATGTTGTGAAATAAGCTGTCTGCTCTGTCATATTCACATTTTTTTCATCATGCTTCCAAACTTAAATAGATGCATTTGTTTTTAATCCTCTCTTCCTAAGCTTATTCTATACACACCTTGCGCGCCCCACCCCCAGCCCCTGCAGCAGTCAGTGAGCTCCTGACTGACAGCTTGTGGTAAATGCGTTAGCCTCTCTGGAGTTTTGGTCACATGCCAGAGCCATGTTGTATTTAATATCAAAGAGGTTCTGAGTCACACTGGGATTACACAGAGTTCATTTAAACAAAGTGTCAACATCTAAAATCAGCCCAAAGAGGCCCATAAATACTGCCCCCTGAAGTATTTCAAGGTTCTTAATTGTAATATGGTGTTATGCCATGTAGATTTATGTCAGCCCGGATTAAGCAGCGTGAAACTTTCGAAAAATAAAACGTTACACGACATCTGAGGAATTATGTTTGAGGTAAATTAGAGCTACAGTGTAAACTAATGAGCGGAGGCTATGCATATTTGGAGGATTTGAATACAATTAAGTATTGTGCTTTCTATTGTGAAAGTTTATGACAAAGCAGTTATTGAACGATTCAAAACAAATGCTATCAGAATAAGTATAGACAACTCTGAACATGTCATTTGAATAAAAACATTTATTTAACAAATGTGTATAATTCAAACTTTCATCTGAAATATTGAAATCTAATTCTAAGTTGCTTTTGTTCTGTTAAAGGTCCTGTATTATGCTAAACTGACACTTGTAGGATTTTAAGCCATGTTAGAATGTGATTACCTCATCAAAAACATACCCTGAGTTGTGTTTTCTTTCATTTACACATGTTTGAGTCACCCTGCATTATTAGTCTCCACAACATCTCCAAAAGTCAAAATGCTCTGTTCCAGCTTGTGATGTCATGCATTGGTAGTTTTCAAGTCAACAGTTCTTTTTACCTTTGCTTCAGAGAGGACTGGCAATTCCAGGGTTGGAATTATCCGTATTATAGTGAAGGTGTAAGGTGTAAAAACACAGTGAAGCACTTCCTGTATTACAACATGACATCACAAGGTGGAACAGTGTTTTCTGTGTGAGAGAAGAAGGGTTTGTGTAATAAGCGTTACACAAACTTACATTAAGTGTTAAAAAAAATAAAAATAAAATAACTAATCAGAACTCCAGGTATGTTTGTCATGAATAAACAACATTATAACTTAGATCAGAAAATAGCATAAAATACTGCTTTTTCAAGAATCGTGAGCTTGTCCGAAGCTTGGATAAATGTAAATGGTTCTGACTCTATGAAATCATGAAAAAAACAAAAACAAACATAAAACTGGGTCTGTGATTTCATGTCTATGATTTCCAAACTAATACTGCAGATTATGTGTGCATTGATGGTTTCAAGAGCTGTTTCATTCTTCTGTGAAGATTCAGAAATTGGAGAGAAATGCTTCTGTCACACCAGACCAGAAACCTTGGTGAGGTAGTGATGTGACGTTCAAGAACAAGTCTGCTCTTTTGAACAGTTCCTTAATGTGAAAACATGGACTCTGATTTCATTTTTTTTTTTTCTTTCTTGTTTTTATGCCATTTTCATACTGATTAACCTTGAAACAACACAAAGATGAGCATAGAAATGGAGTAGACAACGAGTGAGAGTTATGAGCACAAAACAACATATCTGGCATCATAATATGTTACTTTTTAAATTATCACTATTGTAGTGCAACATTTTATTTAGATAATGCATAATTTCAATGGAGAGCACAGTCCTACTCTCAGTTTGAACAATTTCTTAGCCTTGATCACAGCTTGTTGTTTGAAATGACTTCTCACATTGGCTCTTTTAGTGTTTATTTATGTGACAGAAGCCAGCCTTTTGAACGGCTCTTTGAAGTGAACTGACCCAAAAGATTCGAATCCCATTAAAGAGCCAAAAACTCCGTCACTATGAGGCAAAAAAAAGTCAAGTCCTATGAAACACCCGGACTGAATCAAAACTGCCATTTAAGCTATTTATATCACAGAATTCCCTCTGCAAAAACACAATATGTTAATTATAGAAACTCCTTTGTGTGCAGAATCATTCATTTAAAACGTAAACCTCAAATCTAATTATAAACCCTTGTCAGAAAAGTTGATTCGAAAAGTTTCCTTTCACTCGTCTCATTGTATCAAGAACTCATGAAGAAGAAATCCGGGTTAACAACAACAACAACAACATTAGCATTCTCATCAGCAGCATGCCCCAAAGTAACAGTGAGAACTTCAACCCTCTGTAGACCGCATATTAGTAGTTAGCAACCGCAATGACAAAGTGATCACCGTATTTAACAAGCGCTGATTCTGCTCTTCCGGTAGCTCATTGGCGCCATGAAAAATGCAGGAGTTGCCTCGCAGTATTTTGTTTTGAGCTTTGCAGGGGAGCCTTTCTTTTGTTACAGATCCCACCTTAATATACATACAGTACGTGACACAGAGTTAGCGGAAAGACGGAATAGTACCGGGGAGGACGTTGAGAGAGAGGAGCCACAGGAGGTCCCGCCCTTCCCTGCAGAGAATGTTATGAACTTGTCTAAGAGACGGAGGATGCTGGTCCCAAAGCTAATACAATATTTATAATTCGGGTTGTGGCAGCTGTAGACACAAACAATGTATAATGGATCAAATCTCTTCGCTAAACAGGGCTCTCCTAACCTTCACCTTCAGGGCGCGCGCAGGATGTTGCCTCCATTAGGTGTGTGTCGCTAGGCAGAAAGCTGGAATTCACGGGGGTCATGCCAAGCTGCGGTTACACCACGTGCCAGTTTAAGTAAGCCACAGTTAAAGGTGCACTATGGAACTTTTTGGTTGGGGGTTCATCACCTTCTTGTTTCTATGGATAAGTGATCGCTGCCTAGAATGTTCCACAGTATGACATTAAACAGCTACATTTATTCAATTACTAGAAACTACAAACGATAGATCTGACCTGTAAACTGGTCTAGTTATTGTCTCCATGAAGATAGAAAGGCTTAATGCCATACTGTGACACATTCCAGACACAGCAGTAACATCTCCATGAAGAAAAGCGTTTGACCGACCCTCCATCAGAAAAGTTGCACAATGCACATTTAAAGGCTCTGTGCTTGACATTTCCCCCATGTTTTTAAGCAAAATATGTCTTGCCTCGATACAAATATATTGTATAGGCAGTTCCTGAGGTCATAATAAGCCTGCATCTAATTAAAAAGTGTTTTATTTATACTTGGGAAGAGCTCTACCTTCACAGAAAACATCTGCGCTGGTCTCTGAGAGTTGTGAAAAGCTCTTGTAAAGGCATCACCGGTGACTGATACTTGAGGTGTTTGTAAAGTAGAAGGTAAATAAGGATTAACTTTGGACCACAGCAAACTGAACTAGTTCTGTTTTTCAAGTTTTAAAGAGTGCAGAAAATGGGAACAGCACCTTTTATTGTTAGCGGAAGAAGACTTCACAGTTCTGTGACGCTGGGGTAACTTGTTGACAAGTCTGCTCAAATCTTCAGCATCTGACAGGCGTCATTTCTCACTTGACTGTGATCAGGCACTTGACAGCTGTCAGAGAGCAATATATTAGAATGATTTGGAAATCTAACTAGCATGTAAACAAAGTCAGAGCAGTTTCAATGTATAACTCCCCCATAGGACAGGACATACCGAGCTCAGGGTACAAAGTCTAGCTTCTCTATCCAATACCTTCAGATTGAAAATGACTTCCGGATGGATGTTGTCTCAGTTTTAAAAACAGTATCAAGATGACCTTTGAAATCTTTTCGACCATGGACCAATCCTGAATGATCGTGGGATTACATCAACTTGTCAAAAGTAGTCAGCTATAGGAGTGTCAGTTTTACCAAGATACGATGGGAACCACAATACAAGGTTTGGAGATATAGAAAATGCTGTGGATATGCTACGACACAATAGATTACAGTATATCTATGATTGATATTTGACTGATTATAAACTTGTTACATGAAAATATGACACAATGTATATTATTTGACTATGATCCTGTAAGAACCAACCAGTCATTTTGTATTCAAGAAACCCAATTTCTACACAACCAATATAAAGGGTGTCGCTGTATGGCTTTTTGTTGTTGCACCACTTTTCATAGTGTGTGCACCTTTTGTACTTGAATGATAAACATGCTTTCAAAGTCCTATTCTATTCATTTCAAGTAGTGAAATTGAGTGCGATAAATTGCCATGTTTGTTTTCTATCTTGGCCAATAGCTCTTTGTTCGAAAACCATTCTCTCTATCTTTGAGGTGCAGCTCTGACTTACATTTATTCAGTTACAGGTGCTTTTATAGCTCAAACGTACACAGAAAAACAGGCAAAAAGAGGCATTCTGACTGTAAGCGGGGTCACCTCTCCACAGATTTTGCCCAATAACTTGGTCTGGTTTGATCTCCGTGAAGATAAAAAGATTTAACACCATACTGTGAAACATTCCAGAGCTGGAGCATGGAGAAAAGCATTTGATCGACCCTCCTCGAGAAAAGTTACACGATGCACATTTACGCCTGGTTCATGGTCAGGAGTACCTACCTGAAAGATTTTAGGTTGCCTTTTCTTCCATAAACCTTACTTTTGCCCCTTAAGAATGTACTGATCTTCAAAGGGAACTTGTTTTGAACTACGAACAGGTTTGCTTTGTTCTACTAATCATCCCATGGGCCCAGGTCGTCCATAACAAAGCGCGGAACAACATGCTGGTATCTGCTAGAGAAAACAGGAAAGTGGATATCCCCAATGTGCATAATTTAGCTCTGCTCCCATTTTTATTCACCAGTCGTCAAAGGAGAATAAGGGGATGGAGAAGGTGGGTGCATGTGCAAATGGTTGGAGGTGGGGTGCCGGAATGTGCAATTTTAGATTTGGCTGTGTTGTGGGCTAATTTGGGAGCTACTTTCGCTTTCTTTCTCCTTGCTTCATTGTCTGTTTGGCTAACTGAACCATATTTAAAGATGCATTGTATAAGCAGTTCTTGAGGTCAAAGTAAGTCGGCTGAGTACTGTCTGCATCTATTATTTTTGCGATAGTCAGGAAGTGTGTGTTGGCATGCAAGTTGTTATTAGCTTTACCATGGAGACCAATCGTAGCTCTGGTTGTGAAAAGCGCTTATGAACTCACAGCGGTGAATAATTGGGATGATCGGGATGCATAAGTGAAGTGACTACTACAAACTTTAAAATGAACTAGTTCTGCTTTTTATGTTATCAATAAAAATCATTTACAGCACCGTTTTAATTAGAAGTAATCGCTGAAAATGTTTCAATGTTTATCCAAAATTTTTAATAAAACAGTTACTTAATATGTTTCATCTTATCTTTTCTAGGGTCCCCACAGCTAAAGTTCTGTTGCTTTCTGGAACAGTAATTTGTGTGTGTTTTGGCCTTGGTTTTGTCCTTTGTAAAGCAATTTGTAGAAGCTTATCTGTATGCCTTTTCTTTATTAATTTAATCTTAATTTCAGAAAATAATGTTTTATAAGAGTGTCCTTGCCCTAGAGCAAACCCAATTGTTTCCATTTGCCTGTGCTTTTATTTGTTATGTAAGACAGGGGCAAGAATTCCTGGAAAGAAGAACGTGCAAACTCACAGAGAGGCCCAACCCTGGTTAGTAACTCTACACGGGATCTTCTTACTATGAGGCAGGAGCCAATATGCACCAAGATACCAACCCCAGACTGTGTCATCACGTATCCAAAAGGTGGTGAGCTTTAAAGGTCCTGCAAAACTGACTCTTGTGAGCTTTAAACCATGTCAGTATGTTGTTACCTTGTCAAAAACACACCTGGAATAGTCATATGAAGAAAAGATGTAGAGCGCCACACTGGGTCATAAAAAAGGCAAAAACAGCAGTACAGGTGCTCTACGACATTGTTTCCCAAAGACTGAGCCGTGACCCTTTGGTAGGTCGCAAGAGATTTTTTGGGGGTCGCCTTGTCATGATCTGCATAGCTCTGCAATATACAGTTCTACAGACTATTTTTTTCCAATATTGCTGGTTCAACTGAATGTTGAAAAGATTTTATATGATGATGGTCTGAACAGAAGAGCAAAATTGGTGTTGTATCTTTACTCTTTATGCCACGTTTAGACAAGCGTTTTTGGGAGGAAATACGCATGCATACGGTGAAGCAAAAGTGTGTGGAATTCGATTGGTTATCATGACATCTGTCATCTGACATGTTTGTTTCTGTGTATTGTATGTATGTCACATAAACGCATATGCGACCTGAGCAGGTCTGACCAGAGTTTTGTCTCTCTACGGCAGAGCATATTCAACTTTTCCACTCTGGAGGGTGGTTTCAGATTTTAGCATTTTTAAACCCCAAAGCCACTGTCACCATCTAAATGAAAGGCACTTTTGATCAAATATTTTGTCGTTTTTACCTGTAAGTGTAAACAGGCCCTTAATATCCAAATAGGCTTATGGATCCCTTTTATTGCTGGTTCAGTTACTGTTTTTCATTGTTTAAAACTTGAGTAATACTAATTGTTTACTCAGTCAACAATAAAATATGGTCAAAATATGGTCAAATCCACCTTTATTTTGTGATTCACAAATAATGTCTATTGATTTGGGTCACGAAGGTTTGTGGCTTTTAAACTATGGGTCCCCAGAAAAAAGAAAAAAAAAAGGGAAACACTGCTGTACAAGGGTTAACCGGAATACGCCCTGAAAAAGACCATCTTGCTGGTTGAAAAGTGTTGGCGTCCCATCCATCCATTTTCTTACTCTTATCTGGGGCCGGGTTGCGGGGGCAGCAGTCTAAGCAGGGACTCCCAGACTTCCTTCACCCCCAGTCCTCCAGCTCCTCCTGGGGGACCCCAAGTCGTTCCCAGGCCAACCGGGAGACATAGTCCCTAAAGCGTGTCCTGGGTCTTCCCCGGGGCCTCCTTCCGGTGGAACATGCCCGGAACACCTCCTGAGGGAGGCGCCCAGGAGGCATTCGGAACAGATGCCCGAGCCACCTCAACTGGCTCCTCTCGACGTGGAGGCGTGTTGGCGTCCCTCCGTGTAATAAAGGACATTTAATATATTCAGTCACAGTGCCTTGAGTTTGTACCTTGCCCACTTTTTCATTTTTCAGTAAGGGCAACATTCTGTGAAGATACCTGAAGTTGTGTTTTGTTCCATTCACACGTGTTTGAGTAACCCTGGTTTATTAGTCTGTCTACATCTTTAAAACTCAAAATGCTCTGGTCCACTCTGTGATGTCATAAAGTGATAATTTTCAAGTTAACAATAAACTTTTGCTTTTTGCTCAGTAGAGATTGGCAATTCCAGATAAAGCGTATGGAGAAACACCGTGGAGCACTTCCTGTATTGTCATGACATCACAAGGTGGAACAGAGTGTTTTCTGTTTGAAAGAAGAACTCAGTCTAAATATGCAGGGTTTGTGTGTTAAATGTGTGAATGAAACAAAACACAACTACGGTATCACATAGATCAGAACATAACATAATATGGGCTCTTTAAAGTTCTGCAAGGAAAAAACACAGAAAAGTACCCAGTATCACTCTGTAAACGTATGCACTACTCGAGAAACCATATTCACTTGAAACACCGTTGTTTTGGCAATGCTGGCACGCTTCAGATAAGTTATACTTGTAAAACTCACCTTAGGGGCTATAATACGCTAAACCGAGATAAGAACTGCTGTAACATACATGAGGCGTGAGATTAGCTACGGTTGAGGTTAGGGAATGTCAATGCGAAATGTGGGTCTTACAGATTAAGCTTGAAGAAGTGGTATCTGGTGAAAGAGAACAGGATTATTGAGTCAGACTTGGCTCACCTATGTTAGCTCAGTGCCCACACATAAGACATTAATCAGTGTCTTCCTATCTCAGTGGGGAGACTGTGGCAATCTCCCGGTTCTCTTCCCTCGTACTGCTCACTCGCCATAGGGGTGATCATTAAGGCTGGATTGGCCATAGATGGAAGTATGGAGAAAAAAAAGTCAGGTATAATGTATATTGGCGTGTTGTATATATTAAAAAAAAAAAAGAAGAAGAAGAAAAAATGAATGTATTCAGAATTGCTGAGGAAACATATTTGAGTTTGAGTGAATTTGCTATTTGCTCATCACTGAGTATGTGGAAAGTGAGATGATGATAGAGAAGACTTTGTTTTGTTTTGTTTTGATGGATGAAAAGTAGCCTGGCTGACAAATTTCAAAGAAGTGTTGTCCTTAGAGTGTATAAAATGGACATAGCATTAGCCGCCATGTTCCAAATAGGAAGTGAACAGAGGGCGCTTCTGGCTCGTTCTAACTGTTACATGCTGCCATTCCGACATATAGCCACTCTGACATTGATGTCTAATTCTCCGAGTGGTGGCATTTCCATTTTTAATCAAATGTCCCTGCACTCTGACATTTTTTTTTTTCGGAGTGGTGGTTCGTGTGGCATGTGGCAGACCTGGTTTTAGTCCTGATTTTGATCTGGTTTTAGTTCTTGTTTAACCCTGGTTTTAAGCTCTGGTTTAGCTCGCGGCCAGCATTGCATACGGTAGGAGGCGTGGCCCACACACCGTATGCGAGAAGACACAGCCCATGCGGCGTACTAGAGGAGGCAGGGTCCACACGCCGTATACAAAGCAAAAAAGGTGACGCTCCAAACTATGAGTAGGTTGTCAGAATGGCGACGTAAAAGGTGCCGGAATGGCAGCATCAAAAAATGCCACAATGGAGGCATGTCAGAATGGAGGGTTGTCGGAATGATGGAATGTCGGGGGTGGAGGTCTGTCGGAGTGGCGGTATGTCGGAATAAAGGTTGTACCTCGTGGCCATACCAGCTTGTCAAAGCCTGATCCCATCAGATCTCAGAAACTCAGCAAGGCCGGACCTGGTTAGTGCTTGGTTGGGAGACCAGTAGGACAATCATGTGCCAGTCGCAAAAACTCTCATTGTGTGCTTAGGCAAAGCACTTCACCCATATTGCCTAGTATGAAAGTATGAAAGTGGTGTGTGTGTGAGTGATGGTCATGGTCGAAGGGGCCGATGGCGCTGATTGGCAGCCACGCTTCCTTCTGTCCCATGGCAGCAGTGGCTATAAATGTAGCTTACCATCACCGGGTAGGAGTGAGTGGAGTGCCTTTGTGACATATAACTGTGAAAAAGTGTCATATAAATAAAACTTACTTACCTCCTCCTGATCCTGGCTCCAACTGAGTGGACTTGAATTGGAATATTGTCACCCCTCTCTCTCTGACTGCTTTAGAGCCTCATCAATTTGGTCTTAAAAATTGTTATCCTTCTCTGATCTTTTTTTTTTTTTTTTTTTTTACAATTTTGTCTGTTAATAAATTCTCCTCTGTAACTACTAACATCATGAGCTTCAGTTCTGATGGGCAGTATTAACAGGCTACCAGTTAGAATGACATGGTCTGTCACATGGTGAAGCAAACGTCTTGCCTTGTGCAGAGAAACATTGAAAAACAAATCGAAAAACGATGATGGCAAGGACAGGGTGAGAGCGCCGAAACAGGTGAAGTACTGGATAAATAGGTGGGAGGAGCTCAGGTTGAATTCAGCGACATGGATATTTGAAATGAAATGTCTGCATTGTTTCAGAATGATGATCCCAAATATACAAATGTGATTAGTTATCCAGAGTTGCTGTGGGCAGGACGCTCGAGTGTTTCTGCTTTTCGATGAAAGGAAGGGGGTGGATATGATGTGAAAAGAGTGAGCAGGTTAATTTTTTTGGAGTGGAGACAGGGTGGTGTCTGATGATTCTGTTCCTACTGATGTAGAAAGACGTTCTGCTGAAGTTGTGATAGTGTGAAAGGAAGTGAGAAGACAGTTTTGTGAAGTTTTAGGAGAGGGGAGAGCTGTTTTTGAACAATGATATTTGAGTTACATGGTTCTGTTTCACTGAAAGAGTGCAATACAAATGTCCTTGTTAATTTGTTTCAACAGTGAGATTGTTACTTTCGAAGAGACAAGGAGGACAGAGAATATTTACTTTTGATCCAGAATACACACTTTTCCAATAAATTACGAGAATGCAAGTATGGTCACCGGTTATCTCCCCGAGTTCAAATGGGCGTGATTGACAGGTGGATTAGCCAATCAAGGAAACGTGCATGGTTTACCCATATCAAAACACATATGGCTGCTTAAGAAAAAAGAAAAAAATTATGATAGAGAACTGAAAATCACTAATATCTGTACAATCGATCAGCAAAGAGCTTAACTCTTCAAAATTGAGTGTGTCACTGACAAAAAACAACAAATCTGGTTGGACGGCACTGTTTGAGCTTGGATCATGATGAAATGGAGGGAGTGGTGACCGTACCCTCTGTATTTTTTATTTTATTCAGGATTTGCGAAACCAAACCAAAGAGAAGATGTGACTTGAAGCAATCCATGGGTTTCAGACTAATGAAAAATTTGCTGTCTTTGCAATTGACAATATAAACCAAACTAAATCCATGTATCATTCGTTCATTCATTTCTCAAAATAAAACCAAAAATAAGAAAATGAAAAAATAACCAAAACCAAAATGAAATAAAAGATATCGATTCGTTTTTGAACCAGGACTGAAACAGGACTGAACTAGGACTAAAACAGAACTAAACCAAGACTGATCCCAGGACTGAGTTTTGTGATGGGCCTGGAGGTGCGCCCTCGTAGACCATTGGGTGACTGCAGGCAAAAGGATCGGCGTTTAGCTCCGCTCCCCACGGGGCTAAACGCAGCCGTTGCACTTTGCGGACACATAGCTTTGCGGGTTTGGGGTCCCGTCTCTGTTTCAAGTCCAAGATTAGTCCTTGTCTAGACCTGGTTTAGACCTGGTTTAGTCCTAGTTTAATCCTTTTTTAGTCCTGGTTCAGTCCTGATTCAGTCCCAGTTCAGTCTGTATGTGGCACAAAAGTCTGGTATTGCAGTTTAATTCATGGAAACAGGAAACGTCTGTTATCTGTTTTTTCCATTATTAATTTTTTTCCATTTTAGTTTAGGAGACAAATAATGAAGAATATTGTTTTTTTGTTTTTTTTTGCTTCCTTATTTTTGGTTTTATTTTGTTAAAGGAATAAATGAATGATACACAGATTAAACTATTATATTTTGAATTATGAAAAGTCAAAATTGTACCTTTTTAACAGAAAAATGAACCCTATGGATGGTTTAGGTGTTCAGCTTGTTACTATAATACATACTGTAAGCATACTATACTTTCTAAATCGCATTTGGCAAGGTTTACAATAACTTGACACACTACAGACAAGACTCAAGATTGACAACAAAGCATTTTTATTACAATCTTACACATAACTCAGCCCCGAGCATCTCACCTGCAGCCCCCACTCCAAGGACAGATGTGAGCTGTGGCAAAGACCCTGAAGAAGGTATGAAACTGCCACAGGAATGACAGGCGATGCACAAATCTCTGTGACATGACGTATGGCCGCATATGGAAACCATGCAGATGTATAAATAACTTGTTCTTCATCTTTCTGCATGTTTACACCCTTTCCACACAATATGGCATGTAGTGAATGAATATTGCATGCTAATATGGTAGTCTCCGAAACAACATTGGGTTTGTTATTTTTTGAGATTTCTGCATTTGCGATGTGATTTAAAGAAGAACTATGGTGCTTTTCTCTGCTATATAAGTATAATCTATAACGCCTGTGGATCATTATGTTATCATTTGCACCTTCAGTGGATAGCTACAGATCACACTAGCGAGCTCTGCATTTTATATTTTTTCCCACTTGTGTCAAAATTACTACAAATCATGTCACGTATTGCCAATTAAGAAAGTAAAGTTGTGAACAAAGTAAGTAGACAGGAGTATGGAGTATGCCGGGGGAGGTGAAAACGAGAATTGATCGCCAATATGGCATCTTGAAAATTGCTCAAACACGCACATATCGCTCCAAATACAACTTAGGATGAGTAAATAGTGAGAGGAAACAACTATAACATGGTTCAAATGCTCTGAGAAGTCGAGTTTGCGTTATATATAGGGCTGCTTTAAAGGTGCACTGGGTAACTTTTCCGGTTGTCTCCATGGACATGTTATTGCTTACGGGATTTAACTTGTCTGTTTTGCATTTATTCAATACAGTGTTTTACCTGATTTGTCTTTGCAGTGTGTTTGCAGTGGTCCAATGTTATACCTCATTAACCTTACGCATTCTGAGCATCCTAATCATTCACTGTAATGAGTCTATAAGCGCTTTTCACAGTATGGAATTCATTTTGAGTCATATAGTTCAAAGAATGCTTTTACAAATTTTAAAATAAAATCTATATAAGATTGCAATCAAATTATTTGTGTAATCGTGTAAAATATCCATCTTTGTCTCTATATTTTTGTTCCACGTCTTTCTCAGTTTTATTTGTTGCCATTTCTTTTGTTCTGATTCCAGCTCTCTCGTTTGTGCTCCTTGACTTTTTGGTTACAGTTTTGGCACAAACTTGACAGGTGGGTGGGATTTTCATGGGTTCATTCCCGTTGGTTAATTTATGTTTGATGGACAGCTCAGCTTGGCGCCTGCTGTGGAAGCTGTTGTGGACGTTTCCTGTTGAAGTTTTGGTGAGCTCAGTGCTTTTCTAATATTCACTGTTCTCTGGTGGAAGGTTCGTCTGGAACAACTTTATTCTGTACAGTGGAAGTACTGGACAAATGCCAAACAGCTAAAACTTCAAGAAATGTCCACAACAGCTTCCACAGCAGGCTCCAAACTCAGCTGTCCGTCAAGCATAAATTAGCCAATGGGAATGCACCAGTGGAAATCCCACCCACCTGTTATGTTTGTGCCAAAACTGCAAGCACAAAGTCAAGGAGCACAAACGAGAAGGAAGGAATCGGAACAAAAGAAAAATGGCATCAAACAAAACTGTGAAAGACGCAAAACAAAAACCAAATGTTTCCAAAGAGGCAAAGACAGATATTTTACACAATAACACACATAATTTGATTGCAAATAGATTTATTTTATTTTAGTTAACTTTTTTGTTTGATTTTTTGTTTGTTTGTTTGTTTGTTTGTTTGTTTGATTTATACATTTTTGCTTGATGTTTTAAAAGGGTTCTTTGAACTATTTGGCTCAAAATTAATTCCATAGAACAGTGTTTGCAGTCACACAAATGCTAACTAGCATGTTAACGGTGCACTTCCTTATTCTCATACAGTAAAGCGCTTTATAGTTAGTACACAGCGGACATATTTTGACCTCCAGAGCTGCTTATAGGCCTGCAGTATCTGTACTGAGGCAAGACCAATTTTATCCAAATACACGGAAAACAAACTCAAGAAGTTAATGTACAAAAGAAGACAAAATAATAATAATAATGTATTTAGATTTAAAAAAAAAGAAGAACAGGCCCTTTATTTACCTTAGCAGTCTTACATTATAGTTTTCTGACCTGTAACTTGGCGTGGTGAGACTTTCTGCTCCTCTCCATGGAGACTGACTAGTTTAATACCATACTCTTCAATACTCTGGCAAAGCAATAACAATGACATGAAACAAGTAGGTAGCAGACCTCATGCTGGGGGAGGAAAAAGTTACATGGCACACCTTTAATTGAAATCTACGTTTTGTCCAATGCATGTTTGTTAGAATACCACGTATATGTCAATGTGAAGTCGATTCCCCACTTTTAAGTGAACTCTCATTGTCAGGGTGCTGCGGTTTTGGGTTGTAAATACTGACGGGATTCTAATAAACAATCTGCCACGCTTCACCCCATGTTAATAGCTAACTTTCATCCGATGTCAATCTTAATACAAAAGTCCAATTATCCAAGTCTTTACTGGAGTGGAAAGAATTGGCTTCTCTATCCTGGCTGGGTAAGTAGATCTACACCCCTCTTCGTTCAGACTGCTACTGCCTGCTCCACTGAGGTCACGCTATCAGGGCTGGAGCAGATCATATTGCTTTGTGTCATAGTCTTGTCAGAATATTGTGCTCTCTCATATTTTTGTCAGGTGCCTGTGTGATATATTGTCTCAAGTAAGCATTCTTCATCCCAGTCTACTTCGAGGTCCTACATTGCACAAAACAGACTCGTGAGTTTTAAGCCCTGTTATAATAAAAGAAGACTCGCCTTAAATATGCAGGGTTTATGCGTTAAACATGTGTGAATGAAATGGAACATTCCAGGTATGTCTCTGACAAGGACACATACCATAGGTCAGAAAATAGCAGAGTATGGATCGTGTAAGCCCTTTACAAGCATGCACGTTCAGATGGACTTCAGCCTGTTCAGATACAGAGTGATAGTGATAGACTGTCACACTTTTCCCACCCAGAGGTGACACTTCCAGGCAGCACCCAGAGATCATGGGTGCCCTGTTTCTAAAGTACTTTAGTTTGCAATCTGTGTCTAGCATGCACAGAACCTCAGAGCACTTTAAACTTTTAAATATCAATATTTGTGACAGACAGACACATTTTTTATAAGAATGTTGGTTATTGTTGCTTTTAGATAAGAGACACATTATATTCTAAAAAGAAAATGTTTGGATAAAAAGCTTTTTTTCTCTTTTCACTTTTGGGCTTCTGCTTTAGTGTGTGACTTTGAGACTGTCTTCAAAATGAAAATGACAAGATTTGCAGTGTGAGTGCAGAAGAGCAAAGCTTTGGGCTGTTTTGTGGCTTCCTGTGGTTGTCATTGCAGTTGTGCAGCTGCCACCTGAGATATTCCACATATGACATTTATCCAGGCGAGGGCATTGACAGATGCTTCAAAGACGCTTTGTGGCACGGCCAAGAAAGACCCCTCGTCACTTTGGATAAGGCAGGGTCTATCATGAGAACGGCGTGTAGCACTGCCATGTTGAAAAGCAAACAGGAGCAGAGACATGGCCACCTTGCCCGCAGCACAGCGCCCCACAGCACACAGCACACAGAGCAGTGCCGGGGACCTACACAATGCACAGCCTGACAGAATGCTCACTGGCACCTGACACGTCATGTGTTTGGGGCAGGTTGGCTCTTAGTGCTGCGCTAACGGCCATGCTACAGGCTGTCAGGAGGAGGCCTCACAGGTGCCCTGTGCACGCCTCAGCACGCATGTTCAGCTTACTGTTTACACTGCACACTTCAGCTGCTCCCTACTCTGTAGTTAGAGCATCCTCTGATACACAGGCTAGTATTTATAAGGATGCTCCAATCCAGCTTTTTAAGTGCTGATACTGATTCCAATATTATAGCTTTAAGTATTTGCCATTGTCTGATATCAACTGATGCAAGTACAGCCACAAAAAGCTGCATTTATTTCCTTTAAATCAAACCAAACCAAACAAAAAAAAAAAAGAAGTGAAAACTGGTCTGATTTTCTGAGCCAACTACAACCAGTAAAACATCTTATTACATCAATTTATATGTCCAACCAGGATATCAGCTTAAACGATATTAGGAAGCAGATATCCAATCCAGCAAATTTTAGCTCTGACATCCCTTCCCACAGTCAGACAGGACAGTGCTCTAATGAAATGCCATAGCAGCTGAATACACCCCTCTCCACTGGCCCCTGAAGCCACAGGCCTGTTGAGCACAGCGCTCTGTCAGAGTATTTTCCGCTTCTTGAGGCTGGCGGCGTGGGGACCGTGCTGGAGGGCCCACAAACTAAAACTAATCAATCTTGTCTTTGTTTGCGGGCGTTTCCGCTGTTTGTCCTGCGGTCATGCTCCATCCAAGCCGCGCACGGGAGCCAGCCATTCTGCAGTCCCTCAGCGCTCCCCAGGCTGCCCGCGCAGGCCAGCGAGCGGGGTTCTGATCAGGAAGCAAAGTCAGGCACCATCACAAGTTTGAGTGCCGTGTTTACCAGCAGCCGGCTTGACCTTTGCAGGCGACCGTGGTTATTGATCACACGCGTTCTTGTTGTGGCACTGTTAAAAAGATGTTTGGCTGGAGGGTGTTTAGCATGCCAACTGGTATTCTCGTCAGACACAAAGCCCACCTGCATGGAGGAGGCGGGCGTGGGAAGGCAAGCCAGGCAAAGGTCACTCTCACTAGTCCCTGCGTCCCAGAGGATATAAGTGTTTGACAAACTTTAAGCTGAAGTTGTACATGCATTTATCATAGCAAATCTATATCCTGCATTAAATTCAGATTTCTCAGCAAGTTGTTCATGTGTGTCGGGATTCTAATTTGTAATGCACCAGCTCAATCAGAAAACAGTTTATGCAGTGATCTTGTGTTACGCTATTTTCTGATCTATGTTATAATTTCCTCATCAAAAACAAACCTGGAGTTTTGTTTGTTTCATTCACACATATTTAACATGCAAACCCTGCATATTTAGACTGAGTTCTTCTTAGACTTTGTGATGTCATGTGGTATTACAGGAAGTGCTCCACTGTGTTTAAAAAAAAAATTCCATACACCTTCACTACAATCATTTGGATAAGTTCAGCCCTGGAATTGCCAGGGAAAAGGGAAAAGATAAAAGGAGCTGTTAACTAGAAAAGTACCACTCTATGATATCACAAGGTGGAACAGAGCATTTTGAGCTTTAGAACCTGTAGATAGAATAATATTAAAGGGTTACTCAGACATGTGTGAATGATACAAAACACCTCCAGGTATGTTTTTGATGAGGTAGATGAGGTACCGTATTTTTTGGACTATAAGGAGCACTGGATTATAAGGCGCAGTATCAATAATGTTGAATTCTCTTGTCTATTTTCATACATAAGGCCGGGCGTACACTGTGCGATTTTTTACCCTTTTTGAGCTGATTTTTCACTTGTGTGACTGTTTTGGGGATCGGGCCGAGTTTTGGCTTCATCGTGTGTCGTGCTTCGTGTAGTTTACATGGGGTAAAAAGAACCGATTAATGGCTCACGACCAGCTCCCGATCGACATTCTTAGGTCGCAAGAAAATCAAACTTGTTTGAAATCCAGTCGCCTCTCGTGAGGATTTCGCTCTGTTGAAGTTGTTCCACGAGCCGATTTGCCAGAATCTGGCAGACTGCGCATGCGCGGACACAGAAGTGGCTCAGCATTGTGTCTCCGCACATCTGTGGTTTTCTAATTCCGTGGTTTTCTTCTTCGTGGTTTTCTACTTCCGGAACAACAACTTTGACAACTCCGGTCGTTATGTGAACGTACAGTGTGAGCAGGCAAGTCGCATCCGAGCATCGGTTCGTTCAGTGTGAGAACATGATTCGTGAGCTGTGAACTTTTAAACCCTGTGATTTGGTCGTACAGTTTAAGCTGGGGCTGAGTCACACGACCGGAAATATCGCACAGTGTACGCCCGGCATAAGGTGCACCGGATTATCAGTCGCATTATGTGAAACAAACGGAAGACACTTGAGAGTGATCCCTTAGCCCAGGCATCCACGATCCACTGGCAGATCGTGGCGTAACTAGGTGTTGCCTCTCTGTCTTGGTGAATGCGTATTATGAATGTGAATGTATGTGGATAATTCATGTTTGTTTTTATTTCCTACAAGGAGGACTCAAATATACATTGAGTAATAATGTGTTTAATGCAGCTTTGAGCACATTTGTTTACATTTTACAAAAACAAAACTTAAAATCACATGGCTAATTTTCATAAACTATAAGCACTGAACAAACTGCTAGCTCCTTGTGCGCTGATGCGGTCAGCTTCTGTCGGACTTACTCTGCGAGGCTCCTGATAACGGCAGCCGTAATGCTCCCACAATTCATCAAGCACTGAGACTTTGTAGGTTACCAAAGTCGTACTAAAACTTTTTGACAGATTTTTGAGCCCCGTGTACCACATAAAATCAGTTTCGAGGTCAGTAAGCACAGCCAGAATTGATGCATAAGGCGCACTGTCGATTTTTGAGAACATTAAAGGATTTTAAGTGCACCTTATAGTCCGAAAAATACGTTAATAACATTCTAACATGGTTGGAATCTCACAAAAAACTAATTTGTAGATGTAAATGTATCTAATAATGGCTTGTGGATCACTTGCAAAGCACTGAAAGTCAGATTGTGCTTAAATATTTGGGATATAGTGTTAATATATATCACCAGTGCCATACATTTTTGTAATAGCTTAAAATATGTTTTACAAAATGACTTTGTGACACTGTTTCTTCTGTTTTTGTTGACGTGTATGTGAAGCACTTTGTTCAGTTGAAGTTGTTTTAAATGTGCGATATAAATAAACTTGAACTGAATTGACTCTTGTTACAACGTATGTACTGTATTGTGAAATAGTGATATTATTCTAAGGGGTGCCGTGGAGTATCGTAACTTGAGGGACCCTGTGATTTTCTGCTCTAGTTAAAACTGTGGAGATAAGGGCTTAATATGGGGACTCACCCAGCTCTAGCAGAGGAGGAGCACAGGGATAAAATCGCCTTTAATCTGAAGAATATCAGGAATTTCAGTGCATTTTACAGTGAAACAAACTGGTATTCTATGAGAATAATAGAACATTATACTGTTTCTCTTCTTAATATGTTGACAGCGTAGCATAATAAATAAAAAAAGGGTTAAACAAAGACAAAATTCAACCCACCAACTGTTTTAAAATTCAAAACGCAATATTGTCTACATGCAAATCCCTTGTATGAGGATTATTATGACATTTTTTACACTTTAATATGTATTGCATTCCCTTTGCAATAAGCATGCTGTACTGCAATGAAACCAAATTTGAGTTTATAAATAGCCCTGCTCTGTTTTGTGGATGATAGCAAAGTTCATATTTTTCCTTCTCCGTGAAGAAGACTTGCTCGAATCGCTTGTATCATTGTGCTCCCATAAATTCTTCAAATGTTGACTCGCTCCCATTTCATCATTTGACCCAGCGCTGCGGATTTGGACTTGGCGGGCGGCCGGGTTTATTGAAAAGAGCTGAAGTTAAACCTATCGCGGTCTGGAGAGGAAGACGGAGAGAGAGAAAGAGAAGGAATGAGAGGAGAGAGAAAGCAAGTGAGAGAATCCGAAAGGGGGAGAGAGGGAAGAGGGCGACGTTGTGAGAGGAGAGGGAGAGAAAAAGAGAAAGGGTGCGGGAAGGGGAGAGAGAGACAGAAAGAGGGAGAGAGAGAGAGGAGTGAGAGAAGAGACAGACAAGGGGAGGAGAGAAAGGATGCAATAGAAAGCAAAAGAGAATTAGAAATTGAGAGATAGAGAAAGGGGCAGGAAAAGGGAGAGAGAGCGGAAGAACAAGAGACAAAAACTACGAAAGAGAGCGAGAGAAGGGATGAGAGGAGACAAAGGGGGAGAGAGAGACTGCGAGAGAGAGACTGAGAGAAAGAGACTGAGAGAGAGAGATGGACAAAGGGAGAGAGAGAGAGAAAGGGTTCAAGAGAAAGTAAAAGAGAGAATAAGAAAGGGAGAGAGCGAAGAGGAAGCAGACAGGGAGAGAGAGAAGTAGAGAGAGGAGAGAGGGAGAAAAAGAGAGAAAAGGGTGAGAGAAGGGGAGAGAGAGACAGAAAGAGGGAAAGGGAGAGAGAGAGAAGGGGTGAGAAAAGACACAGACAAAGGGGGGGAGAAAGAATGCAATAGAAAGCAAAAGAGAATTAGAAAGGGAGAGAGAGCGAAGGGGCAGTTGAGAGAGAGAGAGAGAGAGAAGGGGCAACAACAGGGAGAGAGAGCGGAAGAGCAAGAGACAAAAACAGCGAAAGAGAGCGAGAGAAGGGATGAGAGGAGACAGACAGACAAAGGGAGAGAGAGAGAGACTGAGAGAGAGATAGACAAAGGAGAGAGAGAGAGAGAAAGGGAGAGAGAGAAAGTGAAAGAGAGAATAAGAAAGGGAGAGAGCGAAGAGGAAGCAGACAGGGAGAGAGAGAAGTAGAGAGGAGAGAGGGAGAAAAAGAGAGAAAAGGGTGAGAGAAGGGGACAGAGAGAGTAAGAGAGACAGAAAAAGGGAAAAGGAGAGAGAGAGAAGGGGAGAGAGAGACAAAGGGGAGGAGAGAAAGGATGCAATAGAAAGCAAAAGAGAATTAGAAATTGAGAGAGCGAAGGGGCAGTTGAGCGGGAGAGAGCGGAAGAGCAAGAGACAAAAAGAGAGAAACAGAGCGAGGGAAGGGATGACAGGAGACAAACAGACAAAGGGAGAGAGAGGGGGTACAAGAGAAAACGAGAGAGAGAATAAGAAAGGGAGAAAGCGGCAGAGAGATGCTCTGAGAGGAGAGAGACAAGGGAGAGAGATGAAGGGAAGAGAGGAAGAGAGACACCGAGAGGGAAAGAGCAAGAAAGGGAGAGTGAGAGAGAGAAGGGGAGACAGAAGAGAGAGAGAGAGAGAAAGGGTTCAAGAGAAAGTGAAAGAGAGAATATGAAGAGAGAGTGAAGAGAGGGAGAGAGAGAATAAGAGGAGAGAGGGGAAAAAGAGAGACAAAGGGTGAGAGAAGGGGAGAGAGAGAGTAAGCGAGAGAGACCGAAAGAGGGAAAAAGAGCAAGAAAGGGAGAGCTAGAGAGAGAGAAAGGGTGCAAGACAAAGCGAGAGAGCAAAGGGGCAGCAGAGGGAGAGACGTTTTGAGAGGAGAAAGAGAAAGAGGCAAGGAAGGGGAGAGAGGAAAGAGCGAAAGGGGGAAAAGAGAGAGCGAGAAAGGTAAGGGTAAGACGAGAGAGACAGACAAAGGGGGGGATAAGAAAGGGAGAAGTTGTGGGAGGAGAGAGGAAAAGAGATGAAGGGGGGAGAGAGAGAGAGAAGGAAAGAGAATGCGAAAAAGGGAGAGTGAGAAAGAAGAGGTGAGAGGAGAGAGACAGACAAAGGGAGAGGGATAGAGTGAGAATAAGAAAGGAAGAGAGCGAAGGGGCGAAGCGGGAGATGGAGAGAGAGAGTAGTTGTGAGAAAAGAGAGAAAAAGAGCCAAAGGGGAGAGATAGAGGAAGAGAGAGAGAGAGAAAGGGTGCAAAACGGTAGTGAGATAGAGAATAAGAAAGGGGGAGAGGGAGAGAGAAGTTGTGAGAGGAGCGAGAAAAAGAGACAAAGGGGAGGGAAGGGGAGAGAGAGGAAGAGAGCGAGACAGAAAGAGGGAAAGAGAGCGAGAAAAGAAGCTTGAGAGAGGAGGAGTGAAAGGAGAGAGACAGACAAAGGGAGAGAGAAAGGGTGCAAGAGAAGGCAAGAGAGAGAATAAGAAAGGGGGGAGAGCGAAGGGGCAGTGGGAGAGCGACGTAGACCCAGAGAAATTTTGAGAAGCGAGAGAGAGAAAAAGAGAGACAGAGTGAGGGAGAGAGAGAACGAGAAAGGTAGAGAGAAAAAAAAAAAAGAGAGAAGGAGGGGGCCCCAGCTGTCTTCTCACTCACCCAGACTCAAAGCACCAGCCCAGGCACTTATCGCAGGGGGGAGTATCAGAGAGACGTTTTGCAATAGCTGCCTAGTTTCTTTTTTTTTTTTTTTTTTTTTTTTTAGATACCGGAAAGCGCGGACCATAGCCACAGACGTACAGTACATACAGGGAAGTGGCTCTCAGCAGGGGCCCCTCGCTGTGGTGCTGACTCCCACATCAGTTGAGAGGGTGTGGGCCCGTCTCCGCTTCTCTGGCTCCCCCCCGGTGTAGCGCAGGGTGGGCCGGGTGATCTCACAGTCAGGCAATACTTGAGCAGGCACATGAAAAGCAAAGAGAGATGGAGGGAGGGAAGGAGAGAGAGAGGATTTTTTTATTTATACCTGGTTAAAACAGTAAAATGTGCATGTGTTTCGATTGTGACTTAGACAGATTGTGCATATGTAGATGGAACAATGACAGTTGATTTAAAGGTGCATTTTCTAACTAATTGTTTCCAAAGGGTGAGTTACAAGAGATGTTTTTTGGGTCACCTTGTCATGATCTAGTCAGTCTGGCGCTACCTAGTGCCTCCGCTCAATTTCATTTCTCTCCAGCAACTAGGTCAGGAATCGGAAAACACGAGATGGTTCGTAAAAACCCCGGAAATACGAGTTCGGGCACCAGCCAATCAGCAAAGAGCCATACATTCTGTGTTGGCAACGATTCCTGAGATTGAGGATTTAAAGCTGGAACAAAGAGAATGTTTGTTTGGTGAATTTTATCAAGGGGAAAGACGTTATTGCCCTTTTTCCTATGGGATTTGGGAAAAAACTTAATATACTAGTTAGCCCCGTTAGAGGTGAATTACAAGCCTGATTCATCAACTGGTTTCACTTCGTAAAAAAGGTTTGACCTCGCAGTGTTAGGATTCGTTCGCTTAACAGTAGGCAAGTACTTTTTATCATTTAACCAATCGCTGCTATTTGTTAGTCACATATGTAATGCGCCACTAACGGGGCTAACTGGTATATTAAGCTTTTCCCAAATCCCATAGGAAGAAGTCTTAATAGCAATAACATCTTTCCCCGTGATGACAGACATTCTCTTTATTCCAGCTTTAAATTCTCGATCTTGGGAATTGATGACAGCTCTTCGCTAACTGGCTGGTGCCCGAACTTGCACTTCCAGAGGTTTTGCGAACCGTCTAGTGTATTCCGATTCCTGACCTAGTTGCTGGAGAGAAATTAAATTGAGCAAAGACACTAGGTGGTGCCAGCCTGGCTAGCGCATTACATACATCACAGTTTCTACGAAATTACATTACTGCGTTACAGCAAAAAGCAATGCATTACAGTAATTTGTTACTTTTATAATGTGTTACTCCCAACATTGGAAGTAAACAAGTCTTTACTTCTTACAAACCTTGTGGGACATCACTAGTGTTCACAAGCAAGAATGCCCAAAAGAAACCCACCGGGACAAAATCAAACATTCAAACTCCGTACATAAATCCCCAGTCTGGAATCAAACCCACCAACTTTTCTCGTGTCTCTTTCTACTCCTTCCCTCAACCCATCCTGACATCACTGTAAAACCCTACCTACGACTATCTGCAGTCCGTCTCGGTGGCTCAAAGATACTGATATCTCCATTAGACCACGCTCCACTGCTCACATCCTCCAATGGGCCTTTGCTTTTGCTCCGCAGTGCAGAACTCCCGGTCTATTAGTAGCTCATAAGTACCTCATATAACCCCTGGCTGACGCAAACCCTCCATTACAATCAGACATGTTTTTGAGGTTACCATTTAACTCCAACCAGTTCCGATTTTACTGTAGCTAAAATCTGTTCTCATGGCAACACCAGGTCAGCAGCAGGTCACCCACTGTATGTTTAGCTATAGCGAAATTCCTAAGAAATGCTAATGTCCATTGTGCATTCTCAGTGGTGTAATTCAGCAAGCTCTCCATTGTGGCCGGACCTAGACCTCAAGGCAACGCATTCCCCTCCAAGTATGAGCTATAATTTCATTTTTGATCTCTCCAAATGAAACCCTAATTCAATTTAATTCTGTCTCTGACTCACTTTCTTTCTTCTTTCTTATTTCATTTGGCCTTGGGAGAGCTGTGCGCATTGACAGTGGAAAGAATGGGGAGTCACTGCATATTAAAATTATAATTGTAAATCAAGTAGGTTGCTTCTTTCTTGCCAACATCGCACGAGGACTTCGAAAAAAGTTTGGAAATAATGGCTACTAAATTGTGAACTTGGTTGTGTTGTAGAAGACAAGATGGAAGTCTTTAAACTAACTCAAGAAGACTCACTGATTTTGCGACTTTAAGATCATTTATGACGTGAAACTGGCTTTTGTAAGTCATGTTAGAATGTTGTTACCTCCTCAAAAACATACCTGGAGTTGTGTTTTGTTTCGTTCATGCATGTTTGAGTAATTCTGCATTATTAGTCTGTCTACATCTCCAAAACTCAAAACGCTATTCCACTTTGTGATGTCATGTAATGGTATTTTTTAAGGTAATGGCTAACTTTTTTTGCAATTCCAGGGCTGAAATTGTCCAAATGATTCTAGTGCAGGTGTATGAAGTTAAAAAACAAAATGGTCACATTTTTCTATCACGCTTTTCCACCTTCAAGGCACTTGAAGTGCTTTACAACAAGGAACCACTCACCCATTCACACACACATTCACACACCAGTGTACACAGACACTGTGGGCAAGGTGGGTTAAGTGTCTTGCCCACAGTGTGGACACAACGACAGCATTCATCTGTGGGAGCTGGAATCACACCAGCCAACCTGTGGGTCAGCAGATCTGACCGCTCAACCAATGATGGTTGGTGTCAAGAGTGGGATTTGAACCGCCAACCTTCAGATCAGTGGACAAACGCTCTACCAACAGAGCTACTGCCGCCCGCAAAAGTGTGTGCATTTTCTGTTTGAGAGAAGAAGAAGAACTCCACCTAAATCTGGAGGTTTTGTGTGTTAAGCATTTGTGAATGAAACAAAACACAACTCCAGGTATGTTTTTGACAAGGACACAACATTATAACTTAAATCAGAAAATAGTGTAAAAATAGGGCCTTGAAAAGCATGGACCCAAAACAGTGTCTTTAAGCCACAATATGTAACTTTTTAGCCCAGAAATCCCCTAAAATATGAAAACATAGTCTGATTAGGTTCATTAGATTTTCTTTACCGATTATACTTCAGATTCTTATGTATGTACATTGTATATCGGTGGGACAATAGGAGAACAGCTGCTGTTTGAACAGCATCACAGCAGCATCACATGACACTGAAGAAGAAGGAGGCAAAACTTTGAAGACTTTTCTTTCTTCAGTATGTTCAGATATAGGGACGTCAAAGACATACATACAGAAACATATGGGGGTGATATGCAGTCAATTACACAAGAGAGTAAAAAAAAAAAAAAAAAAGACCGCAAAACCAAGTATACTTAACAAAATAAAATAAATTGTAACATAAGATGTAGGGGAGAGTAATATTTTCAAGTGTTTCCTATAGATATTGTATCTTTTTTGTTTTGGACCCATTTTATTGTTTGGAAATATGCTTGTATTTTATTATTATAATGGTGCCCATTTGGTTTATTTTGAGTCTATTTTGTTTTGTGTGCGTGATATTTGGCCAGCATGATGAGAGTCTGAATGAGAAAAGAGAGATCTTTGTGAATGGAGGGGTTGTTGAAAAAGAAAAGGACGTTACTTTCCTGGAGGCTGATCACATGTCTGGTTTTGATCTGGATGAGCTGCTGTATGTGGGTCCAGATGTTTCTGCTGTATGTACAATGGTGGAACAGGTGAGTGATTGTTTCAGCTTCACTTTGACAGAAGTTGCAGTTGTTATCAATATCTAATTTGAATCTTTCCTAAGTTTTTTTGTTTGGGTAAATATTATGGAGAATTTTGAATTTGACTTTGATTTTGTACAGCATTTTATTCATCGTTTTTTGTTGTTGCCACTGCAATTTCAGGTACTACATGACATCACATAGGAGTACCTCGATTAGAGGCAGGTGTTTATGAATAGAAACACCTGGCTGAAGTGGCAGAGTTTAAAATGTAGATAGGAGTGTAGACCAGACTCAGACCCTGCTCTTCTCTCCTTTTTCACTCCCCTTTAGTCCTCCAAGTACTGCCCAAGTTAGCAGCTCTATTTGAATTCTATTTTTTGGTTGTTTCGGTGTTTAGTCTCACATTAAAGGGACAGTCTGGAATTTTGTACATAGGAACTCACTAGTTAGCCAGCGTGTTGGAGACATGTGGAGACACTTTTTAAAATATTCCATCCAGTCTTTGTATTTGCAGAGGTCACTGGGGCTAGGCTAGCACATGTCAATGGCCATAGTTAGCCTGCCACTAAAAACAGACTTACCCACTCCACAAAACACCCGAAGCAAATCTATTATTACACCAAACTGTCGATGTGAATGTCTGTGTTGATAGAATAATTTTAGAAGTAAAACCAACCTTGCATTTGAAGGATTTATGTGTGAGCAGCAGCAGCGAGTTGTACTTCCTGATAGAAAGCTTGGCAGCGGCGGACTGATATATGAGAAAATAGTCCCTCAGCATGCGATGATTCATGTGACGCAAGGTTAGTTTTATTTCAAACATTATTCTATCAACGCAGACAGTTACATCGACAGTCTGGCTAACTAGGAAATGAGGTCCTACTGTATGTCCAAAATTCCGGACTGTCCCTTTAAGACCTACATATTACTCCATGCAGCAAAACACCTGCACATTATAACACCAAGAAAAACTGTTGTATTTAAAAAGACAATGAGGGTCAGACAGCACTAATGATTTCCCAGTCTTCATGGAACCAACCCACACCATCTTCCCCGTCAATACCTGATCCCACGCTCCGCTGACTCTACTGTCTGTGCTATAGGAACAACAGCCCTGTACCTCCACACACACGTATATACACACACACACACACACACCTATATACACGGGCCTGGAGAGCTACTGTAGGCGATGAATGACACTCCATTTGGGGATCAAAGCAAGTGAGTGGATCCAAGCGCAGACAGGAGAGAGAGGAGGAAGAGAGGGGGGAGAGAGTGCTGATGTGGAGAGAGGGGGAGTGGGAGAGTGGAGGGATGGGGAGTGGGAGCGGAGGTGGAGAGAGTGGAGCATGAGGGGGAGGGAGAGAGGCTGTTGCTGCCACACAAAGCCCTGCTGTAGCCTGGACATGTTGGGTGGCTCCGGCTGGACTACTGCATAGCGGTTGCCATCTCGTCTTATATTTTTCCACACATGGTTCACTTAGGCTACTTTCAGACTGCAGAGTTTAATGCGCAATTCGGATTTTATTGTGAAATCAGATTTTTTTTGTGAAGTCGTTCACATTTCCAATTAAATGAGACTTGTATGTGATCTCCAGTGCGAACTTGAAACGCCCCAAAACTGTCTCGCATGCGCATTGGAGGACACGACAACGTCACCCGCAGCAAGCGAGCTCAGTGTTTATGGAAATTGCCTAAACATGGACACTAGCATTGACCACCTGGAGATTTTAATGTTGCTGTTGTACGGTGCCAGAACATGTACAGCGTATTTGTTTTAAGGAGGAGATTGAGAAGGAGAAGGTTTTTGGACATGCGTTTCGGTGCGGAGTTGCAGCAAAGAGTGGTGGGATTGCCGTGTGCTTCGCTGCTTCACTGACACAGAGCTCATACACAATTTTCATATGACTAGAGTAACGTTTGTGTACATTTGTGCCTGCCTAGTTTCTGCCTACTTCAGCGCAGAATAGTGACATTTGTCACTTGTTGATGACGTGCAGGAGCGATAAATGCAACCTGGCCGTTCAGACTGAAGTCGCATGTCAAAAGATCGGATATGTATCGGTTTTAGGAGCACATATCCAAGTGGCCTGCGTCACATTTGAAAAAAATCAGGTCTGTGCCATTCAGAATGGCATTAAAAGATCAGATACAGGTCGCATAGGGGCGAAAAAATTGGATTTGGGTCACTTCAGGCTGCAGTCTGAACGTGGCCTTATTCATGTATGTACGTTGCACAGGAATTTGGGATTTTTCAAGATGATTTTCTCATCTTTAAAAATCCCAAACATGCCCTGGAGTGCCGCTCAAACTGGTCATTCCTATTTGTAAACTGGGAGATGGTTGAGAGACTCCCACTTCACATGCAAGAGAAACAATTTACAACGATGGCAATAAGATATTTGTTATAGGCCAAATCTGATGTGTCCACATACTCTTTCATTTGCCATCTTAAAGACATTCCTAGCATATTTACATTAATTCAGTTTGAAAGCTCTGAGGTTTGAACTCGTAACATTCAAGTGAGAAAAAACAGATCTCCCAGTTGCCTGGCACGCAGCATGAGTCAAAAGTTATGAAAACAAGTACTAGACTGTATTTGCTCACTTTGAAACAGCTCAAGTTAGAATTTTTTAGTTCCATGCTCTATTTTAGTATGAATAAAAGGGTTTTCTTTATTTTATTCTCCGGGTTTAGCTGGTTTACTGGAGGCTTCATTATTGCCTGGGGCTGTGTGGGGTCAGGTCTGTGGAAGTGCACGTGTCTCGTCCTCAAGCTCAGAGCAGCCCTCCTGAGGTACTGCGGTCTGAACACTACTGTCACATCTCCTGCTCTAGCACAATACAGCTATACAGTATTACTTACAGCCAAACACACCTGCACACACCATACACCCACACCAGAACACACACACACGCGCGCACACTTCTCCATCCTGTATCGATCCCGTCTCTGGCACCTCAATGTTGCACTTTCGTCCTCCCCTTTCTCAAATGCAGCTGGAGAAAGCACAAGTGTTAAAGAAGTTTTTATAAAGAGGCAGAACATATTTTTTCCACTTTTTTTTTTTTTTTTTTTTTGCATTTGTCTTCTGCACACAAACAGCACCTAGGTTTTTCATGTGCCAGAACTAGTTCAATGCTTGTCAAAGAACAGCAGGCTACAGTGGAGGCAGCGTATACTTTCAAGCACATAGGAAATAAAAGGTGGAGTGCAAACGCAAAATTGTAAATAAGGTGATTTTATTGTGTCTAGTTTGTTGACAATTACAAAAAAGTGTTTTGGTAAAAAGTTTTGTTTAAAAAAAAGTTTTGATTGTCAGGGTTAAGTGTTGGGAAAAGAGTGTTTTATTTGTCATTCTGCATGCAAGTTGAAGAGCAAAATTATGATGATAAAGTGTTAAGTTTGTCTTGTCAAACCTGCAAAGAGGCAAATCTACTCACATCAAAAATGAGTAAGCATTTTAGAGAAATTTCTCCTCCGCATTTGACCCATGTTTCAGTGTCACTGGCTTCTCCTCAGGACAGTGGGCACCACAGTCCTACAGGATGTCCGAGGACCCATCTCTTCTTGTTCTTAGTCTTGGTCAGTGTTAGAGATAACTAGGGACTGTAAACTGTGTACTGGAGCACTTCATCTGAATAATATTCCAGTCAGAGATTAAATTTGGACAAGAATGCATGTTTGGAGCCTTTAATGTCCTATCTTCAATCTTTTTTTTTTTCAATTCAAGTTTATTTATATAGCACATTTAAAACAACTTCATTTGACCAAAGTGCTTCACATACAAGTCAACAACATAGAAGAAACAGTTACATGTGCAGATATACAGAAAACATGTGAAAACTACAATAAAAACACCAAGGTAACCTGACTAGCTTGTACTAAATGCCAGGGAGAAGAGGTGAGTTTTCAGTCTCGTCTTAAACTGCATTACAGACTTAGAGGATCTGACAGCAAGAGGAAGGCTGTTCCATAGTCTGGGCGCTGCCACAGAAAAAGCTCTGTCACCTCTTGTCTTGAGCCGAGTTTTGGGCACGATCAACAGGAGCTGGTCGGCTGATCTCAGGGCTCTGGGCGGAGTATAGGGCTGCAGTAAGTCCCTCAAATAGACTGGACCCTTTTGCTGTTTGTTTGACTTTGTCTGAAATATCCTTTCATCTGGTAATCTATAGGAACATTTGAATCATATTACTAACTGAAGTTACACACACATATAATCAGTCTGTGAGTAACTGTTAAATAGTTTACATCATCAATCAGGTAAATGAATCAAGTTAATAAAGTTAATTAGTATCAGAACAATACATAGCAGTTAATGAAACAATTAGATATATACAGACCCGCCTCTCTCATAGACTTAGGTAGGTTAAAGATAAATATCTAAAGCTACTGCTGTTAGAGAAACATGGCAACAGTGACAGCATTACCAGTACCCCTGAGCTGCTTATGAATGATGAATGCCTGGTCTAAAACAGAACTATAACTGTTACTGAGCTAACGGTTACTGGGGAATTTACAACAGTACAACCTATGATGTGCATGTTTTTTGGGTTGATGGGTGAGACTGTAGTGCCTGGGGGAAATCCACCCATACACAGGGAGAACAAGCAAACTCTGCACAGAAAGGCCCAAGCAGCTCTGGGTTCGAACTAGGGATGGGCATTCGATGAAATTTTCTTAATCGATCGTCGGAAGAATTAACGATCGATTATCGATTAATCATTAACGTTTTTATATTAAAATGATCATCATTATTATTACTATCTGCACTACTAATCTGCATAAATAAATTCAACTTTACGACATATAAACCGTAACGACTCAAGAGCCACATCAATCCGTTTTAGATTATAATGTGTTTAATTCAGTTTAGCGCAACTCTCACAGAAACGAAACTTAAAACCGCATCGCTAATTTGCATAAACTCAGCGAAAATAAAACTACAGCTCTTGTGTCGCTGATGCGGTCAGTTTCTGTCGGATTAAAAGACATGACTCGGTGGAATACAGGTTAGTGTGACCATATTTGCGTTTGTTAAAACCAGGACACCGTACGGGGGCTGGGAGGTGGGGACTCGTCATTGACATTGCACGACTCTCACCTGGTAAAGCTTTTTCCCACTGGACACAGAAACATATGTTCCTGCTTTGTACACTGTGCACATGGACTCACACTTGTCCCAAACGCAACGGAAAGCGTGGAATTTCTTGTACAAATCATCGTTAAATACGCATTTGTGCTTCGGTACACTGCAGACTGACCGAATGTTTGTGTTTGCTCGCTCCTTCTGATGCAGAGAGACACATGTACGGACCCCTGTTAGGTCACGCTACGCACAGCAACCTACACTCGGTTTGTCGATTAAAATTAACGTAATCGATGAAATTCTTAATGATCAATTATCGATTAATCGATTAATCATGCCCATCCCTAGTTCGAACCTCCTTGCTTGCCACAATGAATGAACTTAATTAAAAAAAAAAAAACATATGTCATGTGTCATGTTTTATCATAAATGATAGTTGTTTCCACAAGCAGCCCCTGGACAAGTTGATGTCACAAATTAGATAAGAAAAGATATTGCTGTACTGTGGAACATTACTGGCAAAGCAGTTCAGTTCTGTGGAGAAAAGGCCCAGCGAAGTCGCATAGTGTCCCTTTAAAAAACAGAAATGCATTACCAGCCAAACAGATGGATATTTAAAAAAATAAAAGAAAATGTTATATTTTTAACTTGTTTCTAACAGACATACTGAATACTACTTATTTTTAGCAGCGCTGTGGTCCATTAGGTACCCCAGCACTTTCAGTAAATGTGCTCTATACCAAAGCATATAGGCCCATAACTGCACACTCAAGATTTTTCTGGATGATAATACAGATGCCATTGCCCATACAGTAAACCTGGAGTATAAGCAGTATGCTTCATTGTTATTGTAGGCAGATGGGTGCCATTAATCTGGATGCAGCTCTATAGTTTGCACTTAAATATTTATCCTCCTTGGGGACAGGCCAAAGGGGTAAAGGTCTCTGCGCTAACAATGGCCTAGCATTGTTATTCTGAAATGGAAACATCAGCTAATAATAATGTTGTGGTCAGGCAAAGATCAATAAAGTGTTATAGGATCATATAGCCACAATACTCTACTGTACATGGACCCATTTTACATTTCTATAGAGGCTGCTTCAAGGTGCACCATGTAACTTTCTGATGGGAGGTCTGCTACCTGCTTGAGATGTTATTCCTTTGCCTAGAATACTCCACAGTATAGCATTATACAGATATTCAATTGCATGTGTTTTTATTGGTCTAAAATAGTGGGAAGATCTGACTTTCTGAGTAGCACTAGATTTAATACAATTATCATACTGGACAAGCGCAAGTATCGTTCCACAGTTTGAGAAACACTGATTTAAAATACCCTGCAAAACATTGATTCTTACAGTGAAAGGGGTTTGCCTTTTTTCTGTATCATTTTTGGTTCTAAAGTTACATACGTTTTAAACAGACCATGTATGCAACATGGAACAAAAATTATTTCCCAAATTTCAAAGGCCTGCAAATCATGTAAATAAGTTTATGTATTTCATCATATTGTGTGTTACTCGATCTTTGAACTGTTGATGAAGGTACATGATTTTTTTTTTATGTATTTAAAATGATAAAAATTTGCTTAGAAGGACTGACATATTTTATAGAAATAGTTACCTTTCATTTTGAAGTAATATTAAAGTATTTGGAAGAAAAAAAGCTGACAAATTCTGCAAAATCATGCACCTTCTACTTGCTTGCACAATTTTCCCTCTGTTACTTTTCCCTCCGTTACCATGACCTTTCTTAATAAAAAATCTCATTCCTCAAAAAGTAAGAGGTTTTTCAACCTAATCTTGTACCATATGGTAGAAAACTATATGAAGCAAATATTCAAACCAGTTTGTTAAGGATATGTAAGTGAGAACCTGTTAGTTATCACTGTTTGTATTTATTGCCCAAAAAGTGCTGCATATTTCATTCCCTCCGTTACCGACATGAGTTTTTAAAATTTTTGTCAACAACTTGAAAGAATATCACAGGGTTAACTTTACCCTGTTGGAGTGTAACTCTTTCCTACATTCTAATACATTACTTATTTCAATAGTTCCTCTAGTTTCTGAATAAGAGCTATTTGAATGTAACAAATCTGCCCGTTTCCCTCCGTTACCACTCGACTGGACCCTTAGTGCACCTTTAAAGAGGGTTTATTATGCAAAATCAATGTTTTCATCTTTCTACCAGGCATAACATTGTCCACTGATCCGAAGATTGGTTCGAATCCCACTCTTGACATAAAAAACATTATTGGTTGAGTGGTCAGATCCACAGTTTGGCGGTGCGACTCTAGCTCCCACAGATGAATGCTGCTGTTGTGTCCTTGGGCAAGACACTTAACCCACCTCGCCCCTAATGTCTGTGCGCACTGGTGTATGAATGTGTGCGTGAATGGGTCGCTCCTCGTTGAGCACTATATAAAAATGTGACCATTTACCATAAAGAGGTTTTAGATTACATCCGTGCATGTTTCAGCAATTTAGCGATCTCTCCTGGGCCCTATTTTAAGGTTCAAGTCCACAAGCCTACATCATCCATGCTCCCACACGATAATTCTCTATAAATATACAAAAGCATGACACAAAACTGTACACAACAACACAACCTAATGCAATGTGCAGTAGTTTCATTATAGTGACGCATACTGATTGTGTTGTGATAGCGCTCTGAAGGGGGAGTGAAACTTAAAAAAAACATGTTAATAGATTATTTTCACTGAATATAGCATTTTCAAAACAATAACAGGTAATACAAAGATCTAAATATGTTATGTGTTAGTCTTTAATATCCCCCAAAATTCAAAACACCCTCGAAGAATTTCTACATTTTACTCCAAGGCTGTTGACATAACACAGAACTGGCGGAGAACTAGTGTATTTTGATTCCTGGAAATAAGTTATATTCAGTTCTTCAGGGATGTGTCTACTTCTTGAGCAAGCATTAGAAATAACTTTATCCCACTCACTTGGAGAGTGTGGGAAGCTGGTGGGTGTAATTTTTGGTACAGGCATACTACTCTCTCTGTGGATAAAGATATTTTGTCATGGAGTTTTGTTATGTCAAATGGGAGGAATCACAGAACTTGGGTTGGCTGTTGGAGTTACAGTTTGCCCATGAGTAGCAGTGCGCCTAATATATTTGCCAATTTTGTGCTTAATTTCATAAAAACAATTTAAGTTTAGCTGTGATGTATTATGAGCAAATCCAATCTTGCTTTGGCACAGATGAATTTTAAAAGTGCACTGTGTAACTTTTTTAAATTTTCAGCTTGTCTCCATGGTGGTGATATTGTTTTAGCTGGGATGTTCCACAGTAGCCAGGCTGGCGTCACCTAGTGTCTTCACTCAGTTTAATTTCTCTCCAGCGACTAGGTCAGGAATCGGAATACACGAGACGATTTGCAAAGAACTCCAGAAATGCGAGTTCGGGCACCAGCCAATCAGTGAAGAGTCATACATTCTGTGTTGGCAACAATTCCTGAGATCGAGGATTTAAAGCTGGAACAAAGAGAATGTTTGCTGCATTTTATCAAGGGGAAAAACGTTATTGCCCTTCTTCCCACAGGATTTGGGAAAAGCTTAATATGCCAGTTAGCCCCATTAGCAGCGCATTATATACCTCAAGACCAAATAGCAGCGATTGGTTCAATTTTAAAAAGCCCTGCCTACTGTCAAATTAATTATAATGCTGTGAGGTCAGACGGTTTCCACGAAGTGAAACCGGCTGATGAATTAGGCTAGTTTCACAGTATCACATTAAACAAATATATCTCGTATTTATTCAATTACAAATGTTTTTATTTCTCATCACTACCACAAAAACATTCTTTATTACCATGAGTGGGTCCATTCCTCCACAGATTTGACCTGCAATTTGGACTAATTTCGGCGGACCCTCTACCAAAAAAGTTATGCAATGCACCTTAAAACTTTTTATCATCTGCTTGACTCCATGGAGAAAAAAAAAACAGACCTGGAGTTGTGTTTTGTTTTGTTCATTCACACGTTTAACACACAAACCCTGCATATTTACTTCTTCTCTCAAACAGAAAACACTATTCCACCTTGTGATGTCATGTAGTAATAAAGGAAATGTTCCACTGTGTTTTTAAAGCTTATACACCTGTCAATCATGCCCAGCTAAACACAGGGAAAATCACTATCGACCAAGCCTATCACGATGACTACTATATATGTTTATCGTTCAATATGACAGCTGGAAAGATATATTTTTGGCCTTGTTATGTATTATGTGTACATTTTCTTTGCAATAATGGGGAGATTTTAGGATTTTTTTTGAATTATTGGATCATTCTGATATTTATTTGTTGCATTTTGTAACTTTTTTGTGGAGGGTCTGTCAAATTCTTTTCTCCATGGAGATGTTACTGCTTTGTATGATATTAAACCATTCTATCATCACGGAAACAAAACCAGACTACGTGACAGGTCAGATCTATGAAGAGGCAACCCCTCTCACTCTCAGAATGCTTGTTTTTCTAGTTATTTTTTAGCTGTAAAACCACCTGTAATTGAGTAAACGTAAGTTAGAGCTGTTTAATGTCATACTGTGGAATATTTCAGACAGAGCAAAGACATCTTCATAAAAACAAGCAAGTCCATCCATCCATCCATTTTCTTCTGCTTATCCGGGGACGAGTCGCAGGAGCAGCAGTCTAACCAGGGACTCCCAGACTTCCTTCACCCCAGACATGTCCTCCAGCTCTTCTGGGGGAATCCTGAGGCGTTCCCAGGCCAGTCGAGAGACGATGCCCCTCCAGCGTGTCCTGGATCTACCCCGGGGCCTCCTTCCGGTGGGACATGCCCGGAACACCTCCCGAGGGAGGTGCCCAGGAGGGATCCGGAACAGATGCCCGAGCCACCTCAACTGTCTCCTCTGGACGTGGAGGAGCAGCAGCTCTACTCTGAGCTATTCCCGTGTGACTGAGCTCCTCACCCTATGTCTAAGGGAGCACCCAGCCACCCTGCAAAGAAAACTCATTTCGAGCACTTGTATCCACGATCTCGTCCTTTCGGTCATTACCCAGAGCTCATGACCAAAGGTGAGAGTAGGAACGAAGAGTGACCGGTAAATTGAGAGTTTCGCCTTTCAACTCAGCTCCCTCTTCACCACAACGGTCTGAAAAGCAGGTCAAAATTATGTATTATGGTTATATTTCTCTGTAGCAATATATTGTGCTTCCAAATTTCAATATTGTCACAGACCTACTGACCCGACTCACATCTCTGTCAAGTATTTGAGAAGGAAAAGCTACAGTTCTTTAGCAGTAACATATGACTTTATACCAAACAGTACACGGTAATCTATGCAAATCCACTATCTTTTCTTCTCCTCTGTGCTTTCCCTTACATTGTCCTCTGTGTGTTGACAAAGCCTCTTTAAATGCTATAAGATTATGCTCTAGTGCAGGTGATCTCCCCGTAGTCTGAGGCAGGCTTCTTTAGCACTAATACCATTTACCCCAGCCACATGCTCTCGATCCATACATGCACATACATATGCCCCAACACAGGCCCACGCTGAAGCACTTCATCACAACACTAATACATTACATTAAAAATAAATTGAGAGCTTTACTATTGATTCACTGTTATACGAACCAGCCCAGAGGGAATGCCTTCTTCAAATGGCCGTCGCATTAGCAGATAGCGCCTGTGGCTGCCGGCAAGATTGAAGGTTTTTTAGTGTTCAAACTTGTTGTCTTGCATTTTTGAAACTTCTGATGAATTTGTATGCCATTTATAATCTTACGCAGAGCTCAATAGAATCTTTACACGGTGGGATTAAAGGTGATATTAAAGGTGCACTATAGCCTTTGTTTCTTGTTGCAGTTCATGCTTTCAAAGGGGTTCAAAGCAGACCACAGAGGGTACTAACTTCTAAAGCATTCTGGAATGGTCAGAACCTGGGGCTGGCTTGTGAGGGATGGTGCTGTTCAGGCTCCCGTGCAGTCACTGGATGACCAGCAGCATGTGATTAGCATTGCATGCATAAAAACAGTTACATAGTGCGAATAATTTAAATGTTATTTAACAACAGCATGGATGCTCACCTGCTGGTAAAACAGAAGAGGTGAAGAAACTGCATGCAGTGTGAAACTTATCCATCCAGTCTCCATTTTGTTTACAGTTAGCCTGATTCATCAGCTAGTTTCACATCATAGAAACCATCTGGTCTCACAGTGTTAGAATTCATTCGCTCGACGGTAGGCAGGTGCTTTTTTTCATTTAACCAGTCGCTGCTATTTGGTTGTGACGTATGTAATGAACCACTAACATAGGAAGAAGGGCAATAACGTCTTTCCCCTTGATAAAATTCACCAAACATTCTCTTTGTTCCGGCTTTAAATCCTCGATCTCGGGAATCGTTGCCAACACAGAATATATGGCTCTTCGCTGATTAGCTGGTGCCCGAATGTGCACTTCCGGGGGTTTTGTGAACCATCTAGTGTATTCTGATTCCTGACCTAGTTGCTGGAGAGAAATGAAATTGAGTGGAAGGACTAGATGGCGCCAGCCTGGCTAGTTTACAGTTCCTCAAAGTCAAAGTATTGCACCTTATAATAACTCCACACCAGTCACAGTCTGCTGGCGTGGAGTCATTGTCTGTATAAAGCTGAAGCCAAACTGATAACATGAAACAAAGTCCGCCAGCATCACTCCCAGGTCCAACCCACAAATTCACAGCTGATTTCTAAGTTTGTTTTTCATCAAATGAGAAGTAATGCTCTTTCAGAATGTATGATTAGATGTGCACTGTGTAACTTTTCTGGAGGAGAGTCCACCACCTGCTTGTCTCCATGATGAGATTACTGTTGCCTTTATTATTCCACAGTATGGAAATAAACTTGGTAATCACAGTGTAGACAGGTTAATTGTCAGATCTACAGAGAAGCAAGCTTTGTACATGGTAAGAATTCATGTTTTTTAAGGTATTTTTCAGGTATAAAAAAACTAACTGAACACATGCAAGGGTGATACGTGCAGCACATTGCAGGCAAAGAAATAACATTTCCATCGAGACAAGCAATTAGAGGACCTTCCATCTTAGAAGTTGCATAATGCACTTTTAAAGCATACCGCTTCTGCAAAATCAACTTTTCAGAGCTTCTAACCATGTTATATTAGTTTCCCTTCTCGTTTACCCTTTCGAAGTTGTATCTGGAGTGATTCATGCATGTCTGAATAACCCTTATTCTCCTGTGTTCAAGACTCTCAACCTGGTATACACCCACTGTTCTGCACTTGCTTCATTCTCCAATTTTATTTTCTTAATCAGTGATACTTGTAGGATTTGGAAACGTTGCAAATCTGGTGCTCAAGTGCAGCGTTCTGCAGCTATCCACTGGAAGTGCCAACAACCATACGGCTCTGTGTTGTTGCTAAGTTTGAGGCAACATCAGCTCCCATTGGGCATCACAGTTTTCTAATGCAGAAGTCAGCTCACTAGATAGATGGATAATATTTAAAAATGTCCAGCGTATAACATATGGTGATTCACAGGCATTATAGATTATAGCAGACACACAGTATAGCACAATTTTTTTTTCACCACATATTATATCTAATGTGATAAGAATAATGCAGTAATAATCTAGCTTAATATGGAATGGCCAGTGTGTATGTCTTTTCTAACTGCTGGTGACCGCTAATGACCTACTTGAACTTTTCCGCTCGAGGTAAGGACTCTCCTCCCACCTCAGTGACTGAATAAATTTAATTAGCCTTAGTAAAGCATGAACAAAGGCTGAAATAATAATGAACATAACGACCCCCTAACCCTAACTCCTTAATTAAGTGTCATTAGTTAGTGTAGTAATTAAAGTGCTACTCTTCAACTTTTCAAAAACTTAAATTTTAATGGGATTTAATGGGATTTATACACCGGTGGTGCCGCTTACATTTTTAAATTAGTTTGTCATCCAGGTCAGTGATGGGAAAATACTTTGAAATTGTATTTAGTTACAGAATACTGCATATCTGCATTAAGTATATTTTGTAACATGTATTGTTGCATGGGCTAATCAGAGTACTGCATTTTGAATACTTAGAATACTTTTACATTGAGTTGCATTTAAATTATAAAGTAAAGAAGCAACATAGGATTAAAAACAACTTTATATTTAATTGTTTGTTATACATTTTCTGTTATTAACCGAAGAAGGAAAAATCAAACAAGCACTTATCACAAGACCATAGTTTCATATTTTTTTTACTAGTTTTGAGATGAAGTGCTATATTGTAATCTTTCGGAAATGTAACTATATTCTGAATACTACCAAATGAATGACGATGACTAACTACTTGAATACAGTTACTCAAAATGTGCATTCTGAATATGTCAGAGTCTGCTTAAGAAACTCGCATCTTTTACACTGGATGCCCTATCATGCAAGTACAGTGTATTTAGTAATTTCCCATTTAGCTAAGCTTATACCTTGAGCCCGGGTGAGTTGAGGAGAAATGGGGTGCAGTGGTGGCAGGGAGGTGAGCAGACAAAATGAAGGATGAGCCAGTCTGACAGAGTAATTGTGCAGTGGAAAGTATCAGTAACCCAATTAACACGGCACTGCGACCTTTGGCGCGTCCCGATCTGCTCTGATATGTTTCCTGATGCGTTCTGACACAGTAGTTAAGGGAATCATTTCCTAGTGCATGGTGCTATGAGCAACGTAATTGCACTTTAGGGTTTGGAGTTATTGCATTATGTAAATGACTTGAGAGTCATGTGGAGGATAACTTAATGATGTCCCTAACCAGCAGTAGACAACATGACAGAAAAGACTTGTTTGGCCAATCTGCCTGTTTCAATGTATTAGAGCACCTGCTGTAGAGCTGCGCTGGACTTTAGCTCTTTTTATGGTGTGGTCAGTTTCATTAACAGAACTCATAACAGGGGAAATAAGAGTTTTGGTAAGTCTAAATTGCAGTTATGTTTTACTTTATTCCTTTAAAGCCACAAATATAGGTTATGCTTTTGTTATGTTTATTGAAAAACATGAGTTCTTGCTGTGAGGGGCTTGCATCTCGATCAAACTCTTGTTCAGCCTGGAGGAGGGCCATAACCCATTTTATGTGTGAATCAGGAAGTGCATGTTAGCATTCTAGTTGTTGATGGCAAAACTATACTCTGGTCTCTGAAATTTGTTTTAAAAAAGCACTTATAAACTCATCATGGTGTATACAGCTTCAAACTGTCTAAAAATTGTTCGTTCAGATTTTCACGTTTTCATGGAACAGTGTCGTTTAAAGGTGCACTGCGTAACTTTTTGGTTGTTTGTATCCGGCGTGTTTCTATGGATATGTCGTTGCTCTGCCTGGAATGTTTCCCTGTGTGACATTAAACATATCAACCTTCCATTTATTAACATTAACAGGTTTTTACAGCTCAAAAATACATAGAAAAAAGGTATTCTGACTGTGAGGGGGATTGCCTCTCCACAGATCTGCCACTTGAACCTTATTGGAGATCATGACATATACTAAATTGTAGATCCTGACAGTGAACACTACCATGAGCGGTAGCGTTCCCGACACAAATGAAGAATAAGCCTTTGCCTTAATCCTCGCCTCCTGCTCTTACATGTGCTCCGCGGTGGACCCTCTGTGCAAATTTGCATTAGAATCTTTGTGATCAGAGTGGCTCCTCTCAGCTCTGGTCAGTTGGCTTATATATGTGTGTGTCTGTGTGTGTGTGCGTACGCAGGCTAGCAGATGTTCATTAGCCTGTGCTCCTTTCATCTCAGCACAGAGAACAATGGTTTGGCATGCTGTCCGGCTCTTTCATGGGCTAATAGGCATCATATCTGACCTCAAACCAGGCAATAATCCATGTGGCGGCCAACACCTGGGATCAAGAGCCGGTGCAGGGCTGAATCCATTTGAAGAGAACTTGGGCAAACTTTGAGAGGTAATGGCATTAACAAAGCTAAGAAGGCCTCTAAAATAGTAATAATTTAGCTGGTTATTTAATTGGTGAATAGCTGGATAGTTGTATTGTGTTAGACACTATTGTATGAAGTTCTGATTAACATTTGAATATTCGGTCTTCTGTTTTAACCAAGGGCAAATGACAAATCAAATTCCACATTCTCCATTATTATTATCCCACAGTTAATAGTCAGACCTTCTCATACACTTGGTTATTCTGACAATTTACAGATTGAACTGAAACTTGCAGATTTCATACATATGATTATCTCTATGATTATTTAAAAACTGATACCCAGATTTCTTCTTAAAGATCCCATATCACTCTTTTCAGCTTTTAGACATGTTATAATGTTGTTACCTACAGCATATCCGGATTTCAAATCAAATCAAATCAAACTTTATTTATAAAGCGCTTTTCATACAAAACTGTAACACAAAGTGCTTTACAGTGATTAAAAACAATCCCACATTTCCATCCACCCACCCACTTACCCAACACCCACACCTGCCCGACCCCACACAACCAGACAACCCAAACACACACACACACTCACGCACACACACAAAGACACACAAACACAGTAAAATACATAAAACGACACATAGTAAGATGTGAGGCTGAATACAGGCGAACCAGTTGAGAAAGCACCATCAGAGGAGACGTCTACACCAGGAGCAGAGAGACGTCCACCACCACCAGGAACCACCACAGGGTCCAGGGGAGAGATGAAGCCTAAGCACCAACTCTCCACCAGGAGCCCACGGGACAGACCCCGGCAGCCACAGCCGACCTCTGCTCCTGATGCAGAGGCTCCTACAGAGGAAACACTGGAAATCCTAAAAATATGCCTAAAATAAATAAATATAATAAAATATATAGACTAGAAACAAGTAAAAGTATAAGATTTCAATCAAAAGCTAAGCTAAAAAGGTGGGTCTTGAGCTTGCTCTTAAAAACATGAACATTCTCTGCAGCCCTGAGGTCCTCCGGTAGACAGTTCCATAGACGGGGGCCATAGACGGGATTTGTGTTTTGTTTCATTGTAGTTTAAGTACAGTTGAGATTGACAATTCCAGGGCTGAAATTATCCAAACGATTCCTGTATTACCACCATAAACTGTATAAAGAAGTGGACTATGCGAGTGTGATGTTACTCATAGCATTCTGAATTGGGGAAAAAAAAAAAAAAAAAAAAACACCAGGATCATGTAAAGCTTGTTAATATGAACATTTTAAAGGGACAGTCCAGAATTTTGGACATAGACCTAATTTCCTAGTGAGCCAGAGTGTTGGAGACGTGTGGAGACACTTTTTTAAATATTCCATCCGGTCCTTGTATTTGCAGAGGTCGCTGGTGCTAGGCTAGTGCATGTCAATGGCCATAGTTAGCCTGCCACTAAAAACAGTCTTACCCACTCCACAAAACACCCGAATCAAATCTACTAGTATGCCAGACTGTCGATGTAAATGCCTGTGTTGATAGAATAATGTTTGAAATAAAAATAACTTTGTATCTATTTTCTCAGCAGCAGCGTAATTTTACTTTGCCGGTAAGATAAGTGCTAGGTGATATCATTCGGGCACTGCCAAGCTTTCCATCAGAAAGTACAACTCACTGCTGCTGCTCAGACATAAATCCTTTAAATGCAAGGTTGGTTTTACTTCTAAAATTATTCTATCAACACAGATGTTTACATTGATAATCTCGTGTAATAATTGTTTTGCCTCTGGTGTTTTGTGGAGTGGGTAAGACTGTTTTTAGTGGCAGGATAACTATGGCCATTGACATGCATTAGTCTAACACCAGCGACCTCTGCATATACAAGGACTGGATGGAATATTTTAAAAGTGTCTCCACATGTCTCCAACACTCTGGCCAACTAGGAAATGAGGCCCTATGTCCAAAATTCCGGACTGTCCCTTTAAGACTAAAATGATGAGGATGACCGCAGCAGTTACAGACAGAGGGGCGTCAATATTCCAATGTAAATCAATGGGAGCCACGGTCAGAAGAAGCTGGAAAAGCCCACATGCCAACTATTACTGTCTATTGGGTGTGAGGAGTGTTTTCTATCTGAGAGAAAAACTCTTGCCTAAATATGCAAGATCTGTGTATTAAATGTGCGTGAATGAAATAAAACACAACTCGGGGTATGTTTGTGATGAGGAAACAAGATTATAACATAGATTAGAAAATTAGCATAATATAGGCACTTACTAATGAAGACATATTGTGCTTGTGACTGATATATAGTTACGGCCCATGACACCTGTGGGTTAGCATGTTATAATTTGGATATTTTAAATTGTAATCCCCCCTAAGGGCTCGACCTCCCCGCACAGCAGGTATTGTGGATCACCAGAAAACTATGGACAGCAGAGTTTAGTTTTAAGGGTTTTATTTACAATAATCCAAAATCTGTTTCAGTATAAATGAGGAACTGACATTTTCAGGGGTGAGGGAGTTGGTTATAAAGTTTGTTAAAAAGGTTATTAAGAGCTTGTACTGAGGTTCGGGAATTGGTCGGGCTGGCCTGGCTCCGTGGCAGGCCATCAACAGCCAGTGTAGTGCCCTGGCCCCAGCGTGCCCCAGTTTCACCCACTGAGTGGCTGACAAGTCTTAAAACTGCCCTGGGACCTCGTCTGGACAGAGAGACAACAGGGTGTGTGAGTGAAACTAAGAGACAGTCAGTTAAAACAAAATGAAATCCAGTCAACATTCAGTCTAACATTAGCATCCCCCTAACATTTACAATGAGTCCCATAAGTGCAATATGGTGAACTGCTTCCTTCTAACCTGGACAGAGAGACAACAGGGTGTGAGAGAGTGAAGGGAAAGATTCACAGGGTTTTTAAACAATAAGCACCACTTCTTTCCAGCTGCCAATTATGTGGCCATTGGACCACACCAAACAGGAAAAAATCACAAAGAGAAAAACCACACACATTTAAAGTGGCAGAGGAACAATCTCTGTTAGCCCTATTACAAAATCGTAATAACAATGATGCATTAGTCTTATATAGTGCTTTTCCAGACGCTCAAAGTCGCTTTACAATTTGGTGCATTATTCATTCAATCCACTGGTGCCTCAGTGTGGCACCTGATTTTCCCACTGGTCTCCCATCCAAGTACTGCCTAGGCCCATCCCTGTTTAGCTTCTGAGATCTGACGAGATCAGGCTTTAACAAGGCGATTTGGCCACAGTAACATTGTATAATATCTAAAACAACTTAATAAAAGAAATAAGTTTGCAGACTTTCTTGTTAGAAAACAGTGGTGCACAATGGAAGCCGTCATCACAACAGCGAGCCTTTGGTTAACGGCACATCACACAAGCCATTAGTGGATTTTTATTTTTTCATTTGTGCCAAAATGACTTTGCGATGCTGCTGAATCCTACGTGTATCACCTGTTAAGAAAATCAGATTGGAGCACAAAATAAGTATAGTGCAGTGGGCGTATACCTGTAGAGGTGATAATAGAAATGACATCTTGAATACAGGAAAATAGAGATTATTCAAACATGCATGAATCACTCTAAATACAACCACGAGAAGGTAAATGAGAAGAAGAAACAACCATAACACTATTTTGTTTAATAGATCTGCTTTAAATTAGTATTAAATTAGTATTAGCGCTATGGGATTTTCCTCCATAGAGCATGTTGTAAGAGCTGGTGGTCGATCTCTCACCAAAAAAGGATATTGTTTCTCTGAGAAGTTTTCATTTCTCCGCTGGTTGTTTATGACTTTATAAGTATATTGCAGCAAGAATTATATGGCACATTCAAATGAAATAAAGAAACACTATTAAAAAGCAATTGCGATTTACATCCTTTGTATTATAATATTTATCTCCGCTATGGCATCCTTAAAGTGCCTCTAAACCCACAAATATCCATTTTACTTTGTTTCCTTGTTCACTTCCTGATCTATTGGGAGCAGATGGTCACATGGGCTGGCTTCTTTGAAAACCTCTTAAAAACGAATCATTGGAAAAACTAACATATGCTGAAGTAGACTGGGGCCGTGCAACTCTCCTTTCTGCGTGAATGTACTTTAATGGCTCACAGTGTTACAGGTCAGATCTGTGGAGAGGTGAGAATGCATGTGTGTGAGCAAATGTCAAATATACAAGTCGAATTCCGTGGTTTGAAGCATCCCAGGCAAAACATTATAACATTGCTACGGGGAAAAAAGCAAGTGACGTACCCTCCACCAGAAAAGTTAAGCAGTACATCTTTATAGAAAACTTTTTGATTAGTATTTTTTAGCAAATCTTTAGCTGTCCAACAGACCAAGTGTAATCGGGATGGGTAATGTTTGTGGGACTTCTGGCAAAACACTGCGTTCACAATGATTAGACAAGCGGGTATTTTGACCATTTCATGATTTTTCTGCATATTCTCGAACTCCAAAATTATATAAACTGTATAATCTTGAATTCTTATTGGATTTAAGCATATCAAATGATGTGTATTTGTGTAACGAGGGAGAGTGTGACATAAAAAGATCAACACCCTATATCAAGGTCTGCAGAATTATTAGGCAGCTTCTTTTCCTCGGGCAAAATGGGATTTAAGTGACTCTGAAGTTGTAAAAAGTTTTTCAGAGAGATGCAGCGCACTTTAAATTGCAAAGATATCGGTGCGTGATCACAGAACCATCAAGTATTTTATTGCAAATAGTGCACAGTGTCATGAGAAACATGTTGAGAAAAAAAAGATGTTTGTTTTTGACCCAAACTGAGCATGTGTCTCTCTGATTGGTTAATCCACCTGTCAATCACACCCTCTGAAATCAAGGAGGAAATGTCTCCAGATCCATTCGACTTTGTAAAGTTTTTTCAAAGAGTGTGGTTCTGGCCTATGAGGTAATTGTCACTCCATACACACACACACAAACGGACAAAACCTACATACTGTATTTAAAGGTCCTATATTACACAAAATTGATTCTTGTGAGTGTTAAGTCATGTTTTCATGCTGTTACCTCATCAAAAACAAATTATGTTATGTTTCATTCACACATTTGAGTAAACTTGGTTAATTTGTCTGTCTGCATCTCCAAAGCTCAAAATGCTCTGTTCCACCAAGTTATCTAGTGGTAGTGTTCAAGTTAAGAGCTGTGTTTTACCTTTCGATAAGTAGAGATGGATAGTTCCAGGTAGTGTCGTAATAGTCGAGACTGGTCTGGTGGTGACCGTTTTTTTTGTGGTCTTGAACTAAAGCGCATTTGGACTCGGTCTTCTCTGTCCTGAAGGCACTTGGACTCAGTCTTGTCTCAGACTGAAGGTTTGAAACTCAACGAGTGCAATCATCCGAGCCTGACAACAGTGGCCATAACGAAATATGATCACACTCGTCGAGTTTCAAACCTCATTATGGCCACTGTTGTCAACAATTAAGAAAACAGGTTTAAAAATCCTACTCACTTTCTTCACTTTGAAGCAGTTTTCTGTAATGTGTCAGGGGAAGTGGGATTAATGAAAACTGGGTGAAGGTCCAAAAAGGGGTTTAAGTGCAGTACTCTTTGTTTGTCTTATTTTAAGCTTAAACCAGGGGTGTCCAAACTTTTTTCATCAAGGGCCACATATCTAAACATAGACCAAGCAGAGGGCCAATCGAGGCCCGTAGACTGGTGCTCAATACAGAGAATAATAGAATAAATAAAGACTGATGGCTCATTCTAATGTGTTAAACATGTACATATTTCAAAGATCCTTAAAACCACACACTAAATATTCAACATTAGCTTTATCAAGGTAGATTTTCAAAAAACTTACAGTAAAAAGTTCATTTTTAATTGATGCAAGGTAATTTGGGCCAAGTCACTTGGAAGCCTGAGGGCCAAGAAACATTTGTCCGCATTTGGCCCACAGGCCATAGTTTGGACATGCCTGGCTTAAACTAACATTAATCAGATAGAATGGAGATAGATTTATAAAAACATTGATTGAAGAATTGGTTTTGTCCTGGTTTCGGACAGCTCTTGGTCTCGATTAGTATGGTACTAGTTCCAGGGCTAAAATCATGTGTGAAAGAAACAAAATAAAACCCCAGGTATGTTTTAAATAAGGACGCAACACTGCAACATAGATCAGAAAATAGTGTAACATGGACCCTTTACATTAACGCAGAATTTGGAACATTTTAAAACCAGTCTGCTTTGACATAAATTGAAGCCTTACCTCCTCTCTGCTCGGCATCTTATTTTCTCTGTGGCCCCTGCCTGCACTCTGCGTCGCCGGGGTAACTGCGAGGTGTTGTGCGGGCCGTGGTCATCAGCCTGTCACCTGTATGGACACGTTATGTGACAGTGATGTGTGCTGTGAACTATTGGCGTGTCATCGTAGACTACAGCTCCATGTGCTGAGCAGAGTGGGAGCCGTGGCAACCTCAGATGTGTGAGGACTCCGTGGGGGCTTGCCATCAGTGGGTTTTTCCTTTTTTTTTTCTTTTTTTTCCTTTTGTGCTATTGCCCTATATTTTTGCCCTTTGTTACAAGGTTATACTGATGTGTGTGAGCTGTTTGCCATGCCATAAAACATAGCTGGAGTTGTGTTTTGTTTGTCTATATCTTCAGATCTTAAAATGCTTCGCCTTGTGATGTCATGAAGTAGTAGTTTTCAAATTAAGCGCTACGTTTTACCTTTAGTTTAGTAGAGATTAGCAATTCCAGGGCTGTTCCAAATGATCCAAATTATTTTAGTGAAGGTGTATGGAGTCTAAAAACAGAGTGGAGCACTTTCTGTATTACCACATGACATCACAATGTGGAACAGAGTGTTTTCTGTTTGAGAGAAGCCTAAATAGTATACAGTAATATGGGCCCTTTAATGGTGGATGTACCCTCCCCCCTTTATGTTGGCTGGTGAGAATCTGGGAGTGCTTTTCTTACAGTCCTTCAACAAAGGTATGTGTCAGATCTGTGAAGAGGTGAACCTGCTCATAGTTAGAAAGCAAGCTTTTTAAGATGTTGGCTGAATTATGAAAAAGAAAATGGAGCAGGGGCGTACACCCCTGTGATTTTATATTTCAGTCATTTATAAAGTCCGGAGTAAATGAGATGAAGAGAGCCCCACACTGGTCCTGTGGGCATTTGAAGAGTTCAGCAGGTGTTCAGCTTGTTCATGTTCATGATATTTCACTATTAATGTACAGTATCTTTGGAAAAACAGTCTCCGTTTCCATTCTGTCACTTAACACGAATTCTCCAAACCTGTTAAAATTCCGTGGGGGCTGATAAGAGCCCTTGTACTTTTTCTTAATTAATTTCTGTTTGTCCAGCTTCTGATAAGAGAAAACTCTCAATGTCATGGACATGGAAAACATTAATGAAAATCTGTAACCCACTTATTTTCAGTCAAATCAGCCATTCTGAGAAGAATCTGAAGCAGTTTGTGCTCCAACACCACAAATTTACTTTATATATACATATTCACAAATTCAATTTATATACAAATTCCGCCTGGACTTTTTGCCTAATTCCAAGTCTCTAAATCTCATGTTTATTGAGATCTGGTTCAGCTTTGTCAAATCCAACAAAGACTCAATCTCCTGGCTCTCAGACCATCCCCAAGGACACCAGCTATAACTATTCTTATCTTTACCCCCAAAAATGTAGGCGGAATTTTAAATCTGACTTTCCTCTGTGTAGAGCTTGTTCCCACTTAAAATGAAAGTACAAAATGCAGTTAGAGGACGGCAAAGGCCAAAACTACAGAGCCTCAGCTATTTGTTTGTGCTCCAAAAAGTTCAGAAACAGATTGTTTGAACTGAGAGTCCTTAGTCAGGCATTTTAGGAAAATAGACTGAAACAACATGAGCATAATTATAGGGCTTTTTGTAATTTTTGACAGCTTTCATTTGTACAGATAAATCATTTCCGTTCTTCACATATGGTCTGTGTTAGTCCCTCACTCCCCTGCCTCTCACCTCTTGACGAAAGACTGAAGTGATGGAGCCAGTGCCTGATGTCCTTAGCCCCTGGAGAACCCACACAACAATTACTGCACAAGGTTTATGAGCCGAAATGGCCGCAGGCACTGAGAAATAGACTTGTGTTTGATGGCAGGGAGGATGTGCCCGTGACATGGGACCAGAATATATATTGCTTTGAAGTTGCCCTTTTAGTGTTCGCCATGTTTTTGGTACAAATGCAATCTAACAGACGTCAACACGGAGAATTACAAACGCTATTATAACACATTTGTCTTTCGTGATTTCATTTCATTTGTTTCACTGTGGAGTTTTTGGGTTTTTGCGTTGACAATAAAGTATAATCCAATCTAAGATAATAATAAGGCTGTCAAAATGATAACCAGATACTAATTGAGACTAATATTAGAGCAGGTATTTATACTATGAAGTCTTGAAGAAGCAGTACTGTATGACCGCTTTTTTTCCCTGGATTAGTTTACTTTTGTGTCAGTTTAAAGGACCCATATATTTTTTCTTATGTGTTACAATGTTGTTTCATCATCACAAACACATCTGGAGTTGGGTTTTGTTCCATTCGCATGTTTAACACACAAATCCTGCATATTTAGGCTGAGTTCTTCTCTTAAGAAAACACTCTCTTACATCCATTTTTAAACTCTATACAGCTTTGCTAGAATCATTTGGGTAATTTCAGCCCTGGAATTGCCAATCTCTACTGATCTAAAGGTAAAAGGTAGCTGTTAACTTGAAAACTACCGTTTCATGAGGTGGAACAAAGCGTTTTAAGCTTTGTACAGTACAGTGATGGGAAGAATACTTTGAAAATGTACTTACAGGGCCTGTTTACACGAGAATGCTTGCAGGTAAAATGACAAAATATTTTGAAGTGTCTGTCAGTGTTTTTGGAGCTTAAAAACGCCAAAATTTGAAACCACCCTCCAGTTGAATACGCTCCACCATACTGTTTCAGTCTGCACTGCTATTACGGTCCCAGGCCTTCAGTTCAATCTTCAGGATCCTGCTGCTGTGGGAGCCCTTGTCGGTGATTGGTGGAGTACTTCTACACCTGGCCAATCCTGCCTCACCTCCTGCCGCCTTCCTCTATTTAAGGAGATTGCCAGCACCTCTTCGGGGCTGCTGGTGCCTTGGTGGCCAGTCTGCCATTTTGTGTTCATGTGTGTCTCTTTTTCGTTAGTGATGGTAAGATGAAGCCCCATGAAGCACTGAAGCGTTCCAGCCACTTCCTCGACTCTTGAGCTGATGCTTCGAGGTGCTTCATTTGCTCCACTGCGCCATCAAGAGGCCAAAAAAATGTCTAACAGGCAGAGTGATAATAGAACAATCAACATGATCATCGAGGTTCTGATGGAAAGATTTATACTCAATAAATGAACGATTAAATATTTGAATGTTTGTGATTTCAACATAAAGTGTGAATGTATTAACCCAGAGTCTATGTTCATGATATAAAGGTTGGGTTAAAAGAAAAAGAAGGAACAAATTGGAGATCAGGATGTAATGTGACTGTGCTTGTGTTACTACTTTATGTCTGTGCTTATGCCACAATAAAGATGGCAAAATATGGTAATTTTATTCATTTTTATATAAAACATATCAATTTCTCCACAGTATTTGGACTCAGATGGTTTCCTTTTTTTTTTTTTTTTTTTACAGAGAATTTCCCCTGCATTTGAAAAAAAAACAAAGTTCACAGCGCACAGATGAAACAGGCGTGCTCCATCACAAAAAAAAAATTGATTAAAGAAAAAAGAATAGAATGTACCAAACTCGCAATAACCCAAAACCACAAAATGTTTTGGGTGAATCTGTTGCGTTTCACTGGCTCTTATGTTTCGAATCGCACCAAATCCGCGAACCACTTCCTGAACCAATCACACCCTTCACTAAAGACTTCCTGGATTACTCGACATATGCTTCGAAGCCTCGGCACATCTCGTAACATCACTATTTTTCGTGTCAGTCACTTGTGTTGGTACTAGTACTTGTCTGACTTTTTGTTTTGTTGAGACATTAACTTAGTTCTGTTTTGTGCCTTTTTTAAGTTTGGTCACTCGATTCTGTTTGTGGGTTTATGCGGTTTGAGACACTTGTGTTAGTTTTGTGTGTGTCCCTTAGTTTAATCACTCGTTTTTGTCTAAGCCTGCATGACCCGCGCAAACCTTGGATGTTAATCCCATTTTTGTTTCTTAGTTTAGGTTATTTTCTGTATATATTTTAGCCAGTTTTGTTAATTTACCTTTTACAAACCTGTTAATTAAGCATTATTTCATTCATTCCATTTTACATCTTAGTTATTTTTGTTACTTCCCTGACCCCAACGAGCTAGGTCGTAACAACTGCCCAAGACGCAAAACTCTGATCAGATCTGCTCACGTCACGCACCCATTGACACCACATGCATACAGTACACAGAAACCTGGCATGCATACCCAGTCAAATTCCACACACTTTTGCTTCACCGTATGCACGCAGATTTCCTCCCAAAAACTCTCATCTAATGCCACTTTTGCGTCTTCTGTTCAGACCGTCATCATATAAACGTAGCCACAGAATACTAAATAAATTTTGTTACATATTATGATGTATGGGTCAATCAGAGTACTGTAGTAGTAATACTTTTATACTGGATTCCATTATATTAGAGAACACACCAGATAGTAATTAAAGAACAGCTTTATTTTTATTTTTTATGCATTCATTTATGTCTAATTAGAGAAAAAAATGTCCTGCACGTGCTCACCAGAAGAGTGTTTTTTTTTTTTTCTTACTAATACTGTCCAATTCAAAGCTAGTATTGCATGATGGAGTACTGCAGTGTTATTCCTTTAATAAAAAAAATAATAATAATAATAATAACTATATTTTGAATACCATCAAGTGAAAAATACGAGAAAGCGGTTACTCACAATTGGTATTCTGAATAACGTATTTTCGATACATGCATTTAGTTACTTCCCAACACTGGGCAGATATAATAAGTAACAAACCTTTTCCTCAACATTGAAATTGACTTTGACATTTTTTGTATTTATGGAATTAACCGAAAGTTTAAAAAAATGTATAAAACTAACATGTGCATTTGCCATATCATAATTTCCACTTTGAATTACCTGCTGTACTTGACGCAGCTCCAATCTTTCACAACAGCACCAGAGCTGACAAAGTTGGACACGGACTACTTTTAACTTTCCCCTAAACACACTAAAAAACCTTTTGAACACACCACCATTTAATTGCCCATCATCCGCCCTGTAGCCATCACCTTGTCATCCCTCCTCACTTATCAGCTTTTTCACATCTCTCTCTTGTCAACATATTTTTAGATGCTGGCCACAGTCTTGAAACAATTTCTTTTTCCCTGCAGCAATCCTCCGAACACTGATGGCTTTTAAATGCACCGTCTCAGGTCCGACGCGCTGGCAGCCCCGAGGTGAGAGTGAATCTGATTGAAAGTCCGTGATTGCTCTAAGGAGAACAGAAGGGTGTACTATTGCAAATCCATACTAAGCCATGAGCTGATTGATTCCAAATATTACACAGGCGCACATAGGGTCACATTAAATTGATTTCTCAAAGACAATTTGGCGGGACAGATTTCAGACAGTGCGCTCAGACAGATGTGCTAGGGAACAAGAACAAGGGCCGGATTAAAGCTGCTTTTATTTAGGCTTAAACTAATCTATGAGCTAATTATGCACTGTGAGTCCTAATTTGTTGTGTGTGTAACAAAATTATAGAAAAACAATTCTAACTTAAAGGTTCTGAACATGTTTTTTTCCACGTGTCTGAGGAAAAAAATGGCCTTGCCCCAGTACAGATGCAGTATATTGTGTAAGCTGCTGTATGCAGTCTATATCTAATTACAAAGCATTTTATTTTCTGATAATCAGGACGAGCACGTTTGCATGCTAGTTGTCCTTAGCTCTACTGTTTGAGTGGTGAAAAATGCTCATAAACTCATCACGGTGAATAATTAGAATGCCCAGAATACAAAAGGTAAGCGAGGAATAAATTTGGACCACTGCAAACTCTTAAAAATGAACTACCATATTTTTCAGACTATACTCACCTCTTGTAAAGTGGTAAATTTAAAGTGCAACATCTCATCTACATTATCCATAGAAATTGTCCTCCACAAATAATGACATCCAGTCCGCAAAACTATTAATCCAGTTTGAAGCCTTAAAAGTAAAAAGGCGAAAGTACTTCTTGTGTGTCTGTTTACATCCACATAATGCACTGATAGAGGTGAAGCTGCAGATTCGCGATAGTGATTTTAATTCTTCTGTACTTTATCACCGATCTTTATGCTTTAAAAATCATGTATCTGAAGTACTGCACCGCATTTCACAAATAATAGTAGCACAGTTTTGACTTGTATCTGAACTAGAAATGATCAAAACTGATCTTTTGAACACGTAAGAGTCTCAAAGTGAGTGGTTTTACTGTAGACAGGAAACAGCTGACGCACTGATGTGTCCAATATAAGCCCAAGCCCAAACACAAATTCTAAATATTTGTCTGAACCCATCAGACTTCGGTTAGGTTTCCAATGCTCGAGTTCAGGCATCCATGATCCATTGGCAGATAGTGGCGTAACTCGCCTGGCTTTGCCTCCCTGTCTTGGTGAATGTGTATTACTCCATGAGGCTCTTGACTACAGTAGCCGAAATGCTCAGAAAATCCATCAGCCGATGTGGCTTTGTAGCTTACCAAAGTTGTACTAAAACATTTTACAGATTTTTGAACACCGTGTATGACATAAAACTGGTTTGAGGTCAGTAACCACAACCGGAATTAATACATATAGCACACCAGATCATAAGGTGCACTGTCAATTTTTGAGAAAATTTAAGGATTTTAAGTGTGCCTTATAGTCCGAAAAATACGGTAGTTCTGTTTTTTATTAAAAAATAATCAGGCACTGAACCTTTGAGCTGCTAAAGTCAGTGCTCCCATTGAATTTTTCCAATATACATACTGTACAATAAAGAATTTCGAATAGGCATTCTGATGGACATTCTTCTGTTCAGTGATAGGCCCTTGAACTCGGTAGGTCCTTGCACTGAAACAGCCCTGTTTGGACCACACAGATCGGTCCATCAGTCCACCCCAGGGCAGCTCTGTCTACAATAGTGTACAACCATCGAGTGTGGAGTGAATGAATAATGATTATTGTGCAGCACTTTAAGAGGCTTTTAAGGATAGTAAAGTCAATTAAAAAAAAGAGAAATTATCATTAATAATGCAAGTCCATCTTTCAGTGTTAGAATCCTTTGAAACTTGGTTATTCTATGCAAGGATAGCTTAAGTCAGATCAAACTGAACTGATGTTGTGATTGTTCTTTGCCATTACAAATCTCTTGAACAAATTCTAAATTACGAGTAATCATCTGTATTTTTCACACACTTTTGCAAAGTACACAAGTAGTATCAGCAGAAACAAAAAAATAACATGTTTATACTTACAAATTCTAGCTCTGTCTTATAGTGATCATACTGTGGCATGCACAATGAAACTAAGTGTGCTGTTTCGCTGTTTAGCTGTACCTGTCGAGAATGATAATGCATGTGCCCCTTCTATATTTAAATTCACACATTTGAAGCTCTGGCTGCATACCCCTGCGCAGCCTTGCTTTTGACAGACACCTGAAAAAGCTATATCTCTAAGCGGGCATCCGTGGGAATAGGCTTTGAAGCGATTACATTTGATAGCAATCTTCAATGGGACCTTGAATGACAGCCATGCATCTGTTTGGAGACAAATGCAAAACAAAATGCTGCCACTCACCGCAGCGTTCACTTTCCCCTGTCTGGAAGTATCAACAAAGAAATTGCACCTCGAAAACAGCGGAAAAAAGACGCCTTGGAATGTAGCGGCGTGCCCAGTGCTGTGAAGTTACAAATGTGGCGATGTTGGCGGACCACGTTCTACCACTTACTTTGACGGACTGAATGTTTCGCTTGTGAAATGTTTCTGATCTCGCCTCAAATAAAACCATTGGCCTTGTTCGTATATATATAGCATCGACTAAATTATGAAATATCAGATACGACTGTAGAGCCGCCAGCGTATATTGATGTCAACTTAGAATGTATTGTGTGTTGGACAGTTAGAGACAGTGAAATGAAAGAATTATATTTGAGAAAATGCCTGCTGGTGGTAAATGACACTAGTAAATATATAGTCAGCTGAAGAAATTGAAGTGTGGAGTTTCAATGTCAGATCGGTATCCTTAGTTGGACTGTACTGATTTTTTCATGTAATAAAGTAACATTTGTTTTGACCCAGTATGTATTGTAAAAGCAGCTTTTAGAATCAAAATAGGACCTTAGTGTGTTGTTTGCATCTAATTATAAAGCATTTTTATTGGTCTGTCAACTGCATTACGTCCTGGTTTGCAATCAATCGTTGGTTGTTAATACAAAAGTCTGCTCTGCCCCCTAAAAGTTGTGATACGCATTTATAAACTAAACTTTGTGGTGAATAATTAAGATGCTGGGAATACATGACAAAAGAGAGGAATACGTTTGGATTACTGCAAACAGTTTAAAAGGTTTTTTGTTTAGTTTAGTTTTGTATCTGTTCTTCTTTCTCATTTACCCTCTAGAAGTTGTATTTGGACTGATTCGTGCATGCTTGAGTAATCTTTAATCACTTATTTTCAAGAGGCCATATTGCCAATCATGCCCACTGTCCACCGCCTCCAGCATAAGGCCACTGCTCTGTACCAACTTCATTGTACAATTGTATTTTCTCAATCAGATATGTATAGCATTAAGAAGTGTAGTGTGTTCATTTTCGTACGAAAAAAAAAAAAAAAAAAATCCACTCCTTGGTCGTGTGGTGTACAAATAACCATTGATTTACCGGTGTTACGAATCTGCCGGTGGTGATATATCAACACGGGGAGATGTGAGCGTGCCTTCCAAGGACCCAGCGTTAATAAACCTAATATTTTGTTTTAAACGCGGTATCTGTTTCTTTTGAGTGCCCTTCACTTTATTAAATCATCCTCGAGGTATATATGAGGCAAAGCGGGCATGTCAGCGCGTTCGAGCGATATGAGCCATTTACACACCGGCCCCAACAAATCCGTAATACCGAGTGTTCCTGATGATGTTTACGGGGACGTCAGCTCCCATTGGGCACTGCATTTTTCTAAAGTAGTCATCTGCGGACTATTTCTTTAATTAAATCGTTTTAGGTGACTATTGCGATTTAAAATGTGTAAATAATAACATAATGCATGGTGTGTGATATGCAAAGCAACTATTTTAGACATAATTTGTAATGTAACACCAGAATGCCAGAATCAGTCAATAAAAGTTTAATCAATCAGGAAGTAAAAAATTGAGAACTACTCTTGAGTTTCATCCAATAATGAAACATTTGTGAAAAAAGAAACAGGATTTAAGCACCAAAACACGGACACTAGCACTGCCATTCATTCTTATAATACTCTTGACAGACTGTTGTGACACTTGCAATATGTGTAATCCCAGCTCATATAAGAACGCTGCCCTTGTTCACATATACAGCGGTGATGAAATTATGAAATGTCACACGGCTAAAGGAGTTTGACACCGGCATGCATCGACATCGCCCTCGTGCTTTGTACAACCCTGACTTTGTTATGCTACCCACTTACATTTGTCACAGTGAGGGACAGGAGGACACTGGACAAACTGCTTTCCATCATGGACACTCCTGCTCACCCACTTCAACAGACTGTAGAGGGACGGAGGAGCTTATTCTCCAACAGGCTCAAGCAGTGACAGATACAGGATGACTTTCATAACATACTCCATACAATTCACCCTTATGAAACAGAGAACCTTCTGTCATGTCAATCACTATTTCATCTTTGCACTGCTTCTCCTTATGACCTCTTGTATTTAGCTGAGAGGTATTTGTATTACATGTCATATATATATATATATATATATTTTTGGTTGTGTATATACATTCATATAATTATGCTTTACTTGATTGCTATTTATTTGAATTTAATATTACCATTTATAGCTCTTTGTATATTTATTGTGATGTGTGAGCAACTGTGTCCAAATAATTTCCCTTGTGGATCAATAAAGTTTGTCTAAGTCTAGACGTTTGCTTTCTTTGTCGCCCCCTTTCTAGCTCCCTGTATAAAATTACAATAACCGTTGACATGTCTTTGATACCTTTCATTTATTCTTGTCTCCGGACGACGCATTTCAGTGAAGGCCAAATATTCCGACGTTGCCAAAATGCGTCCCAAATAACTGATATCACAGCCAGGATGAGAGCTCCTTGGAGAGTGCCCGGGCCCAGAGGCTGTAAATCAATGGGCCTGTGCCAACTCCACGCAGCGGGAGCAGCGTTGGTCTCAGTTGACTTGGCAGCTCGGAGCCCCCCTGACCGTGAGCCAGCCTCTTCCTGGGGGGACTGGCTGCACCTCTCAGGCCTCTAAGTGACGGGAGATGGAGACCGAACAAGCCATGCATCACAATGAGGTCCGGGAGAGTGCGCAGTAACACCGGAGACATGGGGTGAGACGGTTTACCAACGGGCGGGGTGGGGTTGTGTTGGCTTAAGCGCAGTGTGAGTTCAAAGTCCTTCAGAAACTAGTAAACAAAAAGATCCAGCTAGAGTCTTAAAGGGGCTGAACTCAATTTTGTAATATAATTTTTTCTTACTGATTCCTAATATTCAGATTTCACTTGGTCCCCAGCAAGGCTGACTGTGGTGCTGGAACTGCTGGATAGATAGGAGTCTTTTGTCCTAAGGGTTGTTACTCACCTCATACTTCCATCAATATTATTTCTCTATTTAAGATTTAAATATGCATTATGTAACCTTTTGGTTGGGGGTCCATCATTGGCTTGTTTCTGTGGATGTATCACTGCTCTCTACCTGGAATGATCCACAGTATAACATTAAACATGTCTACATTTATTAAATTTTTTGTGGTTTTATAGCTCAAAAAAAACAAAACAAAAAGGCTTTCTGACAGTGAGCGGGGTTGTCTCTCCACAATCTGAACAGTAACTTTGTCTGGTTTGGTCTCCATGAATATAGAAAGACTTAATACCATACTGTGAAACATTCTAGTCAAAGCAATAACATCTCCATGCATGTGACGGACCTTCCACCAGAAAAGTTACACAATGCCCCTTTAAGAAGACTTTATTTGACCTCTTACTTTTGTAATATATAACATAATAAGGAAATTGCACTACTGAATGGACAATATTACCACAATGTTTTGAGTGTTCATGCCTCGGTTCTGTACTGATGATAAATAAACTTCTGCTTTAGACATCTCTCCTGTCTCTCTTTACAGCCCTCGGAATTATTTCCTTGTGCGAAAGTAGGCCTGCTACTCCCAGGTTTGTGATTGAAGTTTCAGAAAGTGTCAAAAAATGTGGGAAGTGTCATAAGTGTCACAAAAATAATGGATGCCTCTTTAAGAATCTGCTTTTCATAATTTTATTTTGAACTATGCCTCCTGTTCTGCACTCGCATCCCTATGGGGACAAGCAGGAAAGCAGGAAAGTTACATAGGGTATCTATAAGTACAAAACAAATAAAAACACTACATTCTCTCTGAAAAATAGCCTAAGATAGCACTCCAAACTATGTTAATTCAACAGCTATACTTCGTAATAAAAAAAAAGAAGCTGAAATGCATAAGTTAACATATTTAAGATTTTATGGCTCACTATCTATGGGCCATTAATTCATCTTTAGACTTGACCATGTGTGAAACCAAAAACCCATGGCCCAATGGAAATGATCAGGTATGCTTCCTCACTTCTCTCCTTCCTATTCTTCAAGCTCGGAAAAACAGGTTACGAGACATTCTTGTTGAACAGTCTTACCTGCTAGAACACTAGTAGGCCACTAAGAATGGTTCAAATAAATGATTTATTTTATTTATTAAATACTATAGCACTGATTTGATTTTATAACCCAGGGTAAATAGTAATAGTATTAGTAAAGGTTTTACAAATTTTCACATGTTGTATCATCCTTTAACTGTCACAAGACTAGTCACATGTCATGTTTCCCAAACTTCCTCACAGGAAGTGTGGGAGAGGAGCTCAGACAAACAGCTGCACGTGTCAGTCTGAAACCAACATCTGCAATGTTCTATGTGTCCAAACCAAACAGAAAACATGCTGACTTTTAGAACCAGACAAACTTTGGGGACTTGTTGAGGCCTGAACACAAACCAAAAGCATATGTGCTTATATTAATAAAAGGAAGTGGTGAGTCTGAATGTTGTTATTGAAGGACACTGTAATGTCATTGGCCTATTAGCACTTAAGCTAATGGCAGCAATGGCTGCTAAAGCTAAACGCTAACCTAGTTTTTAATGAGTCTGTTCTTTACAGTGATTATTAATTTGATGAAACTTGCATATGTTAGCATGCTTATGCTACATGCTAACATGAGATTGGGTCAACAGCCTTATCCAGTCTGTTTGTGTGAACCATGTGCTGTCAAATGAGCTGATAGCCATTAGTATTCCTTTTAGCATTTGCTAATTTGTAAGTGAAATTTAACTATTTATGTAAAATGTTCTTTACTTAAATAGTTACAGATATTGTTTTACACTTTTAAAATGCACAAAGTTCTGTACTTTAATTTAATGCCATGGTATCTGAAACTTGAATTTGTGTATTGTCTACACATAGATGAATTAAGTTATTGTAGATGTGTAGCTTTTTATGTGAAAGTTCATTTGGTCTTGTTTATCTTGTACAGACCAGGTGTCCTTTTAATGGGTCTTTGATGATGAGCTGAAAAGAACAACCAGGAGCCAGAGGATGGTCCAGCCCAACACCTGTGTTTCTGCTGGTCAGGTAGGGGGCTAGTGCAGCCTGTTTTGTTTCTTTCCCACTGCTCCACCGCTCGTTGTGAATTCAGTCATAATCTATGCATTTTTCTGGGAAAATAATGCGACTCTTAATAACTGGATTTATGCATCTTGTGGTGCAATTCGATATGAACAGAACAGCACAAGAATCCTGAACCCTGGCCATATATATGTTAGTCTTTGTTTTCCTATTGAGTTATCATAACATATCTCCATCTAGATCAAATTAAATTGTGCCTGTTGAACTAGTATCAACATAGTACTAACTCCAGATCCAGCTTATTTAATTCTGATACCAATTTTGGTACTATAGCACAGTATAGAGTCTGAAAAAGGCATTTATTTCCTATAAAACAAAAATAACCCTAACCAAACTGATCCAAATGTGTTATGGAGCTGTTGTATATCTCTCAAGTAAATCAACAGCTTTGTATAAATAATAAATCAAACATTATGAGGGTTTCTGGGATGACTACAACCAGTAAAAATATTATTGCATTGATTTATATCTGATCCTGTAAATTTTTCTGTGTCGGCACTGATCCAATACTCAATACCCGTTGTCCATATCAGATCTGGACGTCCCTTGTAGCACCTTGTAGCTGTACAGTCTTATACATATCTTTTAACCACACAAGTCCTGGACGTCCCCTCAGGATCTATAACATTCACCTTGGCCATATTAAGATATATACCGAAGAAAGTCAGCCAAGACAGCAGTCAGACAAATCCATTCGTGTTCATTTGCATTTCCCTTATCCTCCAGCTTCGCCTCTCTAGCTCTCCACATCAATTAAGGTGCACAGTGCTTTAAAGTAATCTCTATCATTTAAACAAATCAAAAACCCCTCAGCAGGACCGTGAATGCCCACGTCAACTCACCAGCTGCCGCCTTTACCGCCCTGATCGCCGCAGCTCGGGCTCAGGTGGCTAGTTGGGATATTGATGTGGCACTGTCTGCCAGTTGGGCTCATTCCGTTGGCCGATGTCCAGAACACGGCAAGCGCATTTGTGGGAAAAGTCATAACCTAGCGGCGCCTCTGTTATTGTCGGCCCAAATGCCAATGAGGTGCAGTTTTCCCGAGGTTTACACGGCGAGATACACGGGGAGCTGTTGAAATGGTGTGTTGCGTCATAAGTTGTCATGTTTCGCAATCGTTTTAGGCAGGTGTTGCTAAGGCTATAATGCATAAGTTGGACGACGCTTTAAAGCCTATATTTAGAAGTCATTTTTTGTCAGCTACAGACTATAGACTTCATGGAAAACTTTGAAAAATAGACACTGTTTTAGACATAACTAGGGATGCACTGATCCAGCTTTTTCACTTCTGATACTAATTCCACATTTTATTACATCAAATTATTAAACCATATTTGGAAGCCGATGTGCAATTCAACAAATTCTTTAGTATCAGCACCGATATCCGATACCAGTATTGTATCGGTGCATCCTTAGACATAACATACTCACATTTGCAATGAAGTATCTGGTTGAATCGATATCTCAACTGCCACAGTAGGTTACAATAATTACAAAATCAACTCATCTTTGATATATGATAGCTGGAGCAGTATTTTTATATTTATCGTGGATACTTTTTCTTTGCTCTAGAGGGGAACTGTAGTTTTTTGCACTTTAAGATTTGAGCTCCAGGCGGTCAAATAATTTACTTAACAAGATGTATCTATAATGAGTCATCTATTTATTTATTGCAACTTATGCTTTTTAGTGATATTGTATATTTAGAAAAGTGTTTACTGAGGTTTGTCAGACTTTAAGATTCTCTCTGTGGCATAAATTAGTTTCAGTTATCCTTACCCATCTATTTTTTATTCAGCATTATATCGCATTTCAAAATTTGCTATTGAGGCAGGCAGCTGTTGCACATATAAGTATTACAGACTGGAGAACTGAAATTGAGTGCATGTCAAAATGCAGCAGTGTGGGCATATTTAGATTACTATCTTTGTTGTAAATTATATTTATTTATTATTATTTTTAATTCTCTTTACTTAGGGTGCATTATGTTACTAATCTGGTGTTTGTCCTTGTCATTGAGATGTAATGACATTGCCTGTAATGTCACACCGACTGGCATAAAACTTATATTTAGCATTTATTGAATTACCAATGTTTTAATTGCTCAAAAATACATTAAACAAAAATGGATTCTTACTGTGAGCAGGGGCCAGCCTCTCCACAGAGCTGTCCTGGAACTGGGCCTGTTAGTGCCTCCTGCTTGTCTCCACAGGGATAAATAAGTTCCATACCGTCCATACATTGAACATTCTAGCTGAAGCATTACCATCCCTATGGGCACTCCGCACCAGGAAAGTTATATAGTGCATCTATTAAGTAAAAGTCTGAAAAGCAGCCTTATAAATGAACTAAGTCCCCCAAAAGTGTTAATTCAGCAGCTAAAACTTAAAAAATAAACTGAAACACACATAAGTTAACATATTTAAAGTTTAATGGCTCACTATATATGCTCCATACATCCATCTTTAGACTTGACCATGTGTGAAACCAAGAACCACGGCCCAATGGAGAAGATCATGTATCCAAAAAGCACCCTCACTTCTCATCTTACATACAGTAGGTGGCAAATTAATACACTTTCAACTGTAGTATTTCTGGACGCGGGCATAAATCCCTTTGACCCTGATTCACTTCCCAGCACTTTGAGACCACATCTTGTTCTGCAAAGTGCTTTTCGGTGTGCGCGCGTCAATGTGTGTTATCATGTTCCTATTTTAAATGCCATAAACTCCTGGAGGAAAATGACTAGGGTTTGAATTACTCCAACACACCCAGCCAATCAATCTCTGCTTTTTGCTTCCATCTCGCCGGCCAACGGAGTTCATTCCACTTTGTTGAGATACACAGGGAAAACCGCATATTGGGTAACATAGAGGCCATTTAGAGCGCTGTTGAAGGTATAACACACATTCTGGGCCTGCTGATGGAGTGTTCTCTCTTAATTACACTGTATCCTCATTGCAGTGGAGGGTGCGAAGTGCTGATATCCTCCTAGAGTGGGCAAAGGTAGAAAAGTGGCTTACGATAAAGATGTTTCTGCAAATGCAAGGTTAAGGTGCCATGTTTTGAACTTTTGAGGATGTTGCTTCTTTGGCAACCACTAAGAATATACAAGTGATGTCATTTTAATGGAGATTTAATTGTTTCTAATTGTCAGTGGTCATCTTGGGTCTTTATTTGAGAGGACTACAGTTCTTTTTGCCTTCTTTTTGTAAAAGAATGTACAGAAGAACACAGACCAGATACAGAATATATGTAGTAAAAGTCTGCATTGTTTGTCTAGAAAATTCATGACTTTTTCCATTTTAATACGATTAAATAAAAATGTGTCAAATCAGTTTGACAAAAAATACAAAACCAATATACCCGTGTGTGTGTTAGTTTTCACTGATGTATGTTATACTTATCTTTCATATTTATGCTCTCTCTCTGAGCTCAAAACACTTGACTGCACTCAGTGATGTCATTAGTTGATAAAATATAGTCTCCACTATGTTTTAAAGTGCATCTCGATGACTCATTCTGGACCTTTGGAAGTTATTAATGGAATTAAACAGCATTTGAGAAAACCAGAGCAAAATTCCAGTCAAAAAAATGATTGTACAGCAGAAATTCTACGACCTCTTTATGTGTTGTGTGTCTGTCGATGCATATTGACAGACACTCCCAGCAATATAAAAATATTTGGGTCAACATTTCATTAACTGGGATCCACTTCCAAATGATTTGGCACTGTGTATTATATAACAGTACTGCACAATGCTGTCATAAAGATGTGATCACATTTTCTGGAAGGCAGCACACAGAAAAGCATTGGATTTGATATGCCACCAGCCTCCCAGACTTTGAAAGTAATTGCTGTCTTCTTTCCTTACATAGTATTACTTATTGAAAAATATAAACTGGCTGATTTATAAGATGAACTGCTGTAATTGCTTATGAAAATGTGTGTCAGAAAGCACACACACTTCTATACATATTTTTCAACACTTATAATTTATGTTTACTGCCTGTGTTTTTTGTTTGTCATTTATGGACTTTGATGTCAGATCAGATGACGTATACAAACCTGTTTAGTATGAAGCCGCCTATAAGGGTTATGTGAGTGCACATGACAGCCCTCCCTGGTTCTTGTTCCTAATGCTGCCTCTTGGTATGTCAGCTGTGTTGTACACATCCCCCTCACATGAAGCATTTCCCAAAATGAGGTGATTCAACCGCCTCCCACCAGGAGGAAATACTCTCAATCTGCTTTAGTCCTCACACCAAATTTAATTTTAATTAAATGGTTAATGAGCCATGGGATTAATGCCAATGACTTTTTAAAGCAAACATCTATAAATCATTAAGGGCCCATTTGAAAGGGAGAGCGAGCGGGCTAACGAGTGTACGTGCCTGCAGCTGCCCACTGCCGCCTCCGGGGGCACATCCGTCTTCCGCTGGTCAGATAAATAGCACACTGTCAGGCCAATATGTGCAGAGGAAACAATCACCGTAGCTGTGTCCATTACGCATTGGAAGCAAAGGAACAAGTGCACTCATCAGATTACATGAGCTTTGTCCTGCTGCTAACACAAAATAATGTGTCAGTGCTTCTTCAAAATCTCCCTCCAGGACCAGGAGCAGCAGAGACACGGGGAACTATTTGTTTGGGTAAAACAATCGTCTGTTGTGGATCTCGACTGAGCTGTCAGAGAGCTGTCGCAGTCTTGATTACTGTTTGCCTGGACATAATGCTAAATCAATATGTGCATTGTTTTTCATAACCTCTGACCCCTGACCTCTGCCCAGGCTCCTAATCTCATCACAGCTGGAGCAGGTGATGGCAAAGTGACCTCCTATGAGCCCCGAGGGACAGACACAGGACTGTAATGCAAACATTTAAATGGATGGAGTTCTAATAGGATCAAAATGAAATAACTGACATTTATTGAGAGCTGGAATTAAGTTACACTACCAGTCAAAAGTTTGGGCACACCATCTCATCCAATGTTGTTGTTTTTTTTTTTACGTTTGCTGTGTTCGACATTTTATATACATACAGAAGACATCGAATATATGAACTAGGATATATGGAGTTATGTTACATCATTTTTAATGTATGTTTTATATTCAAATCATCAATTGAGCGACCCTTTGATGAAAAATATTTAGTAGTATTTAACTTTTTTTTTTTACTGAACAACTATATCTTGCTTCATCTATTTGATGCATTTGCATGTATATCAAATGAAGTAGTAAACATAAACTCTTAAACTAATCCCTAAACCTCTAAACTTGTGACTGGTATTGTATGCTACCTTCACAGAAATGCTTCTGTAGATGCTTTACTGATCAGTATGTTGCCATTACAATTGACAAACCTGAGAATATTAATTTCTTGCATCGCTTTGCAAAATCTAAATACATTTGCAAACTTATAGCTCGATTTGAACAATGTCACAGTGCTTATTGTATTTTGTAATAACTGGCATTCGTGTTTTTTAAAATTCAAATTAGATTTTTAATTTTTTTTCATTATCCCAGGAAGACTATTGCTTTTATGCTTTAGCCTTGAGCTGTTGGCAAACCATGCTAATCAGTTGGGTTTAATCATGTTTGCGACAAGTACTGATATTTTAATTCATGGTTTACAAATTGGCTCATATTACATTATATTACTTACCAATTACTGTTTGACAAGTGTGGGACTTGTGAGAAATTCTGGATGTGAGTAGTTCAAATCGCTGTTAAAAATGAAACTGAAGTGGTAGAGGTAAGTGCCTAAGCTCTCGCAGCACCTCAATTTTCAAGTCTTTCTTTAATCCATCAATAGAAGTGCGCTTTGAGAGCAACTTGAGAATACTAAATGTTGAATTTGACATATCCAGTGATGAAGGAGCACACTGGCCACCAACACGGTATCCAGCTTCCTTTGTATAAAAAAATAAATAAAAGTGTACTGAATGTATAGCTATTTTCCTTAAACTGAATCACCAATGCTCAGTGGTGCTTGACAGTCCAGGCAGGTGTGCAGACTGCGGACTCCTCGGTAATATCCAGCAGAGAGCGGCTAGCAGCGGCCCTTTATCCAGCCTTATTTATTAATCTCGCTCGCTCTCTCCTTGACTCAGAGTTTGATTTTTTGAAAGTCAAACAAGTGGCTTACATCAAACGCTTTCAGTGCAGCTATAGTGCCAATTGAACGCAATGTTGTACAGGGCTTCATTGAAACCTACACCAGCGGGTTAGAGAGTGGGGGAAACAAGTTCAAAACTCTACTTGCAGTAATTGTGCATCTTGTACTAGTAAATGGAACAGTGGCATTGTGGTTCTGCCTCATGTGAAGTGGTCCGTGGTTTGATTCCCATACTAGACTTTTTATGTTTCCCTCATGTCTTTATGTAGTTTTCCCCAAAGATCTCTGATTTTGTTTTTTAAACATCTGTTTAGCATTCAATTACAGGTGTTTGCATTGGGTGACAGCAGCTCAGTTGGAGTGTTTGACCACTGACCCGGAGGTTGTCGGTTTAAATCCCTCTCGACATAAACCTCACTGGTTGGCGGTGTGATTCCAGATCCCACAGATGAATACTGTCATTGTGTCATTGGGCAAGACACTTAACACACACCTGTCGCGAATACAGGTGTATGAATGTGCATGCTAATGGGTGAGTGATTTCTTAATGTGAAGAACTTTGGAAACCTTGAAGGTGAAAAGAAAAACATAAAACTGTGAGTATTTACCATTTAAAGAGATTTTGAAAGGCATGAATTCTTCCTATGAATGGGGTAGCGTCTCCACAGATGTGACGTGGCTTAGTGGTGTCACTTATCACTTGGAGATGGATATGTTTATTGGTGCGTTCAATTATCCATCCTACTCTGAGATCCAAGGGCGTTGCCTCGGAAGAAGATAGAATCCAAGATGGCTGCACCTGGTGTCACTTAAGTATGAACAGTTTTCATTGTGTTTAGACCATAGACTGTATAAAAGAAGTGGATTAAGTGAGTGTGATGTCACCCATAGTGTTCAGTGCCGCTCAAATGAGACTCGCAATGCTAATGGTTACAGGAGCGAATCTGGAGCCAGGCTTTATGTTACAAATAGGATTTTTTGGACGGACAAAACAGTGAAAAAATAAAAAATCAGGGATCATGTAGAGCAGGTTAATATGAACATTTTAAGGCCAAAATGACAAGACTCACAGCAGCAGTTACAGAGAGAGGGGCGACAAGCTCATAATCTATGTCAATTGGAGCCAGAGTCAGAAGGAGCCAGAAGAGCCTCCTGGCGAACTTCCTATTTGGCACGCGGCAGGTAGCGTGTTAGCTATCTTCACTCATATATACGGCCTATGGTTTAGACGCTTTGGTGGTTTAAATGACCGTTTCAGTCACTCGTATTACTGCATTACCTTAGTGCATCTGTATCACTGCCTCTGGGTGGTGTGGTAGTTGGTGTTGGTGTTGTGGTGAGATCAGTATTGAAAAAAGACTTGTTCTAAATGGGTTGTTACTAAAGACAGCTTTCCAGTTGGTGTCCACGTTTTTCTTCGAGTCGGACACGTGAAACCAGAACAGGGATTCTAGCACATTAGCTGTGTCCGTTCATATATGTACGGTGTATGCGCAAAACATAATAAAAAGTGTGATGTGTCATCATATCCGAGATCAGAGTGAGAGACGGATAGATAATCGAACGCACCATAATGTCATACCGTGGAGCATTCCAGTCAAAGCAATTGCATTTTTATGGAGGCAAGCAGATTCCACCTGTAAAGTTTATAGTGCATCTTTTAAAATGCCCCTAAATCTCTCTGTATATGGCTTAGGTTCACTCTTGATGTCCTTCCTATATGTATAAATGTCAAAAGTAAACCCTTTTAATGAACTGTCTCACAAAAGCACTGCCAGTTTTCCAAAGTGACAAATGGTCTGTTTTGTACATGAGTTTGTAGTATCCCTTTTTGCATCAAAGCTATAGTTTCATAACTTCTCTAGTGGAAAGCGCTTTGACAGGCCGTAAAAATCATATTTTGACATGATAGTCGAACAGTAACACACCGCCCCGCCAGCACAGTTTTCTATATTTTAAGATCGCCGTTAGACACATGCAGTCGGCTATATGAACTCTTGTGTGAACTCTCTATGAACTATTGTCCTGTAGTTCTGTAACATGGCCCAAACTTCACTCCCAGACAAGTTCAGTCACTATGGTAAAATAGTGTACAAAATTGTGCCTATAAGAAAAGAGCATTTAAGCCTCACTAGTTCAAACTCTCAGGTATGTAAAAAGTAACCAGTTTTTAACATGACTTCAAAATAAGGGCCTGTATTAAATAAATTTAATAATTTGCGTGAAATAAACAGAAGCTTTGTCTTTGGGTGTTGTTGATGCTTCTTGATCCCAATGAGTTAATAGCTCAGTGGGACTAAAAAAATTAAAATAATAATAATTAAAAAAGTTTATGGTTTGTTATGGAAGCCCATTTTTGCTAGTAAATAAAAAATAAAAGCCTCTCAGAAAGTCATAATTATGAGTTTAAAAATTATGACTTTTAAACTTGTAATTATGAGTTCCTGTGTTTCTTTTATTTTTTACTTACTGGCAAAAATGGGCTTCCATAATTTGTAGTGTTGTTCTGATAGTTTTTTTGGGCTTCCATAGTTTGTAGTATTGTTCTGATACCAATTTTTTGGGCGCCAATCTGATACCGATATTGGCCTTGGTGTACTCACCAATACTGTTACCAGTTCAACACTAGGGATGTGCAAAAACATCAAAACATTGATATATCATATCATTTAATGTAATGATACAGTATCTATATCGGGGACTGCTCAATAGTTTTTGGTATATTTTACTAAATTATTTAGTTTCAGTGCTACAGTTGTATTGCTTGTTCAGAGGAAGGAAACTCGTTTAGGCAGCACATTTGACATTTTCACTGTTTTGATGATGATAAAATGGGTGTTTCTCATATTCACTTTCCACAAGCAGTGGTTTAACAAAGACTTTTAATGTCATGCCCATGATTTAGCCTTTATTTTTTATTGAACCGTATCGAAGCGATTTGAAATGTATTGTTTGAATCGAAAGTGCAAAGTATCGAGGTATGTATCGTATCATGGCCTATGTATCGAGGTATGTATCGTATCTGCAACTTCTTGATACCCAGCTCTATCCAATACCATAGTGTGAAGAAGTACACTTAGTCTACTTAATTTTGTAACATACAAGAGCAAAAAATAAATCTTCTAAACGGCTTTTTTTTTTTTTTTTTTAAAGAAATAAAAGCATAAATAAGATTTTGAGGACAAAATATTAATGAAGTGTACAATGATCTTGACGATAAGTAGTGCTGATTTCAGCGCTTTTACTTTCTACCACTGTGCGGATAAAAACAACAGTGAGGCCTGTAAAAAGAGCACATAGCTAATTATGCAGAGTAATCAAAGTCCAAGCTAGCGCTGTTGCGGTTGCCGCTGTTATCAGGCTGCACTCTCCCTGTTATTTTACCAAGCTGAGCGTCCACACCAAAGGCTAAATGAAGATATCAAAGAGGTAACACAAATGCCTTTCTGTCATTATCAGCATGTTTCAAGTGTCTGCAGAGCCTCCACAGTCTGTGTTTATTCTACTCTGTTCATTAGCGGTAGCATTAGCCACCGAGGTAAACAGCAGCTGCTCGCATCTACAGGTCCTCATTCTGGAAAATACACAGTAGCATCAGATCAGTGATGTGGTCTTGTTGATACCGATACCTGAAAAATGTGGGGTATGGGAGATTTTTGTGGGTTGTTCTGATGCCTATATAGGTGTCATAACAAACGGTGTACAGAATTTTGCTTTGTCAGAAAATAGCACTTCAGGTTTGAAATAGCCATAATGTATTTTTATTTGTATTTTTTGACTTTTTAGGTATGAAAATGTAACCAGTAACATGACAGCGCCGACTAGCTTAACACGACAAAAAATGTTAGCTTCGGTGTGGCATTTACTACTGACGTTTAATGAAAGAACTGTCCAACCACTATCTTAGCGTTGTTGTCTGAAATGTTAACCCCACCAGCAACCACCTACCCATCACCCCAGAGCACCAGTTTCCCTCCTTAAAAAAAAAAACAAAAAAAACACATGGAGTAAACACTACTTCTAAATACAAGCTGACAGTGGCACGCATTTTCGAGTCGGGAGTGTTTTTTTCCTAGTATTTTTTTATATTATTTTTTGTGCTGACAGTTGCATGTGGAGGAGACAACACTTTTTTTTTTTTTTTTGGCGTTGCTGGCAGGATTCCGTAGAAGGTCTCATCCCAGGGGATATAGGATGCTTATGAGACGGCAGCACAAAGACAACAGGCCACTCATGCGGACAGGGCATCTCCAGGACACGGGGAAGGTGAGCAAAGGGGGGTTTAAGAGCCGAGATGGAGCCTTTAAATAATAATGATGTCCTTCCAATGTGGAGGGCATTGTCATTCGTTGTGAGAGCGAATATATAGAGCATGTTTTAGACACTCTAGCTAGCTGTTGGATTTTATTTTCTTAATTTCAATTGGTAATGTCATAGCAAAAGCTTCGTAGCCATGACTGTATTGTATTTTGTGGGTTTTTTGTGTGTGTGTGTGTGGGTGTGTGTGTGTGTGTGTGTGTTTATGTATTTATTGACCTGGAAAGATCCCAAACATGGATTGAAATGTATCTGGAAAAAAAAAAAAAACCTGTGAACACAAATAATAAATAAATGTTATAATAGAAATACATTAAATTAGATAAAAATCGATTTAAATACTATACCATATATCACTTTTTTCCCCTAAATTTTTCATTACCAAAAATAAAACCGTAGCAAGCACTCATGAATATAAAAAGGCAACTCAAGAAAATTATGACTGCAAGCGGCAATAGTCGGACCTAGTCAATCACTAGCATAGGACAGGCTAAGTCACAATGTATGTTTTTTGTTTTCTTTTGTTTTGTTTTGTTTTCTTCTATGCTTCTGTGCGTATCTTGTCTTTGTAATGAATAGTACCATACCCTGTTAATGTAATATATAACAAAATTTTAATATAAATTTGTGTGTTTGTTATACGTGTTTATTGTACATAATGTGGATGAATGAAATGTGAAATGTGCGACTAGCCTCAAATCTGCAAAACAAATTTACCTACGGGTATGAATAAAGCAACCTAACTATTTAAATATAAAACAAATTAAGTTAATATTTAAACTGACTATTTTTTATTTGTTTTTTGTTTGTTTTTTTGTTTATTTTTTGTTTTTCAGTAGCAGTAGTTATTTGTGAATGTAAAAGAAATGCGTGTGTTGATCAAAATGTACCCTACCGTGCATCCTTGAAATGGACACCTAATATTTTTGGATTTGCAGCAGTATTTGAAATAGTAGACCGAGAGCGTGCTTGGCTGGTAAATAAACCCTTGCGGTCTTCCGGTAGGCTCCACACTATATAAGACACTGCACAGTGACTGGAAAACCAATGGGCCTTTTGCTCCGATTTTTCAAGACCTAACCACAGATCTGTGGTTTGACTCAGCTGTCAGAAAGTGAGTGGCACCACATTACATGGATGATTACCAATAATTCCCCCGCCAGAAGTCAGCCGAAAAGCAGACAACGATGTAATTACAGCCCCCTTTGGCAAACTGCTTTGTCATACAACAGAATAATGATATGCTCTTTTGACACTAAACCAGTGTCTCCGGATGGCTCAGTAATGGCCCTGTACATCAAAAATCCTGCACTTTTTATAGGATCCCACCTGGAGTGCGGACAGGGGAGACAGGTGCAGGAAATGCCATGAATATAATATAGTGCTATAGAGGTAGGTAGGCTTTTGTGACAGATGTACAAAAGATTCATACCATTCTGACATAAGCTTATACTTTCACCAAGGCGATGGCCCTTTCTCCATAATGATAAAAGCTACTATATTGAGACAAGGGAGCTCATTTATAAAGCTTAATGTAAAACATGGATGGTTTTCTTATATTTTAATGTTAGATTTAGTATATGTATAATAGTGATTTGTATGGGAATATTTATTTTTCTGATGTTCACCAACCTATACCAGTTCAATGGTGGATCTTTAAATTATACAGAGATGTTGGATTTTAAGGAGACTAAACACCTAAACTCCTACTGGGCTGTGTGCCAAAGAAAAGAGGGAGGGGAGGGGCGTGGTCTGGACACATGAGGAACAGTGTGATTGGTATCCACGGGTATCCATACTTCAACCTCTGCCCTAATCACAGCAGTCCTGTGTGATGTCACGTAGTACTTCAAATTGCATTGGTCACTAGAGGCAGAACCCGCCCATTTTGACCACAAAGCTGCAAAATTTGCTCTAAAATTGCCCCAAAATAACTAGGAACCCTAGATAAAGCTATTAAAAGACCATATATACAGTTTAGTAGCCAAAAAGTTGAGTTCCACAAAAAAAAAAAAAAAAAAAAAAAAACACATGCATATCTGCAGGGTTAGAAGTCAAACTGGAGGAAGTTGGATTCATACGATCAAATTTGAATTCCAATTCAGTCTGTTTTTGTATCTTTTAATCTGTTTCCTCTCCATCTTCTCGTCTTTCTCATTTTGTGGCCCGTACTTGAATGGCTCACCAAGTTCTATGTCTTGAGGTAATTGCCCATAAGTAGGAGACGTTGAAATTATTCTATCAAATTTGAAGATTTACTCAGGGATCAAGGTACGCTACACAGGCAGATCTGGTTACATTAAGCCTTAAGATAATTTTTGTCCTTAGATTTTTTACATGCAAGTCAAAAGAAACGGCACAATAATGGGCGCAGATTTTCTCTGGTCAACTTCTTCCCCCAAACAAGCAGCATATTCCTCACTGTCTCCGAATTCAATTTTCCAAACCCAAAATTAAACATCTTGTAAATTACGTTCATTGTCCCTACATTTCCCTCCTGCAATCAAATGCCACCAGTCATTGCTCATGTGCTAATTGAGGCTGTTTTTTTCACTTATGTAAATTTCTTGAATGCCTAATTGGGGTATATATCACAGTTAGCTCGCGTTCTTCCACTGGCTTATTTCATTCTGCATGTAAACATAATGTTTGCGCGGCTGCTTTGTGGGATGTACAGAATGCCAGCAGCTTGGGGCGCGATGGAGAATTCTGAGTAATGAGAAGAAAATGACAAACAAATGCATATTTACAATACAGCAGGCAACACACTACCAAATCAACTTTACTTCTCGGTAGGGGTGTGCAAAAATTTTGAAATGTCGATATATTGTATAGTTTAATTTGATGCATGCAATACATTTGACATACTCACTGTTTTGATGAGTACAATTTAACATGAAAAACGCCCAACTTAGTGATTTAGTAAAGACTTAGTATCACAGGCCATGATTTAGCCTTTGTTTTTTACTGAACTGTATGGAATCGATTTGAAATATATGATATCAAATTGAATCGAAAGTGCACTGTATCGAAAATCGTATCGTATCGAGGTATGCATCATATCTACAGCTTCTCATGATACCCGCCTCTACTTCTAGGAATATCTGTGTAACATCAAACCACGTGCATCCTTTCAAAAATTACCTCAAAAATATTATTAGCAACTTGGCGAAATGACATTCAGGGAAATTTAAAATGCGAAATCTCAGTGGTGTTTAGTGCACTTATTAAAAATGCAACATTTAAAAGAGTCTCCCCCAGAGTGTGGTGAAGGTCACCGTTTATGTCATTACGGCTTTGAAAAATAAACTTGCCAATGCAGAAATTAGGTTTTTTTTTTAGTTGTCATTGAAATAATGTTTTCCATTTTGAATATTCATGATTAGATTAGACCTCTGTCTTTGTTTTTGACCGTATCAATATTTAAGTGCAGCCTTTGGGGCAGGGCTGGACCTTAGTACTTGGATGGGAGACCACTGGGAATACCAGGTGCTATAGCGGGGCGCTTCTGGCAAAAACTATCATTGTGTCCTTAGGCAAGACACTTCACCCACCTTGCCTAGTATGAAAGTGGTCCATGCTTGATTGTTGGCTGGAGGGGCTGATGGCTAGACCTGTCAAGATTATTACGATATCGACTTTGTGTTCAATATAAAAGCTAGAACTATATATTTTACAGCTCAGTATTAATCATGTGCACAATTTCTTTGTAAGTCTTTAGATTTGGGGTATTTTTTGTTGTAATACAAGAAGATTTGAGTTGTAGAGGATAGAATAACTAACTTCTATGGCTGATGATTGGTTCATTCTGTTATTTATCTGTTACAGCTCAGGTCTTTATTATTATTAAGTGCACAGTGATTTAGCATGGATTTACTATATGGATGTCCTCTTTCTACATTTTAAGAGCTAGCATAACTATAGACTTTGCAACATGCATTGGATTCATATGATAATGTTTGTATTCTTAAATTCATGTATCATAATTCCCCATTAATTGATCATTATTCTGATCATTTGTCAATGAAACCTTATGTATTAGGTGCATGAATAGTTTCATGTAGAAATTATCATAATTATATGTAGCATATTATAGCAAATGTAATCTGACATAAAAATCTGTATCAAATGAAATCTCAAACCTGCAGCATATTACAGATCCAGTTCTTATCTGCGGCACAAAGAGATAACGGCAAACAGAAATGGGTACGACATATTTAATAACAAAAAACTGAATATTTGCCACAGCAAGTCACCAGATTGCCTCAGAAATAACCCAACAATGCAGATGTCTGCAAATAACAATTGTATAATATTATACTGTCGCAATGTAGGTGCTGAGGTATTAAAAAGGACATATTGCGCTATTGTCTGTGATTATTATTGACATCTGTGGATCATTAATTCATGTTTGGACATTATAAATTTAAATCTAAAGTGACTTCACAAATGTGATGACTTGTTTAAAAATGCAGCGCTTGCCCTTTTGGTACGTCACCTTAACATCATGACAATAAAGTGCTGGCAGGCCCACCTAAAGATAGCTACAGTTCAGGGTAGTGAACATTGTATTAAAGAAGCTCCATTTCTATGCTGTAGTGAGGGCCCCTTGCTGCCAGCTCAGTCCTTGTTATCTTGGCCTACGTCATCAGAGGTATAATACTCCCTACTGTACTGAGGGCCCTCACTGGCAGCTTAGTCCTTACGTCATCAGAGGCTGGACTGGTCAACTGCAGCACTGGGAGTTTTTCCAGTGGGCACGTTTTGGGCAATGGAGACACCATACACAGACCTGATGTAACGCTCTACACTGCATGCATGTGTCATTTTCTGCTGTGTACATCCTGTTGGCTTTTTTTTTTTTTTGAGCTGTAATTGTGCAGGTGGGTGGCTGGTCCAGACCAAAAAGTCCAGGGCCAAATTCTTCTCAGTCCAGCCCTGATCAGAGATATAATACTCCCTACTGAGAATAAAAGTTAACCCAACATGCATGACTGAGTCTGTATACAAGACTGAAATGAGAAATGGAAACAACGATAACATGGTTGAAAAGTCGATTTTGCATAATACATCTTCTTGAATGTCAATGAAGGGAAATGTCAGGTAAGAATACATTGTAAGGACGAACACAAAGCCTTGACACTGTTTTCAGGTAACCTTTAGCAGACAGGAGACTGATTATGACACTTCACAAATCACTTCATGGCTCCATAGAGAGCACAAAGTAATGGTATGTACTAGCTGAGTGTGTCTTTAAGAACCGTCCTCAAGGAGCCTGAACAACAGTGCAAATGGAGCAGGCCTTTGTGGTCCTTCTACAAGCACAGGAGGAAGCTCTCTGCCTGTCAGCTTTGATACAGTGTCATGGATGTCTCTGAGGGAAAGACCTTAAGATGAGATGGAAAGAAAAGGAGCTGATGTCTGGAGTGCATCGACGCTTCTACTCACAACGCCGTAAATTATGATTTCTAAAATATTAATGATTTTCTTTTTACATTAAAAAAGCTTACCAGTATTTGAGGAAAACCCATTGACAAGGCATTTTTTCAGTGAGAATAGTGCAGGCGAGTTTGAAAAGGCCATGAAGAATTTCAAAAATCAGTACAGGGATCTGTCAAATGAACTATTGAAGCCTTCCATGCTGTTTATAAGTGGTGAGAAGAGTTCAGAACAAGGCAAGAACAATACATGAGCTATGTTTGGTCCATGCGCTGTTGAGAATTGTGGAATGTGAAGATGCATGGATACTTTTCAGAGCCCGTCCTAACCTACCCCGCTATGAAATTGTTCCTAAAAAAGACATAGATGCACACTCTTTATGTTTAATTGTCATGTTTTCAGATAACTTATTTTGAATGGGCACTGGAACCTCGTTATGCTGCTTCCTCTGCTATAAATACTAGGGATGCCCCATTATAAACGCTGAATGTGTAGAGTTTGCGCAGTGCTCAGGGTAATGACACCTTTTGGAAGCACGTATAGCAGTATTGGTGGCACCCAGAATTAATATTAAAAGCAATTCATATGCGTATCCTGTGCTGCTACGATTATACCTTCATTGCTCTTGGGTGCGTCACCTGCTTGTTTCTTTCGATATGTCATTGCTCTGGGATGTTCCACAGTATGACATTAAACTGCCCTACCTTTCATTTATTCAATTACAGGTGGTTTTATTGCTCAAAAATACCTAGAGAAACTACCATTCTGACTCTGAGCGGAGCTGCCTCTCCACAGATCTGACCTGTAACTTGGTCTGGTTTGGTCTCCATGAAGATAGAAAGGTTTACTACCATACTGTGAAACATTCCAGACAAAGTATCAGAAAAGTTACACAGTGCATCTTTAAAGAATGGGTCAAATGCAGAAAATGTTAAAATGTAGAATATTCTATCAAACAACCCAATATTGCATTCATACAGAGAATCCCTTCCTTTTCTTGGAGTTATGTAATATCATTTTATACCATCTTAAACACATAGCAGCTGCACGATATTGTGGAACACTATGAATAATCGAACAGCGTCGTCGTGCAGTGTGCTCATAATGACTGGGCCTGCTTTCTGAGGATGTGTGCTGGAGCCTGTTATGCTGCTGCTCATGCCATCACACGGGGGACTGTGTTTTAAGTGGGGCTGCAGATCACTTCCCTGGCTGCTTAAATGATGCCGTTTGCGGATGACTTCTGTGGAGCTGGAGAACCTCTTCACCCAGGGGCCATCTCCCAGTGTACGGAGCCGAGCGCAGACACACAGCTAAAATGAGTATGGACCACGCTCCTGCTGACAGCTCTGCATTTCACAGTCCATCACGGCGCACTGCAAATACTCATTAATTCTGCTCTCATAACAAGCATGTATCAGCGAAGAGATGAGTTGAGAGTGTAAATCTTAAGAGAAGTTCTTTTATAAGCAAAGATCCCATGATTGCATTTTGCTATTTGGTAGTTTAGTTTATTTGAACAATGATGAATGTTTTATAGTTTACATATCTTTGTTACTATAATATGATCTAGCCTATATTTACTGTATTTTCCGCACTATAGGTCGCTCCACCAGCCAAAAAAAAAAAAAAAAAACATATATAAGTCGCTCTTTTTAGGGGAAATATATTTTATAAAATCAGAGACGGGGAACCGACATTTCATCTTGAAAGGCAAGTCATAGTAATAACAACAGAATAGAGAACAACAGGCTGTTAACGTAACATATGAACAGTTATTCAGATAACTTTGGCATAAACAACAGAACAAGTTTACCAGACTCTCCATCTCAGTCCAAATTACTAAATCCATTGAATTCTTCATGCTCTGCGTCACTTCTGAGCAACTCTGCGACCTCCGGAGGTAAACAGAGTGCCGCTTCCTCTTCTGCGTAGCTGTTGTCAGACTCAGCCTCAGTGCTGAATTGGCCTTTCTGAATCCTAACGGTTCGGTTGTCACTGAAGTCCAGGCTTTGTCAGTCCATCCAATGACTTCCAAGAAAGTTGCATGGTGCACCCTCCCGGTTTTCACAAGTTTCTCGCTCACTCCAAACTTTCTTTCTGCTGCTCGATTACTGTTTTCGGCTACATATTTCGCTAGTTGCAGCTTGAAATCTGCAAAACATTACTTTTGTTTTGGGGGAATTTATTTGTGTTGTTTTTTCAGTTATCTTCATAAGTTTGTTTACATTTTCAGTGTTACAGAAGTAATCGTGTGATTGACTGACATGATAGACATGACAGAGGCTCTTTCTGCAGGAGACACGCGCAGTAGAGCCCCAAGTGACAATGGTAAAGAAGTAATAATAGTAGCAGATACTGACGCACAAGCCTAGAGCGCCCTCTCCCAGCTGTGAGGGTGAAAATTTTAATATATAAGTGACACCGGAGTATAAATCGCAGGACCACCCAAACCATGAAAAAAAGTGTGACTTCTAGTCTGAAAAATACGGTATGTTAAAAGGACCTATATTAAGCAAACTGACTCTTGTAACAACGGAATATCATGACTAAAAACTCAACTCATCAAAAACATACCTGGAGTTGTGTTTTGTTTCATTCACCATTTATTATTAAAGCCAAAGCTCAAAATGATGTGGTTGATGTCATCTTGTGATACTTTTCTAGTTGATGGCTACCATTTACCTTTTGTTCAGTAGAGACTGGCAATTCCTGAAATCATCCAAATGATTCTAGTGAAGGTGTATGGAGTTTAAAAAGGCAGTGGAGTACTACCTGTATGACCACGTGACACATCACAAGTGTTTTCTGTAAGAGAGAAAAGCAAAGTGTAGATATGCAAAGTTTTTGTGTTTAAATATGTGTGAGTGAAACAAAACACAACTTTGAGTTTTTGATGAGACCAAAAGAAAGTAAGTGTAATATTGGCCCTTTAATGAGAGAAATATGGCAGTAAGCATTATTGCTGACTGAGCTTGGAACCTCTATACATTTTTTTTTTTTTGGAGCTGATGTTGGTTTCTCTGGTCGATGTGGACAGCAGCCAGACTGTCACTGAGACACTTCCTCCAGGCCTGACACACTGTAGATACTGACAGCACAATGTTCAAGCACAACACATTTACCAGAGCACATCCAGGCGCTACAAAATATCGGCAAAGCGGGCTCCCTCTGGTTACACACAACAGAATACTGACTGAGTTAGTGGGGAGTGTGTGGGGTGGGCTTGTGGTTCTTCTAGTCACTGAGTAAATAGTAGTGTGAAATGGTGTGAAGCCAAATCGCACTGTTCCAAATGCAGCTGCAAGATTAAGTGAAAATGAATCGAAATCTCACTTTGAATGCATGTAATTATTATAACAAAATATCTGGTCTTATAGCACATAAAACTGCGCACCATGTATTTAGTTTAGTTCTGCTTAAACATATTCTTGAATACAAGTGATTTTTGTTATTTTTTAGTATTTTTTGTCAGTTCTCCTGGTTGCACATAAAATGAACTTTGGACAGAATCCTATTATTAAAACATAAATAACAAACCTAATCAAAATGTAATTAGATAATAATCATTAAGCAAGTCTAAAGGCAAACTCTCAAAGAGTATTTTAGGAAGCTGCATCAACAATCAGAGGAGAATTGTAGAGGACAAATGCCAAGCACATTAAATTAGACACACCGAAATGAGTGCAATGATTGCACAACATTACAAAGTCCCTATGAGAACGTACTTCTCTGTTGTGCTCATTGTAATTTAAAGAGGGGCATTATGCATTTTTTCTTTCAGCTTTCTACCATTTTATAACATTAGTCCCTCATCAGAAACATGCGTGAAGAGGTTTTCAATGTCATTCATGCATGTTTCAGTCATTTTGCTATCTCTCACAGGCCCTATTGGAAAGCACCTCCATGATGAGCTGTAAGATTCTGTCCAATGCTCAGTCCACAAGCCTCCATGCTCCCACACGACACTTCAATAAATATACAAAAGCATGATACAAAAGTATACACAACAACGTGTTGTGTTGTGATAGCGCTCTGAATGGAGAAGGACTTTGCGTGGAGAGCAAAGAGAGGATGGGACTCATTTCAAAACAATAAAAGGTAACATGGTGATCTAAATATACTATATGCTTTAAGACTCAATAGAAGTAAAATACCACCTCTTTAAGGCTACGTTTATATGATGGCGGTCTGAACAGAAGACACAAAAGTGTGTGGAATTCGATTGGATATACGTCTTGGTCAGTGTAGACAGAAACGCTACGGCAGAGTACATTCATAGTTTCCACTCTGGATGGTGGTTTCAGATTTTTGCTGTCACCGTCTAAATAAAAGGCACTTCCAGTAAAATATTTTGTAATTTTTATCTGCAAGTGTTCTTGTGTAAACAGGCTCTAAGTTTAGGCTTTGTTGCATGTGAAAATAAGCAGCTAAAGTCACCCTCCTATGTCCATATGAAGTCAAAGAGCAGAATGCATGAAGGACATGAGTCTATTAGCATCAGATCATAATGGCTGCATAGTCACTGTGAATAACAAGGTCCTCCACAGTTAATTTGAGCTGCTCAATCTGAGCAGTTACAAAGACAACAGACATAAAGCATTAGCTCCTTTAAGAAGAAAAAAAAAAAAGTTATAATCTTCAAAACAGGTTATGGGCAATTTAAATGAAAAGTAGAATCAAAGGAGCAATTGTCTGCAATCTTAATTAAAGCAGAGGTTAACAACTCTGCGCTTTTCAAATCTCATTTGTTGGAGCATGGGTTCATCTCAGCCTCAAGTGTACAACGGTATTCTACCAAATGTGAATTACACAAAAAGGATCTGCCTGTACAAATGAGCTTCTACGGTAATAAGATGTAACAAATGTATTTAGAAAATGTTTGCTCACTTGTTGTAACTTGAAAACTACCACTACATGACATCACAAGGTTAAACAGCAATTTTTTGCTTTGGAGATGTAGACAGACTAAGCATGTGAAGGAAACAAAACTCCACACCCCAGGTATGTTTTTTTAATATTTTTTTTGATACTGTAACAAGATTTTAACATGACTAAAAGCTCACAAGAGTCAGTTCTGTGTAATATAGGCCCTTTAAACTGTTTTTTAATGTTTTAAAGTAAAAATCAGGTACGATTTTAAACAGAACTAGTTCATTTTAAACAGTTCAGTGGTTCAAAGTTACTCCTCACTTACCTTATGCACCTTATGCATTTCGAACATCTGAATTATTCACCATGATGAGTTCATAAGCTTTTCCTACAACTTTCAGAGGCCATGAACGTTGGCCATCACTGTAATGTTAACGTACACTTCCTGACAATAGAAAGCTTATAATTGGATGCAAATGGTATGTAGTGGACTTATTTTTACCTCAAGATCTGTTTATACAATAAATCTGTATACTGAGGCAAGGCACATTTTGTTCAAACACGTGGAAAAAAAATCTGGTATAGATCCTTTTAATTATTTGGCTCAAAGATGCGATAAAGCCTTCTTTTGGAAATGCATACAAATCCGAAGGAATCGTCTGTCATTTTGAGGCGTGCGTGTGGAGAAAGCAGATTAAAGTCTAGTCTTGGCTTGTTTTGGAGTATAAATTACAAAGACCATAAGAGGTTTAATTAGGCCTGTTCTCTGCTAATAGGAGCTAGTGGCAGTTTGTTTATTTGCTGTACGCAAAGCTGCTCCACTCGTCATCTGCAAATTCTACTACACTGCATAAAAAATAAATAAAAATAAAGGCAATCTAGCGAGGTTACAATGACTTAAATTAAAGGTGCATTGGGTACCTTTTCTGGAGGAGGGTCCGTCAAATTCTTGCTTTTCTCCATGGAGAGGAGAAAATTCAGTTTGTCGACCGGACAATGTTAGTTTGGTTGAAGATGTTTCGCAGCTGATCCAAGCTGCTTCTTCAGTTCTGATCAGAATGTTGGTGGACACTTCCTTATATCTGCAGAGAGGAGCTAACTAACTGAAACTAACACACCTACATGTTTACAGTTTCTGTTGGTTAGTTCGGCCTATTGACCTGTGCAGGGTGTGGGGTCTAATTAGCATAACAATTCACTATTCCGCACATGGCTGGTGTTTCTGAAAAACTACAGAGGATTTTCAGACAACATGAGATCCCGGTCTATTTCAAACCTACAAACACTAAGACAGAAACTGGTCCACCCAAAGGACAAAACACCAAGCCACAAACAAAGCAATGTGGTCTACTCCATTCAGTGCAGTGAAGACTGCAGTGAACGCTACATTGGAGAAAATAAAGAGCTACTTCACAAGAGGATGTACCAACACAGACGAGAGAGCAGCAGTGGACCTCAGTCTTCTGTACATCTCCACTTAAAAGCCACAGGCCAGTCATTTGACGACAGCGAGGTACAGATTTTAGCCAGAGAAAATAATTGGTTTGAGAGGGGATTGAAAGAAGCCATTTTTGTTAAGAAAGAGAATCCTTCTCTAAACAGAAATGGAGGTCTCAGACACCATCTATCTCCTATTTACTACTCCATCCTCAAACCTAAATCAAAACAAACAAGAGAACAACAGGTGTAGCAGGTCAGGTCTAGAGTTGTGGAAGCTCCATTATGGCCATGAATTGTTATGCTAATTACACCCCACACCCTGTACAGGTCAATAGGCCAAACTAACAAACAGAAACTGTAAACAAGTAGGTGTGTTAGTTTCAGTTAGTTAGCTCCTCCCTGCAGATATAAGGAAGTGTCCACCAACATTCTGACCAGAACTGAAGAAGCAGCTTGGATGAGCTGCGAAAAGTTTTCAACCAAACTAACTTTGTTCAGTCGACAAACTGAATTTTCTCCTCGCCATGGGTTCTACCTGGACGACTGAGGGATTCTTCACACTTTTCTCCATGGAGTTGATGTCATTCTTTTATCTGGAATGTTTCACAGTTTCGTATTAAACCTTTCTATCTTCGCGGTGAGCAAACCAAGCTAAGTTACAGGTCAGATTTGTGGAGAGGCAACCCCTTTCACCTTGAGAATGCCTTTTTCTGGGTATTTCAGGGCTATAAAACAACCCGTAATTTAAGAAATGTAAGGTAGAACTGTTTAATGTCACACTACGGAACATTCCAGGCACAGCAATGACATATCCATAGAAACAAGAAGGTGACGGACCCCCAACCAAAAAGTTACACTGTGCATCTTTAAGAACATTTGACTTTCACTTCCACTTTCAGTACTTTCGACTTGACAAGTGAAATTATCTACCAGTGGAATACTTAAAATACGAAAATACATCTTGCTACACTTAAGCTAAGAAAAACAACAACTCTTGGGACTTAAATTGGTAGATAATTTTACTTGTCAAGTTGAATCTCCTGGAATCAAATCAAATGTTCTTTAATTTAAGTCATTGTAACTTGGCTAGACATTGCTTTTGACAGTGTGAAGATGGGGAGAGAAATTTAAAAAGTGTACAAAAACAAGACAGTCAACTTTGAGGAAGACAAGATAAAATACTAGAATGTATTCAGCTATGTGGCGCTGACAAAGATGATTGAAAGCCTCACAACTCTTACACTGCAAAAATCAATATCAAGGTAAGTTATGTTGACTTAAATCAACAACATTTTACTTTATTTCAGTAGATTCAACTTGACAAGTAAAATGATCTACCAATGGAACAAGTTTTTTTTTTCTTAATTGAAGCAACATTATATTCTATTTGTTACTTTAAGTGCAAAGAGTTGTTTTTCTTATCTTAAATATAGCAAGATGTATTTTCATATTTTAAGTAAAAAAAAAGTCTCGTTCCATTGTTGATAATTTCACTTGTCAGGTGAAATTGACTCAAATCTTAAAAGTGCAGGGTGTAGCTTTTCTCGTGGAGAGTCTGTCAGTTGCTTTTCTCCATGGAGATGTTCGATCTCGTCCTCTAGAATGTTGTAAACCTTTCTATCTTCATGGAGACTAAACCAGACCAAGTTACAGGTCTGATCTGTGGAGAGGTGGTGTTTGTCTTGGTATTTTTGAGCTATAAAACCACCTTCAATCGAATAAATGCAAGGTAGAGCTGTTTAATGTCATACTGTGGAACATTCCAAGCAAAGCAATGATGTAAATTGACATGAGCAGTTGACGGACCATCCACCTGAAAAGTTACAGAATGCGCCTTTTAACTTGAGTAGATTTGAGTTTTTGCAGTGGAGAACGGCGATGTGTTGACAATGATCAGACGCGGTGTTTATCAGAGGAAGGGAGCGGAGATACATGTGTAAGTGATACGCGCAGTAATATCGGATCTTTTATCATACAAACTTAACCCATTTTGTTCTGTCAGCTAATGTCTGTAAGCAACCAATCACGGAGGCGGAAACCGAGGAGGTGGCATCCAGATGATTATTTTAAGACGCGCAGGGGAGCGGGTGGGACAACTTTCTGACAGTTTCATCATGCATTAGTACACACAGTTCCTCCCAAATCTGACAGACTTGCCTTTGATCAAAGCCCAAACAGGGACGTGGTACTCTGTTTCAGTTGATTTCCATGACAGAGAGCGTCATTTTGGATCTGTCGGCTTCAAAGCGTATACTGTTTAAAAGAGGGTTTATAGGGCATTGCTTTTAGAGGGGCACATGCGCAGTACCTCTAGACTGCTTGGACAGGTATTTGTAACGTTAATGATAATGTTATACTAGCAAATTAGTCTACTATGTCAGGTTGAATTTCTCAAGTTGCCAAGTAGGCTGAGGTGGATTTAACCTTAGAATAAATATACACCTGCTAGTTAAAGGTCTTATATTACACAAAAATGACTCTTATGAACTTTAAGACATGTTATAATATCTCCTCAGAAACATACCTGGAGTTGTTTTATGTCATTCGCACATGTTTGAGTAACCCTTTATAATAAGTCTGTCTACATCTCCAAAGCTCAAAGTGCTCTGTCCCACCTTGTGATGTCACTAAACGTGCATAGTTTGCGTGTTAAACATGTGCGAATGACACAAAACACAACTGCATGTTTTTGATGAGGAAACAGCATTATAACATAGATCAGAGAATAGTTTAATATAGGACCTTTTAACAGTACATAATATGAAACTGACATAGATGTGTAGATGTTTGTAGATGCTCATCTTCTGATCAGAGGGTTGGGGGTTCCAATCCCACTCTCAACATAAACATTGCTGTCATTAGGTTCTTTTTTCAGACTAAGAGTTTGTTTTCATACTGCTCATTAGCGGTTTTCCTCAGAGTGGTCACGTGATGTTGCTGTGATGTGTCCGGTCAGCTGATTTATACAGGTTTTGGCGCTGTCTTCCTACCGGAGGAGGCAGGATGACAGCGCCACCTGCAGTTCCAACTTCCTCAGGACACTATCCCAGGTGTGTGAGAGTAAAAAAACCCTCTCGTCCCGGTTAATAGTCCCCTGGGCACATTTTTGTATTTCGATTACCTCTTTAATGCAGAACCTCACAGGACTAAAACATTGCTGACAGAGAAGACAGACCCAGTCACCCTGGTGTATGAATGGGGTCTCTTGATGTAAAGAGTTTTGAGGTTGATTTCATTATTTCTTTGTAATATTCATGTACTTTGTAACAATAAAGGTGCACTGATTACCCCTAGTTAGTAACATTATGTGATGTGCATATTGTTCACTTCTGTTTCAAGAATACCACAAAGATAAAATGAACTCAAATCACCACGAACCATGGTCACACTAAACAGCATAGCAAGATTCAGCTTTAACCAGCTTCTTTCTTTTTATAGCATAACACTTCTCTGCACCATCTTAGAGTTGGGCCATGCAGACAGGAAGTGTTTCATCTGTGTACTGCCCCCTTTGATCAAAGTGTAATTCAACTTTAAAACTTTTAACTGGTTTTTGACTTTTAATTTCTTGAATGTTATAGGTTGAACTTACTAAAGCTAAAACAGACCTAACAAGGTAAAGCACGATATAAATGTATGTATGGCCATTTAGTTTGATCCATAAATACTTTATCCACATTCATCCATGTATGTTTATATTTAGAAAAACTTTATTGAGCCATAAAATAAATACTTGAACACAGTAGCTCACACATCACAATGTATTATAATAAAGAGAAAACAACTATAAATTGCAATAATAAATTCTAAATATTTAGTTTCAACTTTCGTCTTGCTAAGAGACAAAAGCACTAACCACTCTGTCACCATGCTGCAGTTGGAAATAACAGAAACAAAAAATGTGAGTGCTACGGTTGACACTTGTCGCAGTGGAATTAAACGGCTTGCAATGCAGATGTGTATATTTCATCATGATGTTGTTTGCTTTTTTGCGTGGCGTGATGAATGCGAGCGATGCCCTTGTTGAGGCCGTGTCTGCGGGAGGCACAGCCAGTCGGACTGATTGATGGCAGACAGTGCTGTCACCCCCGGAGAGTACGCTTTTCTGTGTCATCTCCCACTGAAGGTCCTGGAGAGCTTGTTAAGGCGCAAACCAGTTTTTGTTTATGGCCACTGTGACGGCAGAGGCTGACAGCTCCCTCTCCTCCTGCCCTCTTCGTCGCTCACGTCCTCTTCGTCTCGCTCGGCTCTCGTCAAATCTGCTGAAATGAGCGTGATGATTTGAAATGCTAATCAGACATCTCTACACTGAAGAGTGGGGGAATCAGCGTCACCCATCTGGACAGCATTAGCCCAACCAAACGCCAACCAGAGCAGGATTTTCCACCAAGCACAAACTCCCGGGTCCATTACAAAGTCGGCACAAAACTTTAAAGTGAGCAAATGTGTACTTTCACAATGTAGACTGTTCTCTCACAAACTATCATACGCATGTGTTTCTTACCATAATATACTAATATATTCTTATTGGGTTATTTGTCAAATTGTAATTTCTATGCACGTTAGAGGAGTTTGACTAGTAGACAGCATTGTTGCTAGTAATAGTTATGCAATTTCCTATCGTGATGTCATAATTTCCTACTAGAAAGTAAAATTTGAAACCTAAAAACTGTCAAACTTGAAAAAAATGTATTCTAGTAAAAATCTTTAAATGTTGTATTTTTTCGGACTATAAGGCGCATTATCAGTAATGTTGAATTCTCTCGTCTATTTTCATACATAAGGCACATTAAGCAAAACAAACGGACGACACTTGAGTCTGATCCCTTAGCTCAGGCATCTACGATCCATTGGCAGATTGTGGCGTAATTCGCGCAGTGTTTCTTCCCTGTCTTGTTGAATGTGTATTATGAATGTGAATGTGGGTGGATAATTTAAGTTTGTTTTTTAATTTAAAAAATTTATAAAAATTGTGAGCCTTTATAGTCCAAAAAATACAGTTGTGATCTTAACTGTGTTTCACTAGCTAGGACCACGCCAACGATGACATAGTGCGAAGAAGTTTATTGATAATGTACGAAGCGAGGCAGAGATGACTGGGTTGAGACTATGGGTGGGGGCTCCGTCTCAATCTACAATTGGCCCAGCCGGAACGGGACCCCCCTTGTAGGGGTCTTATGACTGAAAGACAGAATAGGGGATGGGAGGGTGGGGTCGAGTTAGCCGAGACAAACTGGGATGATGGGAAAGGCTGCTACATATAGGCTTCTGGGAAATTAGAGGCGTGGTCGAGGTGAGTTGTGGTTCGCTGGTGAGAGGAGAGGGCGGCTGAGGCGTGGTCCTGCTCCTGAATCTCAGTTAATCGTATTAACTACATTTAGTAAAATGAGTAGCCCAACCTGTCTTAGGCACTTTTTTGTATTAAACCCACAGTATGTAGCTTTTTTTGTTTTTTTGTTTGTTTGTTTTTTAATGTATTCATCCAAAAAAACTCCTCCTTACTTTGAGGAGGCCTGTGTCTCCACAACCCTGACTCATACTCGGCCTCCTGCTTGTCTCCATGGAAATATTGTTCATTGTCTATCTTCACAGTATGGCATAAAACACAACTAAATCCACGGAGGATGTTTTGGAATATCGTTTTAACTATGTCCATGGAATCATGCAGGTGACATCCTGCCCTCCAGAAAGTGATGTAGTGTTGCTTTCCCTTTTTCAAGTTGACTCTTTTCATCCAAGGCTTAAGGGTGTGTTATTTGCTCCCATGTATGCATTGTTTCTTATACAACTACTGCAAACCCCTGTTTTATGTCATCACTGTTGCTATAATAAACCCAGAAGCAATTACATTTTTCCTAATCACTTCAAACATCATCCCATAAGCTTCCCAGCAGCAATAATTTCACATTTATAGTACTGAAATATATTTAGTCTTTTTACATCCCCATTGTCCACTCCCAAAGGACCGTCCACGCGCCAGTCAGCCTGCTCTTCTCCGGCCTGTGGTGTGGGAGGGACACGGGGGCAGAGGGGCTGGAGGTGATAGCAGCTGGAGCTCCTGGTTCCTGGTGTTGTACAAACCCTGCCATTTAGAATAAAAGAAACATGAAAGCCTGTTTGATGTTCAAGGGGGTGACCCAGCTCCCCACAGCAACACAAGCCCCACTACAAGCCTTTGTGCCACGCCGAATGCGTATGTGAGATGTATGTGAGAAGGTGAGCATGGACACAGTGCCTTTAATGTTTTATATATTAGTATTTTCTACTATTTGTGTATCCATCTTCCAAGTATTATCATTTTACATTTTGTTGTAAACTGCTGTTTGATTCTAGCTCACTCTGCTTCATCATAGCAGCATTTCACAGTAGCAAACATTCTTTACAGTGTTTTTTTGTGAAGAGAATGGCTTTTAGACTTTGTAGACTATTTTGATGATTCGCACTGAGTGAATCATCAGAATTTTTCAAGAACCACGTCAGAAATGCTGACGTTTTCTGAGCACTTAAAATGCATCTGACGAATTACTCATTTCACTAAAACGGTTACCTAACAGAAATATTGTGAACAAGGGACAAAACTTGTTTAATGGCACAATATTTATGATTTGACAAATACAACAAATAAATGACACATTTCTTTTGTTAAAACTGTCAGAAAAAAACAACTCCTTTAGTGTTTGTAAATTGTCTCTTCTTTTTGGATGGAACTCCCTGTGTAGATAACATGGACATGATATTCCGTTTTTGGATTTTTGGTATTTGTATACTTTTCATTTCAGCTTTTTCCCACAAATTGCTATTTGACTCATAAAAACAAAACTATCTTTACACCAAACCAAATATAACATGAAAACCTGATGTATGCACCTTTCACATGTAACTTTTCTGATGGAGGGTCCGCCAACTACTTTTCTCCATGGAGATACTGTTGCTTTGTCTGAAATGTTTCACAGTATGGCATTTCTATCATCATGGAAACCAAACTAGGCCATGGTACTGGTCAGATCTGTGGAGAGGCACAGCCAGAATGTGTTTCCTAGGTATTTTTGAACTATAAAATCACCTGTATTGGAATAAATGCAAGACTTTGACCTTACATAATGCACCTTTAAGCCTGAAATGCAGGACAATAAGATTACGCAGGCACGCATGAATCACTCTAAATACAACTTTAAGCTAGTTAAGGAAACTATGAAAGTGTTTGCAGTAAAAGAGGGCCGTAGCTAAGTTTGTTGCAATAGCAAATTGGGGAAAAATGACCAAAATTGGTCCAAAATATTGTTAAAAAATGTTAGCCATCAGTTGCTTTGGTTTCTTAACATCAGCATTGCCCATGGAAAATCTATACTGGTCCCTCTCAATTAAATTCCAAGTAAGAGCGAGAGCCAAACTATATCTTGTACTTATTAAAGCACTTTTGGATTCAGTTTGTACATTTTGTATGTTGAAATGACAGATTCCTGCCAAACCACATTCTCCTGCTCGTCAGTAAATGCAAGCAGACTGTGTGTCAGACATACTGCACATGAACATGTATCCCACACTATGTTTCTGACAGGTCTCTATGGTGACAGTTGTCAGTGGATGGAGATGCTGCATTCAGTGTAAATGTGTGAAGATTGAGTTCTACACTGGGCTGCTGGGGGTACAAGACAGTGAGGCCGATACAGTGTGGAGATTCTTTGGGATTTGCATGGATTGATGGATGGAAGTTGGAGATTTATGGACCTTGTTTTGGAGAGGCTCAAGAGCTATTGAAGAGACAGGGTGGCCACTGTTTGTAGATGTGGCACTGATGGACTGGTGCAATGCAGAGGACATACAATATTTATGATCTGGAAATTATAGTACTTTAAGAGAGCATACCAATCAAAAATCGACTTAAGGTTTCAAACATGAGCTTGCATTAGAATACTCAACGTTTTTTCATTCTTTTTTTTTTTTTTTTTTCTCCTGTGCGTGTGTAGAGGACATGGTACACGGGAATACGCCATCCACCCATTTCCCCCGATGTGAGATATAAAAAAATAACAAATATAAAATAGCCTACAACTTAAATGTTGAACCGGAGCTATTGGCAATGGTGGAAACAGCCTGCATAAACTTATGATGTCTCCATCCAGTATTGTCCTAGAGTGACCTGTGACATGAGGGGACCAGGACTGATCCCAGGACTGAACCAGGACTGAAAAAGGACTAAACCAGGACTAAACCAGGACTAAACCAGGACTACACCAGGACTAATCCAGGTCTAAAGTGTCGGGACGAGCCTGGAGGTGTGCCCACATAGCTTGTCATATGACCGCAGGAGAAAGTACTGGCGCAGAGGTGGGCAGGATTCATCACATCCGTGACGTCACGAATCGCATACGCCCACTTAAAAAAATCCCCACTACACCACTGCTCTTGTTTTTGAGGCTTGACTATGCAGAACATTTGCTTTCAGCTACCCCCTACCTCCACCCACTGCTCTGTACTTGAGATTATGCAAAGAATTCAGTCCAAAAGTCATCCATATAGGGTAAAAAAAACAAAACAAAACAAAAAAAAAACAAAATAGCCAGTAATGGATTGAATCTAAGTTTAATACCATACTGTGGATCATTGCAGGTAAAGCAATAACATCTCCAGAGAGACATGGAGTAGGCGTTCCCTTCACTAGAAAAGGTCTATTATGCAGTTTTAACCTTAATTCAACTTTGACTATATATCGCCATCTCACGTACAACCACACAGAATGAAACTGGCAAATTTACCCTGCTCAGAGGTCTTCCCACCAGGTGACATCGCACGGCCATTAAAGTTTTACTATTCAGCTGGGTTACAACCCTGGAACATTCTACACCATTCCATTCCTTAGGTGCTCTCAGGGCAACCATTCAAACCCCCCAGAAATTCTCAGTGCGTGGGGTGGCTAACTTTACGGCCCCATAAATGCATTTTGTGGGATAGCAAACAGATCTACTACACACTTCAAAAGTGAATGTGAAATAAATTTTTTGGCCTGCATTAAAATGGTTATTATGGCTATATTTGACTGAAGACATGATTGGTAGACAAAAGACATGCCCAGAACGGCAATTGGACAACACAAAATGGCAGGATGTGCCAGTGGTTCCTATAAATCTACATTGTATCTGACCCAAACTGTAGTCACAAAAGACAATAACAGTACTAGTAAAAACATCTTCATATGTGGAAAAAAAGGCATGTGATTAAACAGATCTAAAGGCATGTATACTACAAATACAAAAACAAATATTTTTAGTGCCAACCACCTTTTATGTGATGGGGTCATTGCACAGATTGGACCTGTAATTTGGTCTGTCTGCACCTCCTCGTTTCCGTGGAAATAGATATATTAAATGCCAAAGCAATAACACCTATGGAGACAAGCAGGTACACCTTTCACAAGGAATGTAATACAGTGCTCATGTAAACTCCCTGTAGACTATATACTGTATATAGATGGACGAAGCTAACCCGCAAGCCACCACATTCCAAATAGGCAGTGACCAAGGGTGCTCCATCGACTTTGGCTCCAATTGACTCATCGTTTTGGTTTTAAAATGTTCATATTAAACCGCTCTCCATGATCCTGGTGTTTTTATCTCACCATTTTGTCTGTTAATAAATTCCTTATATGGATCTTTGCTCCAAATATGCCCCTGTAACTGCCAGCCTCATGAGCTTTATTTGACTGGAATCGGACATTATGGGTGACGTCACACTCCTTTAGTCCACTTTATACACTCTATTCTTTTTCCTCCAACTCACTCACTCAATACCTTCTTTCTGTTTTTGCCTATAAAAAGTTGTACAAACATGTTATGTTTATATTCATGTTTGTTTATTAAATATATGACAGTGCACACCAGTCAACATGTGTTAGTACAGCATGTAAATGTACCAGAGTTAACCGTGCAGGCAAATTTTCATCCCTAGTCCCATTGGCAGATTGATGGCAAGACAAAAAAAACAGGACATAGGCACAATAACACAAGATATTAAACATCTTATATTAAACTAGATTGACTCTTGTGAGATTTAAGCCATGTTATAATGCTGTTACCTCCTCAAAAACATACTTAGTTGTGTTTTCTTTCATTCACAAATGTCAGAGTAAAGCTTTATTAGTCAGTCTACATTTCCAAACCTCAAAATGCTCGTATCACCTTCTGATGTCATGAAGCAGTAGTTTTCAATTTAACAGCTATCTTTTACCGTTAGTGCAGTGGTGATTGGCAATTCCAGGGCTGAATTATCCAAATGATTTAGTTTAGTTTAGTTTAGTTTATTTGTTTATTTATCAGGGACAATACACATAAAACCATTGAGCTACACAGCAAGGTCATATGTTTGTGTCAGGTTATAGCAAAATTACTAATTTCCACCTTATTTCCCTGGACAGGTTGATGTCATAAATGGTGTACATGCCAATAAAATAAAATACTATGTATATTAATGCAATCCAGTCAATCAAAACTAAAACTAGTCCCATTCAGTCTCAGTCATCACATCCATCCACTATTTACAGATTTACAGTTCATATTGCTGCATTGATACAGTTTAAAAACACAGTGGAGCACTTCCTGTACTACCACACAAAAAGGTGGATGAGAGTGTTTGGCATATGCAGGGTTTGAGTGTTAAACATGTGTGAAGGAAACAAAACCAAACTCCAGCTATGTTTGTGATGAGGAAACACGATTATAACAGATTTTTTAAAAACAGCTAATATGAGCCTTTTGAAATTTGTCATTAAATCAAATATGCCCCACTAGGACACCATCCACTGATTGACACAAAACTCTACGAACATTCCCTGCTTCCACATTGCACTGGAAACACAAAAATGTATTCCCCTAATCTTATCACATGTCACTAGCGGAGAGCCTGTCAGGGTATATGCTCGGAGACAACAGGGGAGCAGTGCAGTTGTAAAGTTGCCATTGTAGTAGACATGATTAGGCGCCTTGATCTTTCCTATGGCAAGAACAAGACCTCAATCTCTCACTATCTCCCCTTTAATCAAATCCTTACCTCTTCTGCTTGGGTTGCCACAAAACTGTCAGGGCCTGAAAATAAGCCCCTGCCTTATCAAAGAGCCCAGGGTTCAATTGATTTCCAGGCCAGGCAAAGTTGATGCAAAAAAAACGGGAGCGAGATAGAGAAAGCACCTGCCTCCCCACGTCAGCCAAATTAATTCTGACTTTTAATTTATTTCTGCAGGAAACGGAAAGCTACATCCTAAACCACAGTCAATAGGCCGGCTGGAAGAGGAGAGAGGTGTAATCAGGAGGCTCCCCAAGTCCGATGTCCCGCTCCTGTCACTTTTAATAGGCACTCAGACCGCACAATCTGCTCTGCCTGATATGCCCAAGCTACCGTTATGGCTATCTGCGACTCATGTTACCCCAAACTATGTGTTCATTTTAGTCTAAGAGCCATTTCCATATTAGATTTTATTTATTTTTGCAGCTGCTATATAGTTGTGTATAGGGACGCAACGATCCAGATGTTTCAGTTCCAATACCGAGGTCAGTACTTCAAGTGTCTGCCATACCCAGTATCAACAGATACTGGGGCAGGGACTTAAAGGTACACTGTGTAACCTTTCTGGTGGAGGGTCCATCAAATGCTTTTCTCTATGGAGATGTTATTGCTGTGTCTGGAATGTTTCACAGTATGGTATTAAACTTTTCTATCTTCATGGAGACAAAAGTGTAGTTATTGGTCAGATCCTGCTCACAGTAAGAATGCCTGTTTTTCAAGGTATTTTGAGCTATATAACCAACACCTTTAATTTCATAAATGTAAGGTAGAGCTGTTTAATATCATACTGTGGAGCATTCCAGCAATGATATATCCATGGGAACAAGCAGGTGTTGGATCCACAACCAAAAAGTTATAGTGCACCTTTAAAATATTATTTTCTTTAAACCAAAATGGTGTACAGTAAAAAAAAAAAAAAAAAAAAAAAAATAAAAAATAAATAAATAAATAATAAATATATATATATATATATATATATATATATATATATATATATATATATATATATATATATATATATATATATATATATATATATAATATATATAATAAAAATGTGTTTTGTAATGATAATTTATCATTTAAAGTAATTGCAGAACAGTTTTGTAAAAATACAAGTTCAATAACATGAGGTGGTTTGGGCCAACATCAATCAGTAAATTGTGTCATTACATCAGTTTATAGACCAAACTGAGACATCGCCTGAGCCAATATCCTGGAAATAATATCCTGGAAATAATATCCAACACAATTTTCAACATCAGCGCTAATATCCAATACAATAACGTACTGGTGTATCCCTAATTGTCTCCTACATATAGTATAAGATTGTCTATTTGTTAATTGGAGGGTCCGACACCTGCTTGTCTCCATAATGTCACTGTTTTACCTGGAATGTTCCACAGTATGGCATTAAGCTTGTCATTAAGACAAGATGGTTAATGGCCAATTTACAAGTTAGATCTGTAAAGAGGAGAGCAAGCACACAGTACATGTTTGTACATGATGTTTTTCAAGGTGTTTTTCAGCAATAAGACAACTGTAATGCAATGCATACTAGATCAGTGGTGTTGAAACTTTTCTCAGAGGGTCACATATAGAAACACATCTATATAAGTGTAGGGTGTCAGACTGGTGGAGTTTTTTCTGATCAATGCCTATTACATAGTTTTGACAGAGCAGCGCTACCTTTAGTAAGGCCTGGAATACAACATTTAGGTATCAGATTGCAACTTAAATGAGGTTATAGTGGTAGAACTACTTAAATTTACAACAATGTGTAATGCCTATGGTCAGTTGGGCCAATTGAGTAGAGCTGAGGGCCAATAAAAATTCATCTGAGAGCCACATGGTTTGGACACCGCTGTACTAGACAGATACATTGAATTGTACAGTTTGAAAGATTCCAGATATGCAGTAACATTTCCATGGAGACGAGCCAGTGCATAAATGTATTAGAAAAACACAGCATTATCATTATTATTAGGAGGGAACAAAACAAATTAAAAGTTTAAAACGATTAAATAATAATTACAAGACAATAGACATTTGATGACCCATTGAACTGAACCTGGCATAAATGGCCAAAAACGCCATTTTCAGTCCAACAGATGTAATGGTGGATTGGCACATTTCATTAACATTCACAGTGTCATTCCTGGCTTGGATACAAGGCAGAGATTGGATTTTAAGTAGGCTGGCTTACCACAGCAGCTATACGACTTATTGTCATTGTGCATGAGAGTTTGTTTGATCCTTTGTATCACATTCTGCTGAAATTACATATTAATGGATTTTCTAATCTCGGTGCACATCGGAACGCTCCAAACATGCACATGAGAATAAAAGAGCTTGTTATCTTGGCGCGTATTCCGGTGCCCGAGAATTGGATGGTGGGAGGTTTGGTGCCATTTTGGGCTGGTGCAGCAGGTGAATGGGAGATTGGCTCATTCTGAGTGTCCCTGGCGTACGGATCAAGTTTTATCTGTGAACCCCTTTCTCTTGTAGGCCCAAATGAAGCTTTCTGAAAAGAGATTAAATGGCAGGAGAGGGGACAAAACAATGACCATTACAAGTCACCTTCATTTTGCCTTCGCCGTTAACATTACACGGACAGCTGCTGCTATGCGGCGCACACGATGAATAACACTTAGCATGACCATGGTTGGAAATGTCATGCAAGAAAGAGTACAATGTCGACTTAAAGGGCCCACATTAAGCTATTTTTTGATCTATGTTATAATGTTTCCTTATCACAAAGATACCTAGAGTTGTGTTTTGTTTTATTCACGCATGTTTAACTCACAAACCCTGCAAATTTAGACTGAATTCTTTTCTCAAATAGAAAACATAGAAAACAGCTTGTGTAATCCAATAATTTGGATAATTTCAGACCTGGTATTGCCAATCTCTACTGAACTGAAAGTTAAAAAAAAATAAACTTAATTTACATTTTGCACAGATTGTGGCGGCACAGGTAAAAATCCAGACTTCTCTTGTACAGTATTTGAGTTAAAAAAAAACATCACCACACTTGCACTGTGGTCAGCTTGTCACAACAAATGCATGGTTCTGTTAGCGTGGCCTTCACATGGTCTAAGAACTTAATTTGTTTATACTGCTGTTGGCTGCAGGGAGGGCTCCAACTACCTCAATGAAGGGAAGTTCATAAAAATTAGTTTTCCAAATGTAGACCTCAGGGAAGCCGCAGGGTCTACAAAGGTCTTAAATTTCATGTTCCTAAATCAAGGCCTTAAAAAGTCGTAAATTATGTTGTCCAAGTCTTATTTTTTTCACAAAGGTCTTAAATTTCATTAGCCTTTTTTGTATACTCAGCCAGGCTGCAGTGCAATGTTAAACGGAGGGAGGAAAAAAAAAAGTGAAATAATGCAACGTGGATGAACGTCAAATTTGGAGTATGAGCAAACAATACTTTGGTTTCTGGAGCGGACGGCAATGAGTAAACAGTCAGTAGAGTGGAGGAAGACGTTGGATGGATCATGGGGAAGTGTAGGTTTAATCCACAATGGCTCTTTGATTCTAGATATAGTAGTTGTTTGGTCATTATTGGAATTGGATCTGGTGTTTTTCACCCGCATAATGGGTGTGATGTTGGTCTTAATTAAAAAGGTCTTAAATTTGGGGTAGTCAAACCTGGGGATACCCTGGACCTTATTGTATGTTAGGAAATGTGAAATACTTCCTAAGGTGAACAGTGCGTGTTTAAAAAGGGATTAAGGCCACAAAAAAGCATAATGCGTGTCCTTTGGTGTGAGATAAGGACAGACTGTTGGTGTGGTACAGCCGAGGAGTTTCAGAGGAGAGAGAGAAGTAGAGTCATGGAAAGGTTTAGGCAGATTTATTAGCTGTTTGTCTCGGGACGTCAGGGCGTGAGCTAACATCAATCATGGAGTCATACAGTGCAGGCTCAGGGAAAACATCATATGTCGCAGCTACAATGGGTTTGACTTTGGCTCATACAGGGAGAAGATAGAAGCCTGACATGGACGACAGCTATTTAAAGATATATACTACTATGCTACTATGATTATTTTTGCCATATTATGTTCTACTACATTCCTTAATATTATAATGATTTAAAAAAATAAATTCACACAGTACTTCAGAAAATGCAGGGTCTTTCAACATGAATACACCTTAGTAATCTTGAAGACTTGGTTCAAGGTTGAACTTGTGAAACTACAGAAATAAATGTCTGTGGTGTAATTTTTAAACATGTAACTCATAATGGATGTTGGATTAATTGTACAGTTATTTTTTACTATATTTGTGCAGAGGGAGGCTCCGCCACCTGCTTGTCTCTGTGATTATGTTACTGTAAACCATTAAACATATCCATCTTGCACTTCTTCAATTAAAGTTGTTTTTATTGCTAAAAATACCTCTCTGGCCTGTAACTTAACCATATTGTGACACATTCCATGCAAAGCAATAACATCTCCATGGAGACAAGTAGTGAGTGGACCCGCCACCGGAAAAGTTACACAGTACACCTTTTAATTAAGTAGTTACTAAGCCTGAATCATTCTTAGTTACAAATAGCTAAATAATTGTTACTACAGTTACTTGTCTGCATGGATATCTTAATTCTTTACCTCCAATATTCCAAAGTATAGCATTAAAGTTTTCAATTTCCATAGAAACAAACAAGAGACACCATCGGGGCAATTTACAGGTCGCATCTGTGAAGAGGTGATCCCACTCACATTAAGAATGCAAGTTTGTGAAGGTATTTTTGAGCAATGAAAACACCCTTAATCAAATAAATGCATGTTATGACATTGTGGAACATTGTTGGCAAAGCAATATCATCTGCATGGTAGCAGATCTGTAAAGTTACACAGTGCACCATTAAGTCTTTCTTCATACTTTAAGGGTAATTAAGGAGTATATATGATAAAGCGAAATCTTCAATTTAACATCAACATTAGGGGTGTGGAGAAATATCAAAATATAGATACTGTATATTGTATCATTTAATGTGATGACACAGTATCGATATTGTGGGCTGCTGTATCGATTTAATTTTATTAATTTTATTGTATTTTATTGTATTTTTTAGTATATTTTACAAAATTACTTTGTAACAGCGCTACTGTTTTGGCTGCATTCAGACTGCAGGACTTAAAGCTCAATTCAGATTTTTTTTGTGAAATCCGATTTTCTTGCAAGGTCGTTCACATTTCCATTTAAATGCGACTTGTATGTGATCTCCAGTGTGAACTTCAAACGCCCCAAATGTGTCCCACGTGCACATTGGAGGGCACGATGAAGTCGCATGCAGTGAACATGCTCAGTGTTTATGGAAGTAGCCTAAACGCTGGGCTTGTCTCCCAAAATACAGTCCAGTTCTTTGTAAAATAGATGGGTTACATGTCCACGGCTGCTTTGTTTGAGTCTTTAGCCTCCTTGTTTTTGTGTCGCAGGCTCTTTATTTTTTGTTGACATCGGAGCCAGGACAGCCTGTAGCCGCGCTCAGCCATTTCTTTGGCAATCATTTCAAAAACCGCCCGGCTCCGATACAACCCCTCCAATTTGACCTAAATACAGCGATCCCCCCAAATATTAATGAACTTGCTAACCTCGCTTTCCCTCCATTGACGAGACTCTGATTCTGACGTGTAGGTGGGACGAATGCGACCTGGCCATTCAGACTCGTCGCATGTCACCGGTTTTAGGAGCCCATATCCAAGTGGCCTGGGTTGCATTTGAAAAAAAATCGGATCTGTGTTGTTTAGACTGTCAGTAAAAAATCAGATACAGGTTGCATAAGGGCGAAAAAATCAGATTTTGGGCACTTCAGGCTGCAGTCTGAACGTAGCCTTTGTTACTTGTTTGGAGGAAGGAAACGGTAACACTTTATAATAACTACACCTTATTTAGCCTTAATAAAACATGAATAAAGAGTTAATTAATAATGAACAAAGACTTAATTAACAATGATTCACGCTTAGTAAATGCTTAATAAAGCATAATTCGTCTTCACTTTAGAAAAGCTCTCAAAAAGACTTAACTAACAGATAATAGATAGATAGATAATAGATATTATCATTGCATTGCATTATTAGTAAATCATTCTCTCATAGTTTACTAATGATTAATAAATGCTCAAATGGTTCGTCCATGAGTAATTAAGTATGAAATAATTATGAGTAACTATTTACAGCACAGGCAAATTAAGTGCAAGTGCTAATTAAGGTAGTAATTAAGTAGTTACTAAGCGTGAATCATTATTAAGTCTTTGTTCATTATTAATTAAACCTTTGTTCATGCTTTATTAAGGCTAAATAAGGTGTAGTTATTATAAGGTGTTACCAAGGAAACTGTGATTTAGCCTTTACTTTTCAATGAACCATATCAAATAATTTGAAATATATTGTACTGAATCGTATTGAATCGAGATATGTTGCCTGTGTATCGAGGTATGTACTGTATCGGCAACTTCTTAACGATACCAACCCTAATCAACATCCTGTGCTCTTGCCTTTTAAGAAAACCGCTTTAGCCAGGCAGTTAGCTCTCTTCTTCGTGTGCATAGGTTAAAACCGGTCAAACTCGGCGTGTAAATAAAGAATCCTCAAGAGCTCACACCCTATAGCCCTTAAACCCGAACGTTAGCATACCACCCCGTATTATCCACCTACCTCTCCTGCCGCATCTGTCTGCATCCTCCCAACCCCACCCCCCCTCCACTCGCCGCACCGCTCGGCCTTAACCTTGCGCGGAGACAAATTCAAGTGTCATCCCCTTTCAATCAATGTGCTCCCTTTACCGGGCTATCTAAATCAGCTTTTAACGGCTTTCCAAATAGCACGGGCAGATACAGGATCCAGTGTGTGTCGGCGGTGAAACTTAAGATGTTAAGACCTCCCCGTGAAAATGTGTGAACTCATCAGACGGTGAATGGGGCTCTTCCTCTTCCCTTTGAACGCGCGGGCGGCTGGCGATCATCCATTATTCTTGAATTTCATTATGTGGGAAGAACAGTATCAGTAAACAAGATAATGCCAAGTTTACCGTACAAGTGGAACCTCTTCGGCGCTTTTGTTGTTGTGTTTCGTATACGCTGCAGCCGAACGGGGCAGTCCGAGTCGTATCTCTCTCTGTAAGTGGCTTTATCAGAGGTGAAGTGTGTAGTAACTGTTAAATAATCAAAGCTTGTGAATGGCTTGGAGAAAGATAAAAGGAGTTTAAAGGTGCATTGTGTAAGTTTTCTGGTGGAGGGTTCGTCAAATGCTTTTCTCCATGAAGATGTTATTGCTTCGTCTGGGATGTTTCACATTATGGCATTAAACAAATATACTGTATCTTGTATTTATTCAATTACAGGTGGTTTTCTTTCTTAAATCTACCTCCTGTTATGACCCAAAATTGATCAAAACATATTTAAAAGAGGACACGGAAGATTGGCCAGTTTTATTTTTTACTTTCTTTGGATGTTTGAATGTGGTCAAAAAAAAAAACAACCTTAACCCTTACCCAAAAAAACAAAGTAACAGAGAAAAAGATCCTGGTGAGCCGGTCAACGTGTAAAAAAAGAAAAGAAAAACTTATTTCCTAGCTTAACGTAAAACACAACCCAAAACTGTCCCTACATAAAACAAATTAAAACAGGACGTCCGGACTCACCAGGTCAAATAAAAATAAGGTTTGGCTAACAAAAAAAAAACTAACAACCCAGCATAGGCGAGACGGGTGAGTGCACATCGGGCTCGCAGTTTTTACAGGCTTTTAGGCGGAACTTAAGAAGCAAATTACAAAAAAAACAAAAACAGATATTTTAAACATTTAAGAAACTAGGAATAACTTTAAAAACAACAAAAGCTTTGAAAAATACTACAAAAAATAGATAATAAAAATATACAGGGGAAAAACACTCCAAACTTCTCCACAGATCTGACCTGTAACTTGACCTGATGATGTGGCATGCTTGTCTCCGTGGAGATAGTTTCCAGAAAAATTTTAGAGTTAAACAGGTGGTGGACCCTCAGTGCACCTTTTAGCAGTGATGTAACTAAAAAAAAAGAATGATGGCACCAACTGTGGGCGGCAGTAATAGTGTAATATACTTACTACAATGTATGTTATAATGTTGCTTCCTCATCACATACAGACCTGGAGCTGTGTTTTGTTTAATTCACAAGTTAAACACACAAATCCTACATATTTAGGCAGAGTTCTTCTCTCAGACAGAAAACACTCGGTTCCACCTTGTGATGTCGTGTGACAGTACAAGAAGTGCTCCACTGTGTGCACCTGCAACTTCACTAGAATCATTTGGATGATTTCAACCCTGGAATTAACAATCTTTACTGAACTAAAGGCAAAAGGTCACTGTTATCATGAACGTGAAGTTTACAAGTTATCACAAGGTGGAATTGAACATTTTGAGCTTTGGAGATGTAGACAGGAAAATAAAGAACTTCTGAAACATGTGTGAATGAAACAAAACACTACTCTTGTTATGTTTCTGAGGACATAACAACACTCTAACATGGTTTAAAACTTTTTATGTAATATGGGACCTTTAAATTAGATTGTATCAGCGCTGCAAAACTACAGTATATATGCAATATTATCTATGGAGGGAAAAGCTACATTTTCATACACAAGATTTTTACATTATGAAAAATGTACTCTTGTTACCTTTAAGTGATGTTGTAATGTTACCTCATCAGAAACTTACCTTGGAGTTGTGTTGTGTTTCATTCATGTAACCATTTATTATTTCGCAGTCTACTCAGAATACCCTGCTCCAACTTGTGATGTCATGTTGTGGTCGTTTGCAATTTAAAACCTTCAGTTCAGAATCTGGCCAAATTATGCAAATGAAGATGTATGGAGTTTAAAAACACAGTGGAGCACTTCCTGTATTACCACATGACATCACATTGTGTTTTCGGTTTGAGAGAAGAACCTAAATATGCAGAATTTGTGAGTTAAACGTGTGAATGAAACAAAACACAACTCCAGGTCTGTTTGTGATGAGGAAACAACATTATAACAGATAATATGTGCCCTTTATATTGTTACATATAATTCAAGCAAACCTCTCGTCCATAGTGCAGAACTCATGCTATTCTTTCATGAAAGTTATGTCGAAGTGAATAATAACATTTTCTATTAAACATTGTTAGGAAACACACAACAAAAAGTTCGACAGTTTGACCTTGTTCAAATGGTGCTTTTGCTAAAGTGAGTCATTTCACACAATGAAGGTGAAATTGTCATTTGTTTGGACGTGCCTTTTTGAGTGTTTTTTAAATCAGCCGTTCTGAGATTAATCAAGATCAGTAGAAAACAAAAGCACAATTACAAGTGTCTTCATTTAATTTGTGTATTCAATAGGCCTGTCACAATAATTACAATATCTACTTATTCAATATCATGACAGATGGAATAACATTTTGGGGGGTCAATTTTTCTGCTCTATGATGAGATTCGAGCTGTAGTGTTATGATCTATGACCCATTCTACACAAAAACTAAATACTTAACCACTTTTTAAAAGATATGATACAGTTAGAATTAGGGATGGGCATGATTAATCGATTAATCGATAATTGATCATTAAGAATTTCATTCATTCATTTCATTTTTTAAAATTTTAATCGACAAACCGAATGTCGCGCAATGTCGATGACGAGTCCCCACCTCCCACCTCCCGTACGGTGTCCTGGATTTAACAAACACAAATATGGTCACACTAACCTGTATTCCACTGAATCATGTCTTTTAATCCGACAGAAATTGACCGCATCAGCGACACAAGAGCTGTAGTTTTATCTTCGCTTAGTTTATGCAAATTAGCGATGCGGTTTTAAGTTTTGTTTCTGTGAGAGTTGCACAAAACTGAATTAAACACATTATAATGTCAAACGGATTGATGTGGCTCTAGAGTGGTTACGGTTTATTTGTCGTAAAGGTGAATTTATTTATGCAGATTAGTAGTGCAGATAGTAATAATAATGATGATCATTTTAATATAAAAACGTTAATGATTAATCGATAATCGATCGTTAATTCTTCCAACGATCGATTAAGAAAATTTCATCGAATGCCCATCCCTAGTTAGAATCATTTTGGGGAATGATTCTGCTTCATGGTTTGGCTTCAATATTCATGTTTATCATCTATTTTTACTTGAGCAGTATATCACGCTTGTCATGACAGTCCTAACCTGTCAACTTTTTACATATACAGCTTTGAACAAGACATGGGAATGCTGGCAGAAATGCAGAAATAACATGTTTTTATTTTATTTTATTTTATTGTTTTTTTAATTTTATGAGTTTCTCTTACAAAAATAATAAATAAATAATACAATAAAAATGGATGGACTCTGTAAATTTGTGGCATGGTTTCAGTAAATAACATCCCAGATAATAAGGGGTTAACCACATAAAATGCAGGTGTGCACATTTACTTATATCCAAAGACTGTATATATAAATGGACATAGTTAAGGTGCTAGCCGCTGCATTCCAAATAGGAAGTTTGCGTGTGGGTTCTTCCAGCTCCTACTGACCCTGGCTCCCGTTGATTAACATTGGAATATTGTGGCCCCTGCGACTGCAGCAGTGAGCCTTGTCATTTTGATCTTAAAATGTTCACATTAACTCTCTCTACATGATTTTCGTGGGTTTTTTTTCGTCAAAAAATCCTATTCTTAATACGGAGTCTGGCTCCAAATTTACTCCTGCAACCGTAAGAATCGCAAGCTTCATTTGAGTGGCGCTGAACACTATGGGTGACATCACACACTTTTATTACTTATTTTTTCTGCGCCTTATTACCAGTTACACTTCGAGTAAAGTTAAAGATGCACTGTGAAACTTTTATGGGGAGGGTCCATCATTTTCTTGTCTTAGGGATGATGTTATTGCCTTGCCTGAAGCATTCCACAGTATGCGATTAAACGTATCCATCTTGCATTCATTAACTTAAAGTTGTTTTTATTGCTCAAAAATGCCTTGAAATACTGCATTTTTACTATGAATGTGGTCACCTCTCCGTAGATCTGCCCTGTAACATAGTTTGGTAGCACGGTAGCATCCATGCTTGTTTTTATAGAAATACACACGTCTAATCCCGTATTGTGGCACATTCCAGGCAAAATAATGACATCTCCATAAAGACGAGCAATAAGCAATAAAAGAAATCATAAATACAATAGAGAAATAAAGTTTAAAAAAGCATAAATAAAATAGAGATAGGATAATAAAAAATGATAGATCCGATGTAAATTTGTGGCACGGTTTCAGTTTGACATTTTAGCGAACAATGATTATGTGGACAGTAAGGGATTAACCGCGTAATACCTAGGTGTGCAGATTCACCTTTACTTCTAATAATAACATCAACTGCAGTATCGCACTACAAAGCCGCCATGACAGCCATCTTTGTTTCATACGGCAGCAGCGGCCCGGCTTTTACCCCGTCGGTACGCCCTATCATATCTACATTTACTGTTTACACTTGTTTGTCACATTTACAATCCTCTGTGCCATATATTCCCTTTAGTCCTTGCCTCCCGAGTAACTGGAGTTTGCGTCTCATTTACTCAAGGCAGATAAAAGCAACAACAGCCAGATCAAGCGCATCATTTAATTGCGTAACAGAAGACAAACAGTTGTATTTATTGAAGGCAGGAGCAGGTACCCAAGATGCCGCCCCCGTTCGAATGTCAGATGTGTGCGACAGGCTTTCTTGTGGTTGTTTTTGTTGTTTACTTCTGAGATGCCTCCTGTCTCAGCTCCATATTGCTTGGATCTCCCTATAGTGCACCTTCACCAGGGATATGGAAATTCACCTGTGTGTGTGTTTGAAGTTACAGGGTGAAACATGAATTGATTATGCAAGCTTTGATGGTATGAAGATGTAAGTAGAGATGCGCTATCGATGAGGAGTTGTTGTATGTGGAGGTTTAAAAAAAGAAAAATGTTGTGTAAAAAAAAAAAAAAAAAAATCATGTATAATTGATTATTCGGTTGAAAAACAGTGGCTACAGTTGCATGAAATCTAACTACAGCTCAACATTTAATGCCAAACAACAATTTATGTCCACGGAAATACTAGAAAATGATACATTAACAATCAAGACTGATTCAATTGCTGAATCATAAGTTTAAAGGTCATGTACTTGCTATTTTTGGATTTATGTTATAATGATGATATATCATCAAAATCTTACCTGGAGTTGTGTTTTGTTTCATTTCATGTTTAATGCACAAATCTTGCATATATAGGTTGAGTTCTTCTCGCAACCAGAGAACAATACAGGAAGAGTCTTTTTTTTTTCACATATAGGACATTTAATCTGTCTTTTTATATATAAATACCAAATACAAAATAAAAATACTAAAATCTTCAGCTAACTCACTAAATTATCTTTTGTGCTGTTGTTCCATAAGAATTCATATCATCTAAATATAATGATTAGACTTAGACAAACTTTTTTTATGCACAAGGTAAATTTGTTCAACAGAGTAGCTCACACACCACAATATATTATAACAAGAGTAAAAAAATAAAAATAAATAAATACTTCTTCTAAATAAGTGTGAATAAAAAATAGCAACAGACAGGGCTGAACGATCTATTGTTTTGGACCAAAAGTAGCAATCTCAGACAAAACGATTTTGGGAGCGTCAAAGCCGTGTTTTTTTGCAGTGCTGCTAAAGCCCAATTTTAAGGGCGAAGTATAGTTCTGTGTCTATTCAACGCACACTGCCGCCGTCCCCTTGTCGCCGTCTTTTTTCATTTATGGGTCTGCTTTGGGGTCTATGCACCGCGAAGTAATGCACCACCACAACGCTAGGAGGCTAGAATTTAAAGCTGGCGTTCGTGTAAAGTTGAACATGAAGCATCTCCAATGCAATAGAAGCACAGAACAGACTCATCAGCACATCCTCTGTCACAGAGAGAACTCATATTCCACTGAGTCGTGCCCTTTAGTCTGACAAAAGCTTACCAAATCAGCGGCACAAGGAGCGAGCTGTTTTTTTTTTTCAGCAGTTTACAGCAAATTAGCCATGTGGTTTTAAGTTTAATTTCTGTAAAACATAAACAAATGTGTGCAAACTCTCCAGCATCAAATCATCAGTGCAGGACTCTGGTATCATGTAAGTTTCTGTCATGTTTGCAAATGTTCATGTGCACTAAAACTTGATTTGAAAAAAAATGTGGGTGGAATTGAAATCACAATATCTGCCAGAAAAATCACAATTACATTTTTTCTTTAAAAAAAAAAAAAATCATTCAGCCTTAGCAGCAGACTTTTTCACAACGGCCAGAAATACCGCGCTGTAGGGTTGTGGAACCTCCGGTCAATGTCCTTCCAAATGTCTCACGTATTCTCCACCAGCTCAACAAACCTGCCCACCCCGTCACAAAATCCTCAAGCAACAAAGTCGTCAGATCAAGGGATGCAAATTCTGGATGACTAAGACACCATCGACCGATTAATCGACAGTACGACTAAAGGCTGTCCCCCGTTGCAGTTTGCATGTCATTTTGAAGATCTAGAAATCAGATATTTATCACATTATGATGATTTGTAACCACAGAATAGATAAACTCACAATCAATTTCTGAACAAACATATTTTCATTTCAATGGAAAATTATCATGACATCCATGAAGTAGCACAGTGAATCGTGATTGTATTTCTCCTAACCTGGCTCATATTCCTTCAAACCTGGCTTGCGCGGGTTGAGACTGGCAGAAAATTGAAATTTAGGCTGTTAGAATGAGGCTATTGTATTAGAATTCCATGGAAATACAGTTAAACATTTGATACTGTTTAAATTCACTGTGTAGAAAGAGCTGATAGAGGACTTAAATTATTTGAGTTCATAACCTGATTCCTAGAGTAAACAAAGCATCTGCTGCTGAACAAACCTTATACTCCTCATTATAATATGAACATTCAGTGACGGAAAAATACACTGTAGCTATAAGTGAGCCCGAGCCCTGTCTGTGTGAGCCTGCCTCTTCATTTAAATGCTTGGAAGTTTCTTGGAACATGGATTTCAACTTTGATGCACCCTAGTGTACTGTATATCTTGTGTTTATTCAGTGACAGGTGTTTTTATTTCTCAAAACTGCCAACAAACATGCATTATTTCTGTGAGCGAGTCCACTTCTCCACAGATCTGACCTGTAACCTGTCCTGGTGATGTGGCCTGTTTGTCTTCATGGAGATAGTTAATTTAAAAGCCATACTGTAGAACATTTCAGGAAAAGACTACCTGGAGTTAAACAGGTGTAAACATAGCTTCTGCTGCTGCGCAAATGTTCCATAACAAAAAGCAATATCTAGATAAGTTAAAGAGTAAAGTAAATGAAGAAAATGTTACTTTATTTCAGTAGATTCAACTTGACAAGTAAAATAATCTACCAATGGAATAAGTGTTTTTCTTAGTTCAAGCAACATTAGACTTTGTGTGTTATTTTAAATGCAAAGTTGTTTTTCTTAAGTGTAGCCAGAGGTATTTTCATATTTTAAGTACAAAAAGACTGTTGTTCTGATGGGAAATCATTTTATCCAGGCTGGTGCCACCTAGAGCCTCCTCTCAAGTTAATTTCTCTCCAGCGACTAGGTCAGGAATGGGAATACACTAGATGCTTTGCAAGAACCTCAGATGTTGTAGACCGTGCACCAGTCAGTTAGTGAAGAGTTGTGAAGCCGTGACTGGGTCTCTTTTTGTGGTACAGCGCAACAGTAAACAAAGCAGTCGAGATGGATGTAGGCAAAGCCATACATACTGTGTTGGCAACGATTCCTGAGATCGAGGATTTAAAGTCGGAACAAAGAGAATGTTTGGTGAATTTTATCAAGGGGAAAAATGTTATTGCCCTTCTTCCAAAGAGATTTGGAAAAAACTTAATATACCAGTTATCCCTGTGAGCGGCGCATTACATATGTCATGATCAAATAGCAGCAATTGGTTAAATAAAAAAATACCGTCAAGTGAACAAAGTCTAATGCTGCAAGGTCAGATGGTTTCCAAATGAAACAGGCTGATGAATCAGGCTAAGATCATGTTACATGTCAATTGAAATTTACTTAAATAATGATAAAACATATCTTAATTCAAGTAATCCTCCTCTCATTCCTCTCGATATCAGCATTCAGTGATGGGGAAAATACCCTGTAGCTGTATATGAGCACGAGCCCTGTCTGTGTGAGCATTTGAATGCTTGAAAATTTCTTGAAACAATGATTTCAACTTTGTTTTATGGTCAAGGCATTCTAACAAAAAATGATGTTCCGTTTCTTTTTATCCAAACAATGAAATAGCACTGGTGTCAGTATTTCAGATAATAAATTGTACAAGGTTTTCAAAAAAATCTGAAACATTATGAAGGGGGGACAGAGTATGACCTTAATTTGAAATGCTATGTTCCAAGTAGAACAGAAATAATCCACAAACATCTCCAAGGTGGAAATCAAATGCTTTTGTTATCATTTAAAATGGTATCCTCTTAAAGATGCTGTACCTGATTTTTTCTATTTTAAAAACATCAAAATCAGAACAAGAATTTAAACAGTTTGCAGTGATCCAAAGTTATTCCTCAGTTCCATGCATTCCAGGCGCTGTAGTTATTCCCCACAATGGGATCTGAGTTTTTTGGTGACAGTAATTGTCACAACTAGCATGCAAATTTTATTTTATTTACCTTTATTGAAACAGGTGAAAAACCCATTTATCAAAATCCCCTTTTTCAAGAGTGACCAAGGCCGAAGTGAAACAGCAACACACATCTTGAAAAAAACATTTACACAATCGCACTAAACTCTAAACCATATATATTACACACTTCCTGATTCTCTGACAATAAAAAAGCGTTGCATGCTCCAGATATATTTTGACCTCAAGAGCTGCTTGTACAATATGTTCCTAAAATACATAGGGAAAACCTGTTACAGGGCCCTTAAACCTACTGTTATGTTAAGGCCGCAACACACTACAGGATTTTTCGGGTCTTAAATGATTTTTAAATATGCTACAAAAAGCGCACACCACCGACATGAGGAGAATCTTAAGATACAAGGCTACAAAGATGTGAGCGCACCTTGGGTCAGGTGTTGCAGTAAAACGACTTGCTTTGAGACTCTTTTGTGTTCACAAGATCAGAGCACTGTGTTTCTATTTTAGATGCAAAGCCAAACTGTTTTTATTTGTGAAATTTGGCGCAATACTTCAGATACATGATTTTTAATGCACAGAAGGCTGGTGATAAAGTCCACAGGAAGTAGAGTCACCATTGCTAATCTGCAGCTTCACCTCGATCCGCGCTGTGTTGATGTTGTTACGGCCCCAGGCCTTAGTTCCAATTTGTTTGTGTGATTTTTGCCAAGTTCTCCTAATTCCTGCTGCAGGAGCCCTGGTCTGTGATTGGTGGGGCAGGTTGACGCCCACCTCACCTGCAGCCACCTCCCCCTATTTAAGGAGATTGCCAGCACCTTTTCGGTGCTGCTGGCCAGTCTGCCATTTTGGTTTTGTGTATGTAGTTTAGTTTAGTTCTGTTTTGTGCCTTTTTTGATTTGGTCACTCCATTCTGTTTGTGGGTTTATGTGGTTTAATTTGGGGAACTTGTGTTGTGGTTTAATGTGTGTCCCTAAGTTTTACCTCTAATTTTTTTGTAAGCCTGCGTGACCCCTTTTGTGGCACAAAACTCTGTTTATTCTGTTGTTTCTTATTTAGGTTGTTTTCTGTATATTTTAGTCTGTTTTGTTAATTTACCTTTACATTCCTGTTAATTAAACATGATTTAATATATTCCATTTTACATCTTGGTTTTTATTTTTGGTTGCTTCCCTTACCCAAACGAGCTGGGTCGTAACAGATGTAAACAGACACACGTGAGGAACTACTCTTGCCTTTTCACTTTTCTCGAATGCTATAAACTGGATTCACAGTGTGGTTTTGTAGACTGGGTGTCATTATTTGTGGAGGACAATTTCTATGGAAAATACGAAAAATGCAGCAGTTTAATACCGTATTTTCCACACTATTAGGCGCTCTGGATTACAAGACGCACTATCATTAAATGGTCAATTTTTGAACTTTTTTCATAAATAAACCGCACCGAACTTTAAACGAAACACAACAGTTAGATGGCTCAGTCGGACTTTGTTTGACGCCTTCACGGTGACTCTCGGCTTTGTTCAGCTGTCTCGTGTAGGGAGGGTGCTGTCTGGGACCGCTGGATTGTTGGCGTGTTCGCAGTGACTCAGTTGTTCAGTTGTGGCTCAGAGTGGCACATTGCACTTCTTTTTCGGTTCGTTCTTCCGTTCCGTTCCTCGTTCGCGTGGAGTGATGAATGTGGCTGTGGGTGGTACGGCTTTGTAGTTTACTGAAGTCGTGCTGGGACACCCGAGTGGATTCTTGTACAGGGCGCTCTGGCTTGCGGGGCGCGGTCGTTTTTGGATGCGGTTTGAGGCTTAAGAGCGTGTCTAATAGCCTGGAAAATACAGTACTTACTTCTCATAAAACTGTACCTTTAAATTCGCCTCATTATTTTCGCTATTTCCTGAGTTGGTATCTTGCACCCCTGTGTCCGTCACTCTGTCTGCCCCTACACTTTGTTTTATTGGCTGTTGGCGTAATGTTGCTGATGTTTAGTGGTTATGATTTGACAGAGCAGCTCAGAGTCACACTGACACCACACACGAGGAGCGCAGCGGCTTCAAAATCACACGCGAAGACACAAAGTCGGGTCACGTCTTCCCGAAACCTTAAGTTGTCCAATCGCGTGCCTTCTTGAAACCTACTATCATGTCAGTCCCTATTTCTCCTTACGACCTCTTTTATAGAACTGAGAGATAAATTTGTACCACTATATTTTTTCTGCCTGTGCATGTTTTATACAATTATGCCTTATTTGACGTCAGTTTGTTGTTATTTTTGCTACTCATTTTTATGTGAGCTATGTGTGTCCAAATAATTCCCCTAGTGTTTCTCTAAGTTTTAAAGGTCCTATATTGCACAAAATTGATTCTTGTAAGGTTTAAGCCATGTTATAATGCTGTTACCTCCTCAAAAACATACATGTAATTGTGTTTCGTTTCCTTCACACTTTATTATGAGTCTGCCTACATCCCTAAATGTCAGAATGCTCTGTTCCACATTGTGATGTCATGAAGTGGTAGTTTTCAAGTTAATAGCTATGGTTTACCTTTAGTTTGAAGAAATTGGCAATTTCCAGGGCTGAAATTATGCAAATGATTACTACCCTGTGACATCACGAGGTAGAACAGGGCGTTTTTTGTTTGAGAGAAGAACTCTAAATATACAAGGTTTCTGTGTTAAACCTGTGAGAGAAACAAAACACAATGCCGGTTATGTTTTTCTTTTTTTTTCTTTTTTTATCAACCTTATCAAATAAAAAAATAGTGTGAAACGGGCTGTTTAACCATTCTAACTGTCTGAACACTAACGTAGCCTACAATACTAAAAATCTGTGCCAACCTACTGTATCCTCCCTCACATGTATAGGGCACGACTTGACCTTAGCCTGGGGTTGCGCACACAACCAGTGAAGAAGATGAAGAAGATGAAGATGATGAAGATATGCACTGGGGCACGCTTATGAATATTCATCAGGCACTCATTTTCTGCTTGGAGACCTTACAGCTGTGGCACGTTTCACCACACGCACCCTTCCCATACCGCATTTATTTACAAACAGGGCCAAACGCGCAACATGCTAATAACCACTGTCAAGACGCTAATATGTTTTCGATGCACACGCAGCTGTTTTAATCAATCCGGAGCCCGCCGACGAATGACGCGGCGGCATCGCGTTCCGGCGGCTCCTCTCCATCTTTGATTACAGTGTGCAAATTGTGTAGATTCGGCTGCGTGTCAACAAGGCGCATACGACCGCAGAGTAATTGGGTATCCTCGCGCCGTTCTGGTGAGTTCAGAAGTTTCGTTGATGACAAATTGTTTTATTATACTCCATTAATTCACATTCTCCGCCCACTGTTAGACCACCTGAGCCCCATTCTGCTCGATTTAAGCTATTTTTTCACACTGGTGAAACTGCCGAGGAAAAAATAGGGACACAGTGATTTAAAGGTTTCTGTGTTTTGTTTTGTTTTTCTTTTTTGTGTTTTTGGTCAGTTTAAAGATCTTATATTAAGTCATGTTAGAATCTTTTTACCTCCTCGCAAAACATACTTACAGTTGTGTTTTGTTTCATTTACACATGTTTGAGTAATCCTTTATTATTAGTCTGTCTACATCTCCGAAGCTCAAAATATTCTGTTCCATTTTGTGATGCCATGAAGCGGTAGTTTTCAAGTTAACAGCTACCTTATACTGTTTGTTCTCTAGACATTGGCAATTGAAGGACTGAAATGATCCAAAACACCTAGTGAAGATTTATGGAGTTAAAAAACATGACGGAGCACTTCCTGTATTACCACACGACATCACAAGGTGGAGTGTTTTTGGTTTGAGAGAAGAACACCAGGTATGTTTTAATGAGGAAAAATTATAATATATATCAGAAAATATAATTTTGTGGACATTCTAATTCTAAAGAGTTCGATAATCAGGAAGTGCGCGGTTGGTAGTTATTGCGAGCTTTACCGCCACAACCTAACTCATGAACTCATTGTGGTGAATAATTAGGACGCTCGTAATGCATGAAGTAAGTGAGGAATAACTTTGGGTCACTGCAAACCATTTAAAATAAACAACTTCAGTTTTTTCACATTTTTAAGACAGTGAACATTAAGTACAGAGCCTAATATTGGAAGGCTACTACTGATGGGTGGCTCCCTCATGCAAAATAAATGACTCACTTATGCATTAATCGTGGGTTAAGAGCATTGCAGTATATTTATGGCTAAATATTTAGAGAGAGAAAACGAAGGGAACAGTGAATAGAATTATAATGTACTTCCCCCCCCATTGCAACTAAGGCAGTCCATGAGGCTATATACTAGGGATGTAACGGTATTTGTGCCGAGTCGTTTCGGTACGGAACGTTTGGTTCGGTGCAGAGGTATGCACGAGTGAATTTGCGCATTTTGTGTGTGTGTACACTCCGCCACTACATGGGCAGCTAGATGGAAAGCTCAGCTCTTTAATATTCACGAGAGAACTTGTCCGTGATTTGGGTGGCAGTGTTTCCCGCAGGGCTTTATAGTTAGGGTTGTCATTACCTTGACAACAGTTGCCCCCCACCTTGACTACATCCCTCCAAACCACGTGAATTCTCACAAAACTACGGTCATTGTGCTACGGTTGGTTTAATATACACTCAAATAAACAACAAGCAAATGGTTTTGCATTTTGTACTGTACCGGATATGAATTGTGACCTCAAAACAGAGGTACATACTTAACCGTGATTTTTGTGTACCGTTACACCCATACTATATACCCTCTTATATGTTCTAAAATGAAAATTAAACTTATAGAACTCTATTCTTACGACGGCAAAACAACAATGTAACCACCACAACTGTTACCTGGACTGCCCCTGGTGGTACACAGGGCCCTCTGCATTTTTATTTGTTTTATTTAGAGAAATACATTCATTTTTGACCTCCTTTTTTATGTATTTTATATCCCAATCCTCAAAGTAGCCACACTTTGCTTTTAGTAGGTGTTTTTTTTTTTTTTTTTTTTACTTTTCCTTTACTACATAATTCCATATAGCTTCATATATTTGATGTCTTTTGTTTCACTTTGTATTGGAAAAATGTTGCTCTTCTCTGTAACTGCTGCAGAGAGCCTTGTCATTTTGGTCTTAAAATGTTCATATTAACTCGCTCTACATGATCCTGGTGTTTTTATTTTGCTATTTTGGCATAAATCAATTCCTATTTCTAACACACAACTCTGCTCCAAATTCACTCCTCTAACTACTCACCACGTGAGTTTCATTTGACTGGAGCTGAACGCTATGGGTGACATCACACTGCCTTAGTCCACTTCTTTATATGGTAAATTATCAGAATGTAATCATAGAGACTGTCATCAAATGACTCAAGTGAGAAGAAAGAGGAATTACTTTTATGCACAAATAGTATTAGTATAAATTTTTAAAGATTATTTGTGTATCCCTACCAATGAGAATCCTAAAATAGTTATGTAATGAATCCTTTTTTGCTCACAGACTCACAGCCTACTCAGACTTTCTCAGGAGCAGTAGATGTGTGTTCAGATGCTCTTGTTTCCTCACCTGCACCTCTCATCCATTTAAGCGCTATCCTGTTCACTTATTTACTTCTGCTTTTCTGCACCATTTCCATCTGTTACCTCTGTGGAAGCTTTTAACTCATGACATCTGTTATCAAAGTGGAATTTTCTTAAAATCATGGGAAATACAAATCAAAGGAGAAATATTGCAAAAAACGACAGTAAATTTTTATATTATCACACCTTGTAATCAGATGTGGATAGAGTCGCCAAATATTGTAGTTAAGTGAGAGTAATGGTACTTCAAAATAATACAGTATTATTCAAGTACAAATTAGTGGTCTAAGATTGCTTGAGTAAGAGTAAGTGAAAGAGTAACTGTCAGTACGTAGCATCTGATTAACAACTTAAATTCAATGTAATCTCAAGGACAAAACATTAAATAAAGCATGAAATCTGGTATTTTCACAGGAATTTTTTTGAAAAACTAAATTATAACTGATGGAGTGGAGGAAGAAGCACTACTGTTCAAATCAACATAAAGCTTTTGCCTTTTGTAGACCTACACACAGTGGGAAGACAAACCAAATCTTTTACTTTACTTAAATGGGGAAACTGGAGTGTCCAGAGGAACTAAAGATGGACAGTGGAACTTTTCTGGTCTGAGGGGGGAACCTGCTTGTCTCCATTGAAATATTTTACTCCCTGGAATGTTCCACTGTTTTCAAATATCTTTTTCTTTTTGTTTTGTTTTTATTAATTTTGATTTGTATCTAATTTATACAAGGAGCGGAAGGTAGCCAGTGTTTCTCAGGGATCCATCTTTATATCTTGATCTTGAACCAGGATTTTGGTGAGGAGTACCCATAAACTTTATTTGCAAACAGACATAGCTAACATACTAGTTACTGCATTCCAAATAGGAACTGAGCATGAGCGTGCGTCCAGCTCCACTGAGTCTGGTTCCGATTGACCTTATATCGAAAAATTGTCACTCCTCTCTCTAACTGCTCTTGTCTGGCTCATAATTCTGACCTTAAAATGTTCATATAATCCTTTCTACAAGATCTTGATGTTTTTATTTCACTCTTACGTGAAAAATCCCTCAGTCGTAGAATTTCAATTTGTTGACTGGACACAAGTTTATTTGGTCAAATACATTTTGCAGCTCATACAAGCTGCTTCTTCAGTTCTGGTCAGACACTGGTGGACACTTCCTTATATCTGCATGAAGGGAGGAGCTAACTAACTACTCTATACTACCAGCATTCTGACCAGAACAGAAGTAGCAGCTTGGATGAGCTGCGGAACGTACTGGACCAAATAAACTTTGGTCCAGTCGACAAATTTAATTTCTCCTTTGCCATTTCACTCTTAAGATCATTAATCAAGATATGAACACCCAGTAGCAGACAAATCAGGTGCGTTCTGTTGCTCCCACTAGTGTTAACAGGCTCGATTGAGTTGCTAAACCAGAAGGGCCATCACCTTCAAACAGCCTCACTCTGGACTGGCTCTTAGGTTGCTATGATAATTGCAGTGAGAATACCAAATATGAAACTCTTCTCCAAATTCACCCATGTACCTGCTAGGCCTTGATCAGCTTCATTTGAGCAGAGCCGAACGCTCTGGGCGACGTCACACTCCCTCAGTCCACGTCTTTATACGGTCTATGGGAGTACCTAACCGGATTACCCTAATATACGTTTATATGTTGACGCGGGGAAACGTGTATGTCAAAATTCTACATACTTTTCCGCATTCCTTTAGGGTTTTCCATGTATTTCCTATTTCCCACATTCACATTTTTAATAGTGTTTTCAGATATGCAGGTGTGAATCCTCTCAGTCAGTTGGAGCTCAGTGGGGAATACTCTCTTAATGTTATTTAAAGCTAAGATGATCATGACACATAGAAATCTCCAGACTCCTACTTACCCAGCCCCCCTGAGATCCTCTTTACAGGTGGATATCTTTTCTCTCCTCCTTCCATCGAGACCGCTGCCAAAACTCCCCATCTTCGCCGTAAAAATCTTCCATAAAACAGCTCACGGCATCTCATTCTGGTGCGTTTTGGTATTCATCAATGGTGAAACCGCCAGCTGTAAAAGCATAGGAGAACAAAGCACTATTGGCGAGAAGGAGATACGCGGCACATATTGATTTCGGACATTGTTGGCAATACTGGTGAAGCAGATTGGTGCTTTCTTTTGCAATAAATAGTGTTGATGAAAAGAAGAAGAAGAAAGAAAAGCCATTGAATGAGGGGATCCAAACTTTTGACTGGTGGTGTATATTACTGGTTTAGATCTGGTGGTACTTGGAAGGTATTATCATAGGTGCTACTTGATATGAAAAGTTTCAGAGCTACTGCATTACACCATAGATTATATGGACATGGCTAACCCGCTAGCCGGCGTTTTCCAAGTAGGAAGTGAGCACTGATGCGCTTCCGGCTCCATCAGCTCCAGCTCCAGTTCACTTTATACTGAGGAACTGTTTCCTTGTCATTTTGGTCTTAGGCTACGTTCGGACTACAGGGCTTAATGCTCAATTCAGATTTTTTTGCAAGGTCGTTCACATTTCCAATTAAATGCGACTTATATTTGATTTCCAGTGTGAACTTTAAATGCCCAAAAAGTGTCTCGCTTGCGCATTGGAGGACACGACGATGTCACGTGCAGCGAGCATGCTCAGTGTTTACGGAAGTAGCTGAAACATGGACGCATGGACATTGAGCACCTGACCATTTTAAAGTTGCTGTCATAACAGAGCCAGAACATGTACAGCTTATTTGCTTAAGGAGAAGATTGAGAAGGACAAGGACAAGGTTTTCGGCTGTGGCATTTTGTGGGGCAGTGGAAGCAACGTCCGTAGAAAGGAACGTGTGGGTGCGGAGTTACAACCCAGAATGGTAGGATTGCAATGTGTTTCACTGCTTCACTGACACGGAGTTCATACACAATTTTCGTAGGAAGAGAAGAACCCTTGTGTGCGTTTGTGACGTGTACGTCGGATGAATGCGACCTGGCCGTTCAGAGTGAAGTCGCATGTTAAAAGATCGGATGTTGTTATCAGATTTAGGACCACGTATCTAAGTGGCCTGGGTTGCATTTGAAAAAAAATTATCTGTGTCATTCAGACTGTCATTAATAGATCAGATACAGGTTGTACAGGGGCGAAAAAACTCATATTTGAGTCACTTCAAGCTGCAGTCTGAATGTAGCCTTAAAGTGTTCGTATTAACCCACTCTACATGATCCTGGTGTTTTTATTTAGCTATTTTGTCCGTCTTTACAGGTGGATATCTTTTCGCTCCTCCTTCCATCGAGACCGCTGCAAAAATGCTCTATCTTCGGCGTAAAAACAGTCCATAAAAAAGCTCATGCCGTCTCATTCTGGTGCGCTGGTGCGTTTTGGTATTCATCAATGGTGGAACCGACAGCTGTAAAAGCATAGGAGAACAAAACACTATTGGCAAGGAGTATGTGCGCGGTACATATTGATTTTGGACATTGCTGGCAATACTGGTGAAGCAGATTGGTGCTTTCTTTGGCAATAAAGATAATACTCTAAAAGGGCCCATCTGCGTTATTGAATTCAGACCGCCGTGGGCATCTACACATACACATACAGTCATTCCATTTAATATAGTCGCGTCACACACAACACATATGCTAAGGGCTACTTCCCAGCTGTGTTCCCCATTCATAAATGTCACTGACACTGTGCGCAGTGTGATAAATACTGAATTTGCCCCTCATTTGCATAATAAATGATCAACATGTGGATCAGAGGTTAACAAAAGTGACTCGCAACCAGACTCTCACGCAGAGGTAGGCATCGCTAATGAGCTGCCGGGGCTAATTGTCAAGTTCTTAATACACCGACAGCCTGTGGGTTTGGAAAATGATTGTAATAATAGTTATTGTTTTATATTATCAGTTAAATGCCCAATATTCAATGTTAATCAGCTGATAAAGTTTTCTGATGGCAATGTTAAAGGTCCTATATTCCGCAAAATTGACTTGTGAGTTTTGAGCCATGTTTTAAGGCTCTTACGTCATCAAAAATATACTTGGAGATGTGTTTTGTTTCATTCACACATTTGAATAACCCTTTTATTATTACTGTATTTTTCAGACTATAAGTCACACCAGCCAAAAAATGCGTAATGAAGAAGAAAAAACATATATAAGTCACACTGGACTACAAGTCGCACTTTTTGGGGAAAATTTATGTTATAATATCAGGGACCAGGAACTGACATTTCATCTTGAAAGGCAAGTTATAGTAATAATAACAATAGAATAAAGAACAACAGGCTCAATAGGCATTAATATGTTAACATAACATGCTAACAGTTCTTCAGATAACTATAGCATAAACAATAGAACAGAACAAGTTTACCAAACTCTCCATCTCACTCCAAATCACTAAATCCATTGAATACTTCATCCTCTGTGTCACTTCTGAGCAACTTTGCGCAACTTTGGTCACAGGAGTCCATGCTTTGTCATCCAGTGACTTCTAGGAAAGTTGCACGGTGCACCCGCCCAGTTGCCCTGAAGCTGTGTTCTCCATTCTGATTCTGCAAGTCTCTCACAATTTCTCGCTCACTCCAAACTTTCTTTCTGCTGCATATTTCACTACTTGCAGCAGGACAGTGGCTTTTTCTGCCAGAGACGTGCACAGAAAACTGATACACAAGCCTAGACTGCCCTCTCGTGGCTGTCAGTCTGAAAATTTTAATATACAAGTCGCCCCGGAGTATAAGTCGCAGGACCACCCAAACCATGAAAAAAAAGTGCAACTTATAGTTGGAAAAATACGGTAGTTTATTTACATCTACAAAGCTCAAAATGCTCTAGTCCAACTTATGATGTCACGAAGTGGTAGGTTTCAAGTTAGCAGCTACCTTTTCCCTTTAATTCAGTAGAGACTGGCAAGATTGAAGAGATTGATTCCAGGGCTGAAATCATCCAAATAATTCTAGTGAAGGTGTGTGGAGTTTAAAAGCACAATATTGCATTACCACATGACATCACAAGGTGGAACAGTGTGTTTTTGGTTTAAGAGAAGAACTCCTAAAGCCTAAATATGCAGGATCTGTGTGTTAAACATGTGTAAATGAAACAAAACACAATTCCATTTATGTTTTTGAAGAGGAAATAGCATACATAAATCAGATAATAGTAAAATATAGGCCATTTAAAGGGTGTGTAAAAATACATGGGACATGTAGTGCTAAAAAAAAAGGCAAAAAAAAGTGTAGTCAATCTGCAATTTGTAAAACAGCAAATGGACTATACTCCAAAAAAGAAATGATGTCAGTAGTACAAGGCCATAACAACACATACAGAGGAGTCCTATTTATCTGAACAATGAACCAATCCAGCTCCTTCTGCGATGCGCATCACACTAGTCCAACCTCAAAGCAGTCCTTCGAACAAAGACCCAGAGTTGAAAGCCTTCTCTTCGCCTTGACCATTACATCTCCCTCCACTGCCTCTCTCAAAAGCCCGCCCGAGCATGCCACTCCGAACATCTGCAACATCTGCCCCCACCCACCCATCCATCCAGCACGCTACGATCCTTCACAATATTTACGCCGATTTCCATAATGAAGGGGTTAATTACGCTCACGAGATGCACCGGCGCTCTTGTCTTGAAGTGCGCGGGGCCGGGGGCGAGGGGGGCACAGCTGTAGGTCTGCGAGCCAAACCATGCGCTAAATATGTCACGTCGAATTAGCGCCATTGGGTTTGAGTGGACTGTGAGAAGAGTGGCCAAGTCGGATGGGTGGGAGGAGAGAGGAGAGGGCAGGGAGGGTCTTATCCAGTGGCCCTCGCAAGACGGAGCAAGTCAGGCAGAGACCCCACTGTGTCTGCAGGATCGGCTGTGAAATATAATGTTATGCACCTGTGAAGAAGTATCTCTGGGTATTTGTATTGGATATTTTTAATGGTCCTACATTACATAAAATTGATTCTTGTGAGGTTTATGCCGCGTTAGAATGTTAACTTTATCAAAAACATGTCTGGAGTTGTGTTTTTTTTTTTTTTTTCTCATTCACACATGCTTGAGTAAGCTTTTATATTAGTCTGTCTACATGACAAAAGCTCAAAATGCTCTGTTCCGCCTTGTGATGTCATGTTAACACCTACCTATTTGGATTTTGTTCAGTAGAGATTGGCAATTCTGGGGCTGAAATGAGCCAAATGATTCACCTTCACTGGGATAATTTCAGTCCTGGAAATGTGGACAGACTAAGAAGGGATTACTCAAACATGTGTGAATGAAACAAAACACAATTCCAGGTACCATATTTTTCAGACTACAAGTCACACTTTTTCTCATGGTTTGGGTGGTCCTTCGACTTGTACTCCGGTGCGACGTATGTATTAAAATGTTCACACTGACAGTTGCTTGTGTGCCAATATCTGCTACTACTGTATCACTGTCACTTCGCTCTTTACTGCGCATCTCTCCTGCAGAAAGAGTCCTGTCTGTATCATGTCAGTCAACAAAAAAAACTCATAAAGACACCTGAGAAGACTGGACACAAATGCCCCCCAAAAGAAAATCAGATTTTGCAGATTACAAGCTGCAAGTAGCGAAATATGCAGCCGAAAACTGTAATCGAGCAGCAGAAAAAAAGTTTGGAGTGAGTGAGAAAATTGTGACAACCGGGAAGGTGCACCATGCAACTTTCCTGGAAGTCACTGGATGGAACGGCAAAGCCTGGACTTCAGTGGCAACCGTAACTATCCTGTCGGGATTCAGAAAGGCCGGAATAATTCTAACTGGAACTGATGCTGAGTCTGATGACAACTACGCAGAAGAGGAAGCGCGCTCCATTTACCTCTAGAGGAAACGTCGGTTCCTGGTCTCTGATTTTATAAAATGTATTTCCCCCAAAAAAGTGCTAAATCTAGTCTGCTGCGATTTATATATGTTTTTTCCTTCATTATGCATTTTTTGGCTGGTGCGATTTATACTCTGGAACAACTTATAGTCAAAAAAATACTGTATGTTTTTGACAAGGTTTTCAGTGTTTTCACAATGTAACACTGCTTAAAGCTCAACATGAGTCAATTTGTGTAATGTAGAACCTTTTAACCAGCCTCCACTCTTATTCCCAGCTAAGTCCCACTGTAATAAGTACATACGCAGTTGTAATGAGTTAGCACTGACTAGCTTTGGGCCGTGTTTTCATTTGATTTTAATCGGACTGGGACTTTCCTCTGTTCAAGGCCTGGCAGAAAACAACAATTAAAAGCTCTCATTGAAATGCAACTGCTGTGTGGTATATCGTTTCGATCAAACATTGATTATACCTGCGAGCGACTCACGAGCAATTTGTCAACAGCATATATTTCATTCGTGCAAATCTCTTTTGGCAACGTCGATACAGATACAGGGCTTACATTTGGAGGATTTAGTCTTGTATTTGTGTTCAATACTACAAAGACGCTGTTTTCATCCTCCCGAAAACATTAAAGGATAATTCTCCCAGAGTCCAAGATGTTAGACTGTACGATAATTATGTTTGCTACTAATTAAAGGAAATTGAAGTGAATGGAATTATTTCTCCGAGGACCCAGCTTAAGCGCTCGTCTGATGACAAACACGCGCGGAATCCTCAGACGCCGCCAAGGATCACAGAGGGAAAAAATTAATGGACTACTTTCGAAACATCAAAGAGCTAAATAGCAGCATGTGATTGTTCTAAAAAGCATTAAAAGTGAATTAGAGTTAGATTTATTGTTAACCATTTGCTATTGTGTAAAAATAAATAAAGGATCGTATCCACTGGGAGGGGCGCATAGTACGGAGAACCGCAGGACGCTTCAGATGTTGTCAGCGATTCTCATCCGATCTGTGAATACAAATGCTTTGGTAATTGGGAACAAAGCGGTTTCCAATGCTAGCCATAAATCAGTGTAAAAGCGTTGGTTGGTACGTGAATTTTATTCTGCGCTAACTCGGTTTATTAAGCTGTAAACAAGACGAGGGCAGAATGACGGGGTGAGCGGTCAAGGCTAAAACTGTTGAACCCAAACCTCATTTACAGACTGCTTTCTCTTGTAACCAAACACACTGCTCTGGTTGTTTGCAGGAACTAAAAACAACATAACCCTTTATAATAACCTTTAATGTGCACTGAGTAATTTTTTTGATAGTGTCCAGCTGTTTGTCACCATGTTGTTTCCTTGCTTTACCTGGAATGTTCGATGGTATGACATGAAACACATCTCTAACATTTATTCATTATAGGCGTTTCTATCACTGAAAAATACAATAATTCTTTGTAAATAGGGTTGCCGCTTCACAGAGCTAACCTGTAATGTAGCCTATAGTTGTCACTCTTAAGATTGATTTAATCTCTACCGTGAAACTTTGAAGGCAAAGCATCTCCATGAAGGCCAGCAGGTGACGGAGCCTCCACCGGAAGAGTTGAAATGCACCTTTAACGCAACCCAGTGTAACTTTACCTCATGAGTCTTTGGAAATGGAAATCATATTTATGAAGATTCTCCATGGAGATAGATCTGTCTCATGACATATTGGGGTACATTATAGCTAGAGAAACAACATCAAGACCAGTGTTTCCCAAACTTTTTTTCTGGGGACACATATTTTTAAAAGTCACAAAGTCAATAGACATTATTCGTAAATCACAAAATAAAGGTGGATTTGACCATTACTGAACATTAATGAGGGTATTTTATTGCTGACTGAGTGATCGTGTCTCTCTGAACAATTAGTATTACTCAAGTTTTAAACGATGAAAAACAGTCATTGAACCAGCAGTTAAAGGGATCCATAAGTGGCCTATTTAAATGTAGTCCATTTCTTTTTCTTTTCAACATTCAATAGAACCAGCAACATTGGAACAAAATAGTCAACAAAATAATTAAAAAAAGATGAGAAATGACCATATACCAAACATGTCTTAATATTTCAACATTTCTAATGAGATAGGTGGGCCTGTCTGCGTTTTTGTAGTGCATTCCAGTGTGGGGTGCAGGAGGAGAGCGCAATACACAGATCAGGCACAGCATTCAGTCTGTTACTGTGCTTTGTCTTCATTTTTGTGAGCACAGAAAATCTCATGTGTCAGAACTGTATATTGCAGACCTACATGCAGATCATGACAAGGCAACCCCAAAAAAATCTCTTGCGACCCACCTGGGGGTCACGACCCAGTCTTTGGGAAACAATGATCTAGACAACCAGGACTGATTCAGGCTTAGTAAATAGTTGGTTAAGGGGGTTAGGAGTTGAGGGTATTAATCCTGAATCTTTTTGAACAAGTGTTAAAAATACACATAAGTAGGTTAGTGGAGCCTTTTTTTTTGTTTCCTTTTTAAAATGGATGAGAACATAGCTGCATTATGAATTAGCACATGATTGGCTGATAGTTTGACCATTATGCTACTTGCTAAAACTATGTGTGTGGATTGTTGCTGTGGCAAAAAGGGAGTAGAAAAAGTTACAGCACATGTGAATAGTAATCTTGATCTTGTTAGAACAGTTGCTGCAGAATGCTTCAATAGACACTACAGTCTATTTGTACAGGAGCCAAGACATTCACTTCACAGCAAGAAGATCCATAGTTTGATTCTGCGACTGCATTGGCTTTCTGTAGTTATTTTTGCTTTGTTTTACTCAGGTTGGATTGTCACAGCTCTCAAAAAACAATTGTAAAAAGTTTTACATCATAACACAACATTGTAAAAATATGGGTCAAATACAGAGGAGAAATGCAGGGGACAATAACATGTATTTTTGTTACTTTTTCCATTTAAAAGACATATTTTATTTGAATTAATTTATTGTTTATTTTATTTTACAGGGTTCCCCACTCTTTCTCACTGACAAAATTTCAAAACTTTTCCATGACCATGATCTAAAGTAAACTTTCCACGACTTTACAGCATCCTACATGTGTACAGTTGAGCATATTTTTAGGGCTAAATATGAAATGTTATCCCTTTCCACTGGTTTGGTATTATAGTTTTTCAACATTCAAAATACTGTCAATGCATTTATTGTCATCTCTTTTAAACAAAATATGCACACGTTCGGAAGTAATCATAATAGCCTAATGAGAACTTCACAGAACGCTGGAGTTGCATGAAAGAGATACCAAAATTCCATGACTTTTCCAGGCCTGAAAAATAACATTTTCAATTTCCATGACTTTTCCAGGATTTCCATGACCATGGAAACAATGATTTAAATTAATCGCTATTGCTACTGGGGAGTGCAAAAATAGCAATATATCGTATAGTTTAATGTGATGATACAGTATTGATATAGTGGGCTGCAGTGTATTTGGTATATTTTACAAAATGATTTTGTTACAGCACTGCCATTTTGTTGCTTGTTAAGTGGAAGAAAACTCTTTTTTTATACAACACATTTAACATATTCACTGTTTTGATGATTAAAATGTGTGTATTTCATATTAACTTTGCACAAGAAGTAGTTTAACAAAGACTTTTAGTATCACAGCCATGACATAACCTTTATTTTCTACTGAACTGTATGGAATCGATTTGAAATATATCGTATTGAATCGAAAGTGCACTGTATAGAGATATGCATCGTATCGTGGCCTGTGTATCGAGGTATGTATCTTATCGGCAGCTTCTTAATGAGACCCTGCCTTCAATGACAACGGACCTACATTTTCATCTCTGAAACCCATGGATAGGGGATTTTCAAGGTTGAAGAGGGTTAGACAAACAGTGCAAGAGCTGTTAGGACCAGTAGGAAATGTTACGGATGTATTAGTATATTTGTCTACAATCTTTTCCAGGAGTGCCCCATTGGGAAAATTAGCCTATTATGTAATGTATAAAAAGATGAAACAACTTTCCATAAAACTAGTTCAGATTCTTTAACCTTTTTTCCTCTTTGTTATCTATGCCTCTTGCTAGTGAGCTTTTTCTCTCGCGACCTGACCGCAATGTGACTTCTATATAAAAAAAATATATAATCCAAACCCTGGCACCTTGATACAAGAGGGGGCCACAGCCGTGTAGGAGCCTGCCTTTAAATGAAGATAAAGTGTCACCGGTGACTACTGTGTTCTAGTTATAAGTTGGCTGGGGGTTAAAGGTCACACCTGGTCCATTCTTCCTGGCTCTGGCTCTGTGTCACCTCCTCCTCCTCCTCGCAGGTCAGCAGTGGACCTGTGATCCTCCGGCGGTCACCCTTATCGCACATTTCTGCCACACTTTTTTTCTTCGAAGTTTGTTCTGGGTCATCGTATGCTGTGACAGAATGTATGGTGGTATCCGGGCAACATGGCAAAAGCTTTGAAAAGTAGAAAAATACCGGTTAATGTTTGCTTATGCTGAAGTTGTCATTTTCATTTTTACGTTTCTGACAGAGACAGCTTAGACAGGGCTAAAGGGCACACAAGCATAAAGAAATGTGTATAAAAATAGACAAAATACTGTCATACTAAAACATGCAAGAAATACAGCCACCAGCTTTGACAGTTAATAGTTTAAAGTTGAGCTATATACATTTTCTTCCGAATAATAAGTGGCCTGTTTTTCTCCATGGATTTGTTATGGCTTTCGCTTGATTGTTCCACAGTAGGGCTTTAAAACATATCTTTTTTCCATGGAGACAAACATGATGCCAAGTTACAGGTCAGATATGTGGGGAGGCGAGCCTGCTCACACTAAGAACACATGGTTTTCAAGTTATTTGTATGTAATAAAAACATCTGTAATAAAAAAAAAAAGCAAGGTGGTTAAGTTGAATATCATAAGTGACATAGTGAAACTTTAATTTGTTTGGAGTCTAGGTCAGGAAGGGGATTTGAGTCTGAAACCAAATGTATATTTATTCATTAGTGGCCATTAAAATGTGTGATTATGATTGCATTGTCTTACATTGCAATGTGAGTTGAAGCTGGTGTTGTTTATTTAACTAATGTTTGTGGAAGTTGTTGGCAATATTGTTACAAGTTTCAGATGGAAATGCATAACAACAGTTAAGAATAATTAATTGTATTTATTTTATTGAGACAAAGAAAAAAACAAGTGCACACAAAGGAAAATGCCTGTGCCTATAAATGCAGCAAATCCTACTGTAGCATGTCTAATCGAGGCCGTTCTCCTTGTAAAACAAGACAAATTTATGTATAAAGCACAATCCATGCACAAGAAATCCAAAGGGATTTACAAAGATACAGAAAATACTAAATTATCAAATACAATAACAATACATACACTGTAAAATCTAACACTAGGCTTAACTTGCATTCATCTAGTTTATTTGTCTTAATGATTGTGTTAACAGTTACTTTCAGAGCAAAAAAAGCACATTACTTGTCAAATAGACTAAGGTCAACTTGAATGAGACAAGTAACTTCAACAGTGTTGTATTATTGCCAAGAGGAGGCTCCATCAAGTGCATTTCTTCAGGGACGACGAGCATACAGGAGGATACAGACAGCAAAATACCCAAGTCTCTGCAGACAGTCAACTGTTAGCACTTGCCCGCATATGTTTTAACAATAACTAACGCTGGACTGGCTTCCACCATCACACCAGACACGTGCTGCAGACATAGCTAAAATTAACAGCCGGTTTTATTGACACATTACTTTATGTAGCTTGAAATTACTGTTCAGTTCAGAATAAGCTCATTTGGAAGTGTGTGGTAATGATTCCACAATGTTACTGTAGTTGTCACAGTTCTGCCTTTTGTTTATCTGTTTTTCCCCAGTCTGTACCTAACCCTAACCTGTTGTTTTTTACTCCAACTTGTGTATATAAGTAACATTTACTTGTTCAGTTCAAGGCAGTCAGTTTCCATGGTTTTACAAAGCAAGATGAACTTATTCTTAAAGTAACGGTTACTACATATTTCACATTTGAGAAACTGATGGATTAGTTGGCACAGCTTCACAACATGAGTTCTCTGAATGAAAACTAAAGCACACTTGACTTGGTGTGCCTAGTTAGATGAAAGAGGTATTTTCTGTACACTACACTCAGGAAGTACTTGTAAGCTCAGTTTTAGATTCACAGTCCACTTTAGTCAGATTTTTCAAGGCAATCCTTACTGGATTTTTTCAAATAAGGTCTACTTCATAGTTTGATTTATTTATTTATTTTTTCTCACCAGTAGATTTCAGGTGGTTCCCCTCTCCCTTCACCTGGTCTTTGTTCAGGCTCACACTATCAGACGGCAATTACACAGATAGCATCAAGAGGTGAAGTGCGAGAATACAACAGAGGTGGGTCAGCCAATCTAATAACAAATGGTAGCTTTAAATCCAGATTTAAAATGTATACACCACTGCGTTTTGATAGTGCCTCTTCATTTCATTTCATTTCAATATCCACTCGGAAACCCTACGTTCCATTTGAACTCAGCCTGCATCTGAAGCACAAAAGATCCGTACGGGCCGGACTATTTCCCCACATGAGTCAGCCCCTTTGGTCACTGGGAGGCCTTGTCCTTGCCACTTGAAGCATGACTCCTCTTATCGGCATGTACAACGCTGAGCATTGTTTTGGCAAAATGGGAAGAAAGAATCCATCTCCGCTTGCATTATCTCTGAAAGGAAGGCCTGAGATAGGGGCGCCGCTCTGAAGTGGTACACACAAGAGCACATCAATGGCCCTCCCTTCCCTCCATGCTCAGCCCTCCGCTCCCATTATCCTCCCTGTACATGGCGTATATGCATAGATGTCGATATGTTCAAACCCATTCGCCCCGGCAGGTCACTGGTGGTGTGATCGGTAAAAAACGCAAGAGGAAATCCACTTGTGCAATGCGAAGTTACTGCTCTTTCAGGACTCAGTCTTCCTGTCCGCACCGGCTGTTGAGGGAGAGTATGTCTAATGTGGTTCCGCTTGGGTTGTCAGTGGGGTTCAGTTAAAGGGGAGTGTTGTGATGATGATAACCACGCTGCTAATTTTACATTTCCGCCCTTTTTTTCCTGCAAATAAAGCATAACAGTGTAGCTAGATGATTTGAACTGGACGCTAGAAAGGCTGGCATTACTTGAATTCATTGTATCTTGATTTGAGTAAATTTCACTTGGAAAGTAAAATGATCTACCATTTTTTAATTAAAATGTTTTCTTCCAATGGTAGCACTTAAAAAATGTATGCTGCTTAAGAAGAAAGAAATTAAACTGTATTCCTAGATATTACTTTTTGCTGTGTAAGGAGTATTCACACTTAAATGATACATAGCTTGGTAAAGACTTTAAGGGCGAGACTTTTGTGAGAATTTAACTACAAATGTTTTGGTTTATTTCCCCCACACATTGCTTATCCTGAGCTACTAAAATTAGTAGCTCTCTGGCATTTTCGTTTTGCTCACAGGAGGAAAAAAGGTTGGAGACCACTGCTAAAGACAATACAGACGTAACATACAGTGTTATAAATATAGTAGTTTAGTTCATAATAAACCTCACTAAACCCCCTAGGGTACAGTCCTGTCAAGACCAATGAACTGGTGATAGACGTTTGGAGGAAAGAGGACACCAGTGGAGCCTGTCCTGTCTGGTTTAGCTACAAAATTATGAGCATTTATGAATCTAAATTAATAATTTCCCTAAGCACAAAAACATAGATTAAAAAGGCCGGCTTGAATTCATGTATGAATAATGATTTTGAGGTTAATAAAATGTCAATGCTGTTATAAATGTTACATACAAACTATTTCAGTGTCTATTTTTGTGGCTATACCAGCTTGTCAAAGCCTGATCCAGAGTTAGTAGGATCTCAGAAGCTAAGCTGGTCCTGGATGAGAGACCACTGGGAAAATCTGGTGCCACCGTTGGGCGCCAGTCGCAAAAACTGTTGTTGTATCCTTAGGCAAGGCTTTTCACCCACATTGCCTAGTATGAAAGTGGAGTGTGCGCGAGCGGTGATGGTGGTCAGAGGGTGCCAACTGGCGGGTTCCGACAGTCTACCTCAGGGCATCTGTGGCTACAATAGTATCTCACCACCCCGGGTATGGACTGAATGAATAATGATCTGTAAAGTCTTTTTGTGACTTGTCTATGGAAAGCACTATATAAATATAAAAACTTACTGAGACCTTATGGAGAGCTTACACTACTACTAATAATAATAATACTACTGCTGCTACTGCTGTACTGCTGCTGTTGCCACTACTGTTACTATTACTTCGAAAACCAAACATAAGATTTATACTTGTTTTATAATTTCCACGTCAGGCCGTCACCTAAGGCCAAGCTACAGGTTTATTTACCCACATGTAACCCCTGTTGATATAGCGCAGAAAAAGAATGAATAGATGGGCAACAGATACTTATTTCCCATGATTTTCTTTATTTAATTTTTTCCTTTCTAAATCCTACACTTCGAAAATAACAAACAACAAAAAAGAAATAGAAAAATGTGCTTCGTCTCAGAAGATAATTCATAAAGTAGGACCAGTCATTTTTGTCTCGCACCACGTTTGTCAGCTGCTGTCCTAACTCAGCCCTGCCGCATGCACCTGTGTTTCACCAAATTGCGTGATCCGGGGCTGTGAGGATGCCATTGTACGCCGCTCTGAATGAGAAATTGGTTTTGGCTAAGGTCTGCGTGTTCTTTCAAGCTTTATTTCTGCAAAGACTTTCCCTCCACAAATCCTCGCGCGTCATACCCCCTTCTGTGCACGCGTGCTCGGCTCACTAGCTCCAGCTGCTCGGTGGAAGATGGAGGTGGGTTGGAGGGAGCCGTATCCCCGGGCCAAAGCGCCCTCACTGGGCAGCTCGGACCGCGCACTCCCCCTCTGCCCGGGAGCTACCTGGACATTGCTCCAATTTCAGCGGCTTTCCCTCACGGCGCTGCAGCTCGGTGTGACCTTCTAGTGCCAGAGCGCAAACAAAGCAGAAGATACCTGCTTTCTGTGCAGTGTTCAAATGCAGCTCTGTCAGGCCCGTGGAACTCTAACATGGTGCTGAAGTTTGATAAAAAGACTATTCATAAGTTTATTTGAAATGATAGATGAAGCTTGAAAGCACTTGGTGGATGTGGAAGAACTTTTTATTTTTTCTTCACATTTATAACCTGACACGGCACCTCAATATTTGTGGCCCCTCAAGTGGCACCTGCCAGGTATTTATACCACCTGACATGGCACCTGTCTGATATTTTTGGCACCTAGCTGATTTTTCCTTTGCGCCTGTCAGACATTTGTAATTATGGCACCTGTCAGATATTTATGGAACCTGTCAGCCGTTTGTATTTAAAGCAAATGGCCGGGAATTTGTGGCACCTGTCAGGCATTTGTATTTACGACACCTGTCAGGCATTTATGGCACCTGCCAGGCATTTGTATTTACGACACCTGTCAGGCATTTATGGCACCTGTCAAACATTTGTAATTACGGCACCTGTCAGACATTTATGGAACCCATCAGACATTTGTATTTACAGCACCTGCGAGACATTTGTATTTGTGACACCTGCCAGGCATTTATATTTACAGCACCTGTCAGGTATTTGTATTTACAGCACCTGTCAGACATTTGTGGCACCTGTCAGACATTTGTGGCACCTGTAACACCTGTCAGACATTTGTGGCACCTGTAACACCTGTCAGACATTTGTTCACCTGTAACACCTGTCAGACATTTGTTCACCTGTAACACCTGTCAGACATTTGTGGCACCTGTAACACCTGTCAGGTATTTGTGGCACCTGTGAGGCATTTGTGGCACCTGTCAGGCATTTGTGGCACCTGTAACACCTGTCAGGTATTTGTGGCACCTGTGGCACCTGTGAGGCATTTGTGGCACCTGTCAGACTTTTGTGATGCCTGAACCGCTGTCACTCTTTTTGACACTCACACTCACGCTCACACTTTTTTTTCAAGGTTTTGTTTGTTTGTATTTCATGGGCTTTATCAGTGTTTGCTGCTACGTAAATGTTTTAAAAAGTCGGCCATAACAATGTTTCATCTTGGACGTACTGCAGACTAGAATCTAGAATCAGTTTTGCTATGAGCCTGTCACGTTTAGTGTAAGTTTAAGCGTTAAAGAGTTGTGTGCCAAAGAAAAGTTGAAAAGCTGCATTTCTCTGGAGGTGTATGCGTTTGCACCTCTGATTTATTGGCTGGGGTGTCGTGCCTCTCAGAATCTGCTGCTGTGACAGTGTGACAGTTGGCAGATAAATTTCCTCTCCTCTTATCTGAAGGGCCTCAGGACAGACATCCACAAGTGACACTTCTCTTAATATTATTTTGATATCTCATAAAAAGCAGGCTCCACTTACTGTTGAGTGCACCGAGCAATGTTTATCTGTTTACAAAATTTACCATGCCTCAGATTTATCTACATGTAAAGGTGCGCTGTGTAACTTTTTTGGAGGAGGGTATACTACCTGCCAAAAAAATTGCTCATAGTGTTTGGTTCCAGTCAAATGAAGCCCGTAGAAGCCAGCAGTTACAGCAGGGCGGATTTGTAGCCAAGTTCTATATTTGCAGTTCCGACCTTGAGTATCATAGCAGCCTCGGGGAAAGAAGACGCTTGATTTGTGCGCTATTAATGTTCGTATCTAGATTTAGAGACAAATTAACAAAATAAGAAAACAAAACAAGACAAAAAAATGTTCAGGATCATGTAGAGTGGGTTATTACAGACATTTTAACACCAAAATGACGAGTCTCACAGTAGCAGTTACAGAGAGAGGGCGTGACAGTTTTTCAAAGTTAAGTGAGCTGGAGCCAGAGTCGATGAAGCTAGAACAGAGTCCCACACTTGGTCGGGTACCCGCGGGTAAATAGTTGCTGAATTGGGCGGGTTTAACGTTCTGGAATTTTAAGGGCGGGTATGCGGGCATGTAGTGATTACACACGGGTGGAACAGGTGAATCAAATGAACGACGAAAGGGAGAAAAATACTTGATGCACATGCATGACGTCCGTTGCCCTGGAAACAAGTGCCATTACCTGGTCTTTTTCTGGAGAGATGGACCAGGTTGAGAGAGTTTTTATTACATAAAGCCATCAGCGGAGGAGATCGGCTCCACTGATGGCTCTTTAGCTGCACTTTTTAGTCTTGGTATAGACCTGGTTAACTCCTGGTTCAGTCCTGGTTTAGTCCTGATTCAGTCCTGGATTAGTTGTGGTTTAGACCTGGCCCAGTCCTGGTTTTGTCCCGGCAATCGGCTTGGCGGTTGCAGCATTTATATATTTATGCTAATGACACTGGTTTAGACCTCGTTTACTCGTGGTTTAGACCTGGTCCAGTCCTGGTCCAGTCCTGGTCCAGTCCTGACGATCGGTTTAGAGGTTGCGGGATGTATATAATTACAATCTGCTAATGACACGGCGTAGTAGTCCCCGATTTATCACGGGCACGGGCGGGTAACAGGTGTAATGTTAACGGGTCCAGACGGGTGCGGATTTAACTGATATAATCACAGGTTAACGGGTGGGTATGGGCGGGTGCAGGCCTCCAAAAACCCGTTGAAGACTCTGAGCTAGAAGAACCCCCTTGATCACCTCCTATTTGGAATGCAGTGGCTTGTGTGTTAGCCATGTCTATTTTTATATACAGTCTGTGGTTCGACAGAATGACTGTATCTTGTATTGATTCAAATGCAGTGTTTTATTCCTCAAAAAAAAAAAAAAAATTCTTGAAAAATCATGAAGATATAAGTAATACCATATTCAAGGCAAAGCGGTAACATCTCCACGGAGACGAGCAAACACCCTCCTCCAGAAATGTTACACAGTGAACCTTTGAACTGTCAAATAGTAGAACCCAAAACCATGCAATTAGAAAGAAAATAATTATGAGTAATCTGCAAAAGTTACACTGTGAATGATGAAACTTATGAAAAATTGTAGAATGTATTAATTTGTTTTGCACCAATGTAGGCATACAATATTGTACTCCTCATTCATATGCACAGTCATTTTTCCATGAATAATTTCTACTATTTTGCATGTAATTGTCTGCCGAAAGTATAAATCACTGTACTGTATGCAAATAATTAGTGGGGACTTTGATAAACATCTTGTGTTGTTGTACATTTATATAAATAAATGTCGTTGCGTCTTACTACAAAAATACGTTGTGCAAATGGAATAGGTTTGAAAAGTTAGAATTGAAATGTGGAAAGGGAAAATCAGGACCACCAAAGAGCTGCTTTTGCCACAGAATAGAAAGGGATTTTAAAATTTTTATGTTGCTATAAAGATAAACAAATCTGACCAATTCTTGATATCAGTTTATTAAGGTCCTATATTACACAACATGGATTCTTGTGAGATTTAATGTAGTATCCACTTCAAAATCATACCCAGAGTTGTGTTTTGTCATTTACATGTTTGAGTAACTCTTTGTTATTAGTCTGTCTACATCTCCAAAGCTCAAAATGTTCTGTTCTACCTTCTGATGTTATTAAGCAGTAAAAGTTTTCAAATTAACTGTTACCTTTTACCTTTTGTTCAGTAAAGATTGGCAATTTCAGAGCTAAAATCATTCAAGTGATTCTAGTAAAAGCGCATCATGTTTAAAAACAGAGTGGAGCACTTCCTGTATTCCTACATGACATCACAAGGTCGGACAGAGTGTTTTTCATTTGAGAGAAGAACTCGGCCTAAATATGCAGGGCTTGTGTGTGAATAAAGCAACAAAACACAACTCCAGATATGTTTTTGATGAGGAAATAACAGTATAACATAGATCAGAAAATATCGTAATATAAGCCCTATATTTCCCTATATTTCATGTATGCATGTATTTGAATGACCTCCCTGCAAGAAAAATTTGGATATTTATTGATATTTATGTAACTTTTACATCTACCTGCATCTGCATCAATATGTTATTGCTTTTTCCTTGACTTGACAGTAATGTGTCAACAAAACAAGACTAGCAGGGGGCACCACCAGGTCAAATTACAGGTCAGATCTACGGAGAGGTGACTCACAGCTTCTATCGTGCAAATATATCACATTTTGTTCTTTGTTTTAAATGTTATATCGCAGCTTTTATGGTGGAGGTGTCTGTCATATGCTTCGTCATTGCTTTGTCTTGAATGTTTCACAGTATGGCATTAAACCTTTCCACCATCACAGAGACCGAACTAGACCAAGTTACAGGTCAGATCTGTGGAGAAGGAACCCCATTCACAGTAAGAATGACAGTTTTCCTATGTATGTTTGAGTAGTAAAAGCACCTGTAATTTAATGAATGTAACGTAGTGCTGTTTAATGTCGTACTGTGGAACATTTCAGGCAGAGCAAGGTAATGGACCCCAACCCGAAAAGTAACGCAGTACATTGCAAGGAACTATGCGAGATTTTCACAAACTTGGGCTATCTGTGTCTCCAGTTACGAGGTTAACATGCTGAAATCAAATAGAGCTTTTACTGGTAACAATTTTAATGCTGATTTACTTTTAATAACAAAAACATTTAACATGATGTCCAATTTATGTATCATTTGTTTTTTTGGTTCTTATCTATGTGCAGTAATATAATAAATGCAATATGATTCAATTTCATATTATGGAACATTCCAGGTAAAGCAAAACTGGTGGAGGACGCCTTCCGAAAGGTTACACTTGGATCTGCAAAAGATAGAATCTGTAAATAACACATTGTTTTTAGATCATTTAATTTAACCTTGTTGAAGCTGACATCCTTCAGAGCTCGGACAGAGAACACTGTGAGTATACAGGATCTATATAGGCACTTCTATAAACATTTATAGGTTTAAATTAGCTTCCCAAAAGGCATCACACTACATCTGCGGTTTTATCCCGCCGTATACGCCAGTGTTTGACAATGCTATATAACTCTCATTAAACCCTTTATTGTTTTCGTAATAATTGTTATCACTGTGCATTATTGGTCCCTTCCGTGTTCATGCATATGTATTCCCCCTCAGAGAAAACCGTAAAGAATTAATGCTAAAACTAACCTGATATAGATGTGATGTGGATTGGATTATCTCTTTTTGATAGGCAAACATATGATCTTCATATGAATCCAGCACCTCCCCCGTGTTCAGTAACTCCGCATAATTCCATCTGGGCAGGCTGGACAATAATGCATCAGCAGCTTTTGACAAATTATCGATTCTTGACTCAGTATGTATTAAATTCACGGTAACTATGTGACAGACGGCATAATTCAATTCCCCGTGCACGAGACCTCTTTAGTCAAGTCCGTACGGCCACAGAATGCCAATGCGAAGGGCTCCGATATTATACCTATCAAACGCAGTAATGATGTGGTTCTCGGGCACAGGTACGCAGTAATTTATGGAAGCTGGCAGGTTTCTACAGGTTAATGCTCTCCATCAAAACAGAGAGAGCAGAACATGGCGCTATAGTGTGCGTGTCATCTGGTGTTTTTCTCTCTTAACATTGGCCCATTACGCGACATAGTTGAGTGTCACTCCTTGTCTAGCTCCTCGGGATGCCTCACCTGTCAGCGTGGGGAATTATGGGAAATTTGACGGGACGTGAGATGGATGCATAGTGGATTGAATTGGAATTTCTTAGATTGGAATGTTGTGTTACACTGTGGATGCTGAAAATTCTTAGTTACAGAGAAATTATGCATATTTACAGGTCCTATAGTACGCAAAATTGACTCTTGGGAGCTTTAAGCCGTGTTAAAATGTTTTACCTCCTCAAAAATGTGCCTGGAGTTGTGTTTTGTTTCATTCATATGTTTGAGTAATCCTGCGTTATTCATTTTCAAGTTAACAGCTACCATTTTCCTTTTGTTCCACAGAGATTGAAAATTCCAGAGCTAAAATAATCCAAATGATTCAAATGAAAGTGAATAGAATTTAAAAACATGTTTGATAACTTCAAGTCTTACCACATGGCATCACAAGGTGTTGATGAGGAAACGACATTATAACATAGATCATAAAAGAGTGTAATAGAGTGTATATCTTGTTTCGGCTGAGTTGCAGGTGCTTTTATTGCTCTAAAAATGCCTTAAAAACATTTGTACTGTGAGTGGGACTCGCCTCTCCATTTATCTGACCTGTAGTGTGGCCTGCTTGTCTCCCTGAAGATGTATGCATTTATTGCCATACTGTGCAATATTCCAGGCAAAGAAGCAACATCTCCATGGAGACAAGTATGTGTCAGACCTTTCACCAGAAAAGTTATACAGTGCACCTTTAATGGTAGTATGTTGTTTATAATCGCAACTTTTCTTATCAGAGTTCAAAAATGGTATATTTAAATACATTTTATCACCTTTTTCTGTTTGATCAAATATACATCTTGGATTTATTCAATTCCAGGTGTTTTTATTTTTCAAAACTACCGCAAAAACATGAATTATTTCTGTGAGGGAGTCCGCTTCTCTGCAGATCTGACCTGTAACCTGTCCTGTCATGGTCCTCCATGAGACAGTTACTGTATTTTTCAGGACACCAGCCAAAAAATGTGTAATGAAGAAGAAAAAAAATCATAAGTTTTTGGGGGGAAACTTATTTTATAAAATCTGAGACCAGGAACCGACATTTCATCTTAAAAGTTACAGTAATAACAATAGAACATAGAACAACAGGCTGTTAACGTAACATATGAGCAGTTATTCAGATAACTATATCATAAAAAAACTGAACAGAACAAGTTTACCAAACTGTCCATCTCAGTCCAAATCACTAAATCCATTGAATTCTTCATCCTCTGTGTCACTTCTGTCACTTCTGACCTCTGGATGTAAACAGAGCACCGCTTCCTCTTCTGCGTAGCTGTCTTCAGACTCAGCCTCAGTTACAGTTAGAATTATTCTGGCCTTTCTAAATCCTGACAGGATGGTTTCAGTTGTCACTGAAGTCCAGGCTTTGTCCATCCATCCAATGACTTCCAGGAAAGTTGCATGGCGCCCCCTCCCGGTTGTCACAAGTTGCTTGCTCACTCTAAACTTTCTTTGTGCTGCTCGATTATAGTTTTTGGCTGCATATTTTGCTACTTGCAGTTTATAATCTGGAAAATCTGATTTTCTTTTGGGGACATTTGTGTTCAGTCTTCTCAGTTGTCTTTATAAGTTTAAACAAGCTTAATTTTAAATTTTCAGTGGCACCGAAGTAATGGTGCGATCGACTGACATGATACCAGACAGGACAGTGGCTCTTTCTGCAGGAGACATGCGCAGAAGAGTGAAGTGACGAAAATCTGGTAAATGAAAAGCCATGCGGTAGAACATTTCGGAAAAAAAAACCCAATGTGGACTTAAACAGGTGGTGGGCCCTCTACGAGAAAGGTTTAAATTTAGCATTATGAATATCTTCATTGAGCTGAAAACCGCAAATCCTTACTGCGAGCTGTGTGATACATTAACTATAAGCACTGCAGTCTTTTCATTCTAAGCACATATCATTTTTGTACTGAAAAAGTTTGCTATACCCCCTATTGCTCCCGTCGCAGCATGGCCTCCCTTACCCCTCTCACTGTAATACCTCTTTCTGCTGTGTATGCTCCGATGGACAAAAACTCCTAGACACATTGATACATGGTGCAGTGACTGGGTGACGTGCCATCCCCCACCCTCTTCCCACCCACCAAGCATCGTCACCCCTGTCACCCTACCTCCCCTCCCCGCTGGCTGCCGGGGTGATGGGTCATAAATCCCCCTCCGAACGCCGCCGTGACGATACCGGATGTGCGGAGTAGGGTCGGGCGGGGTAGGATGGGAGCTATATCGAGTGGCTGGTGGGAGCTAAAACACAAAACCTGAAGGAGATCTCTGCTCATGCATAGAAAGCCGTTTCCCCCTCAACGACAATGTCTCCCAAGGGTGCCAACTGGCTGCATATAAAGTAGCCCCCTCCACCCCTCAGCAGTGCAGTTTTCGATCTCTCCCCTCTCCCCGCATGTGCAAATGTGTTATGGCTCTTGGGGAACTTGGAGAAGACGAGAAAAAAAAAAAAAATGCAGAGGAGAAAAAAGTGTCTGGAGGAATTGGCCGCCCTCCCTTATCGCCCAGATGATCCTGAATGACAATTACCCTGCTCAGAGAGGGCTGTCACTCAAGAGCTGTCAGTGTGGGACATAGAAGCTGCACTTTAAAGGTCCTATACTGCACAAAATGGATGCTTGCTAGTTATGTTATAATGCTGTTACCTCATCAAAAACATACCTGGAGTTGTGTTTTGGTTCACTCCCACGGCTGAGAAATCTTTGATTAGTCTGTCGACATCTTCAAAGCTCTGAATGCTCTTGTCCACCTTGTGATGCCATGTAGTTGTAGTTTTTGCAATTAGTTCCATAGAGATTGGCAACTCCAGGGCTGACATCATTCAAATTATTCTAGAGAAGGTGTATAAATTGTATTGTGGCCATATCGGCTTGTCATTGCCTGATCCCGTCAGATCTCAGAAGTTAAGCAGGGCCAGGCCTGGTTAGTACTTGGATGGTAAATGGTAAAATGGTCACATTTTCTATAGCGCTTTTCCACCTTCAAGGCACTCAAAGCGCTTTACAACAAGGAACCACTCACCCATTCACACACACATTCATACACCAGTGTACGCAGACACTGTGGGCAAGGTGGGTTAAGTGTCTTGCCCAAGGACACAACGGCAGCATTCATCTGTGGGAGCTGGAATCACACCAGCCAACCTGTGGGTCAGTGGATCTGACCGCTCAACCTGAGATGTTTATGTTGAGAGCTGGATTCGAACCGCCAACCTTCAGATCAGTGGGCGAATGCTCTACCAACTGAGCTACTGCCGCCCGGATGGGAGAACGCTGGGAAAATCAGGTGCCACAGGGGGGTGCCAGTTGTAAAAACTGTCATTGTGTCCTTTAGGCAAGGCACTTCACCCTCATTGCCTAGTGTGAGTGACGGTGGTGGTCAAAGGGGGCAGCTGTGGCTACAGTAATAGGTTACCACCACCGGGTGTAGAGTGAATGAATAATGCTCTGTAAAGTGTCTTTGAGTGTCCAAAAAAGCACTATATAAAACTGATGCATTATTATTATAAATTTTAAAAACACAATGGGGCTCCTCCAGTATGACATCACAAAGTGGAACAGAGTGTTTTGAGTTTGAGGGAAGAACTAAGCCTAAAGCCCAATTTATAGTCATGCCTCAAATCGTCTGCGTTATCGTGAACCCCCTCCTCAGAGCGTCTGCGTCGACCAGCGTCCACCTCCGAAATGTTTTCACTACGTGTCGAAACGACGCAGACAGCAAGGGGAAGTGACGCATACATTTCCGGTACTTCATTGTGTAAACATGAATCCCAGTTTTAAATCCTAGCCTCCTAGTGTTGTGGCGGTGAATTACGTTGCGGCGCATAGATCTCGACATAGATCCATAAATCAAAAACGACCGCAACAAGGCAGCAGTGGCAGTGTGCTTTGAGTTGACGTAGAACTATAATTCGGCCTTAAATGGGTAAGGTCTGTGTGTTAAAAGTGTGAATGAAAACAAAAGAAAATTCTTTATTATTTTTTAAACATGTTTTTATAAAAATCAAGATAAATAAGATCAACATTAGTTTTTTTAAAGCTGTGTTGTTAGAGCTCAAATGAGCAGATCAAATAAGGCTAAAAAACAATAGCTGAGATATTATAAATTGGTCAGTGCATAAGCAGTTTGAGTGTTCAGTTGATCAGATTTATACTTCATGAACTAGCTCTTCTTGGATGACCACCCAGTGATGTCACAATGTGAAACCAAGCTTTTTTCATATATGTGACATAACATTTTTAAAAGATTGGAGAATACTGAACCTTGACAAATGGACAAACTGTGATATAGTACCATTAGAAGTAGCTTGCAAACTTTAGTGTTGTCACGATACTGAAATTTCAAACTGGATTTTTATTCTAAGGACTAGACTCGATACTTGATACCAATTCCAATATCACAATTGTAATTAAAAACACGCTTTCTCACACTATTAACCATTCTTCAATCTTATCCCACAGTCATCCAGGTATGTATACTAGTCTTTGTAGTCTCATACTTGTTCTGAAACACCTCAAAATCATTCTAAAGTTGTTGAGGAAAGGTTCTTTTCTGTCTTTTGAATCAGAACTTTTAGCATTAGTTATTTGTTTTAATATCGAATGGTATCTGATTTTCTGATACTTTTGACCACCCTACTACTTAAGTTTAAAACGTTCAGAGGCTTAAATGTAAAGACTAAATTCTAACAGGGTCTTGAAAATGGAATTACAGTGTTGCTATACACAGTACTGCAGGAATGCCCTAATACAGCCATTTTAAGTCAGGGCTATATACATAAAACACTCCGGGTGACAGAGGCCAGAATAGATTCATTGGATTCATCAGCATTGGGTTGAGGAAGCATTTGGCGGCGAGCTCCAGTAGTCATATCCACTCTTTTTTACGACACAAGCAAATCAATAAAACAAGAGCAACAACCTTTTAAGCTGTACACTGTCAAAATAGTGAGAGTGAGACAAATAGGAGAATGGGAAGCCAAGCAGGGGAAGGATGGAATGCGCTGAAATGGAACCTTTCAACACTGTGTTTTTGATGTGCTTTTTCTCACCGGGTTATGGGCCAAATCAGCAGGTTTTAAATGGAGCCTGGTATGCTGGTGTAAATGTAAATTATATATCTCTGGCCCATTGCATAGTTTTTTGGGTTTTTTCAAATAGAATTACTGTATGCTGAATTAGTCTTGCATTGATACTTTGCAGCGGATGTCCACATTCCCTGGGAGTGTGGTGTTAACTGAAGGTGCTGCTCAATCTGGAGCTCCGTGACTCAAGTTAGACTTTAATTCAGGCCTGAAAGTAGTTTTATATTTTTGCAGCTACTATTAGGCCTACAATTTTTATTTCACCCGTCACAGCTTTCAGACACACATACACCCAATCAGTTAGAATATGATTTGGTAAAATGAATAGCACAACCAATTTCGTATGTACATCAGGCACAAAATGATATTATTTTCAAACCAGGGTCAGGCTGTTTTTTCCTCTCCACAGCATACATTGTTTGATGTATTTTAACATTAAGGCTGACTCTGATGTGAGCAAAATCAGTTGTGACATACAGCTACCCCTCTGTGTGCAACAAACTTCGCTCTGTAACCGGCTCACTTAATTCTTGGAAGTCCTTTGGACAAAGGGCACAGTAGCCTTGGCTTGCCATATGTTTAGATCAAGTTTTGATCCACCCATTTAATAACCTTATCACATTGAGCCATGGCAAAACCAGGCAGACAATTTGCACTTCATGAAGCATGTGGACTCTGAAATAGCCTTGAGACAATAGAAGGGGCTTTTGGGAGGACTATGGGGACTATATTCTCTCAGTGCCTATAAGGTTTTCACCCTCGTAGTTTTCATACCCTGGCCTCTCTTTGAGTGCCTTGAAGGTGGAAAAGCGCTATACAGAAAAATGTGACCATTTACCAAGGAGGCGTAGGCTGTGTGTGTGTGTGTGCCTGCCCCTGCTCCTGCCCCTGCCTATGCCACTGTCCCATAAGGATGTACAGAGAAAGAGAGGGGTGAGTCAGATCCAAATAAATTAACTCAATTTGGAGTGCTGAAAGTTTGGGGCAGGGCAGATTCAATACTTTTTTAAATACACAGCCTGATGTCAGAATAAATTGAATTAAGTGGTTTAAGTGATAGAGTTTGAGTCTATACACAGTTATTGCAGTGGCTCCTGAAATGAGTTGTTTAGATCCATGGTAACTACTAAGCATTCCACTAGTATGAGTAGAGCTTTTCCACATGCTCAGTCACGTTACATTTTGGTGCATTATTCAATCACTGTATACTCTGTGGTGGGAGTCTAATACTGTAGCTGCAGCTGTACTGGGGTAGACTGAAGGAAGCAAGACCAGCTACCCCTCCACTCATGCACAGTGCCTTTCCTAAGGACACAGTTTTGCCCCACTGTGGCACCTGTTATTCCCAGCAGTTTTCCATCAAAGTACTAACCAGGCCCAACCCTGTTCAGATTATTTTATAGGGAGCTTTGGCCACCTTGTCAAATTGAGTTTTCTGTCTCATTCAACCTTCCAGAACCAGTTGTATCTGTAGATATCTTTAGCTCAATTTTCACCCAATCAGAAAGCTTTTAAGAGAGCAAAAACAAACCACATAAATTATCTTCTTGACTTTGCTAGTTTCTTTCTTTATGTTCACAAAAAATACTTTGGGAAGGAGGCTATCAATATATTACTGGGCCTTTAATGAAAATGCTCAGCTCCCCTGACCTGACCAGTCAACTACTTTACAAAGACTACTGATTTCCAATGAGGTGATTGACAGGTAAATAAGCCAATCAGAGAAACGCATGGTTTGCTTGTGTCTAAATAAACATGGCAGCTTATGAGTTAAAAACAAAAGCAAAAAACGAAAAAGTAACAGAAGTGAAAGAAAGAGTGTGAATTTCTGCAGAATCAACCAACCAAAACACTAAACTCTTGTGTAATGGAAGTAAATAAGTTCAGCAGCTGTGACTGGACTGTCCCAAGTCTGGATGGTTGTTTTAAGGTTGCCAAAAGAAATTAGCTGGTCCTTTGTGAAGTATCTGTATTAAACTACTGAAAATAGCATCCACGAAAACAGGAAATTTCGCAGGTCCACTGAGATGCTGATTTTGGTTTGTCACTGAAACTCGAGTGGCCCCTGCGCTCAAGAAAATATAAAAGAGAAATACTAATCAGAAAGCAATCTCTGCCTCTTGACCCCTACGAGCCACAACACTGCTGCTCCCGTACCTGCCTCTCCGCCGTGGTGGCCTGCATTATCTGTTCCCTTCATCAGTTTTTCTGCCACGTTTTGATGATTCTAACAGCAGACCGCGCTATCGGTCATTTTCGGAGAACAGATGCTGCCCAGATCCCTCTATGTATTCATGTGTTTCGTCTTTATTGTCTGCCAGCTTATCCGCCCGCTGATGGAATTGTTAAAAAGCAGATACGAGGCGGTTCAGGCGAGAGGGGAGGGCTATAGCCTTTGTCGAAGCGCGCGTTCCCATCTGATGAGAGCACGGCGATAAAAATCTCAGAAACGCCTGCAGGTCGTGTCACTCTATGCATAACAATCCTGCGTTGCCAGGTCTGAAAGAAAAACACAGCGAGATGGACAGAAGGCTGCGGCGGTAGCTTCTGAAAAGGGCTGTTTAAACAATAAATATGTATAAGACGGCCTGACTCTGCTTTTTGGCTCACCTGAATAATCAATGGAAAGATATAGTTTCAAACAAAGAGGTATCAAGGTCTTGTTTGTAGTGGGTTGAAGAGCCCTTGTTGTATTCTGGTGTATTTATGCTGAACTGTATTGACTTTGAGTAGGTGAAGTTTGCCCATGAACTAGTGTTTCAGTCGAGAGTTCAGGCGGAATTTCAAGACTATCAGCAGTTTACAGTATAAAGGTGCACTATGTCACTTTTTTTTTGGAATCACCTGCTTGTTTTGTATGAATATGTCATTAGAGTCCTGCACTAGGTCAAGTACCCACGGGTAAATAGTTGCTAAAACGGGTGGGTTTTAACGTTCTGGAATTTTACGGGCAGGTGTGCAAGTGGGTAGTAATTACACACAAGTGGGTCAGTTGAATCAAATGAATGACAAATGGGAGAAAAATACTTGACGCGTGTCCAGGATGTCTGTTGTCCTGGGATCAAGTGCTGTTTCCCGGTCTTTTCCTGGAAGGATGGCAGACCAGGTGGAGAGAGTGACTTTAGTTTTTTATTACATAAACCCATCAGTGGAGGTGATTGGCTTGACGGCTGCACTCCTGGTTTTGTCCTGGTTTAGTCCTGGTTTAGACCTGGTCCAGTTCTGGTGTAGTACTGGTGACTGGCTCTGGGGTTGCGGTGTGTATATTTTTACAATCCGCTAATGACATGGTGTAGGTTCAGACCTGGTTTAGTCCTGGTTTAGTCCTGGTTTAATCCTGAACTATTGGGCTGTCGGACTAATGAACTGACCGGAATGTTAACGGGTCTGATTTAGTCCTGGTTAAGTCCTGGTCCAGCCCTTGTTAAGTCCTGATCCAGTCCTGTTTTAGACCTGGTCTGGTCCTGGTTTAATCCTGGTTTAGTCCTGGTTTAGACCTGCTCTGGTCCTGGTTTAGATCTGGTCCAGTCCTGGTCCAGTCCTGGTGTAGTCATGGTGATCGGCTCTGTGGTTGTGGTGTGTATATATTTATGCTAATGACACTGGTTTAGTTCTGGTTTCTGGTTTAGATCTGGTTTAGACCTGGTCTGGTGCTGGTTTAGACCTGGTCCGGTCGTGGTTTAGCCCTGGTTTAGTCCTAGTTTAGACCTGGTCTGGTCCTGGTTTAGTCCTGGTTTAGACCTGGTCCCGTCCTGATCCAGTCCTGATCCAGTCCTGGTGTAGTCCTGGCGATCAGCTCTGCGGTTGTGGTGTGTATATATTTATGCTAATGACACTGGTTTAGTTCTGGTTTAGTGCTGGTTTAGACCTGGTTTAGACCTGGTTCAGTCCTGGTTTAGACCTGGTTTAGACCTGGTTTAGACCTGGTTCAGTCCTGGTTTAGACCTGGTGATTGGCTCTGCGGTTGCGGCATGTATATGTTTACAATCTGCTAATGACATGGTGTAGGTTCAGACCTGGTTTAGTCCTGGTTTAGTCCTGGTTTAATCCTGAACTATTGGGCTGTCGGACTAATGGACTGACCGGAATGTTAACGCGTCTGGGCGGGTGTGGATTTAACTTTGATATAATCACGGGGTAATGGGCGGTGTGGTGCTGTACTTCGAGGATGTGGGCGGGTGCGGGTGTCCAAAATGGACCCGTTCAGGACTCTGTATATCATGAAGACCTCCACCAGAAAAGTTACACAGTCCACCTTTAACACTGACAGTAGATTTCAAAAGTCTCCTTCTGATCAAACACAATAAATCTTCCACTGCCACATACTAGTATATTCACAGGGGAAAAAAACATAAGGATTCAGACAACAATAATAACAGTGCATGTGTTGAGACAAAGGGAATAGAGAAACCCCCTCGCCCCCAGGTACAGTGTTGCTTTGTTGCTCATTAAACCTGCATAGTCTGAAGTGTTTAACCGCGGTGCTTGTTGACATAGTAGTGCCTCGGGATGCAAAATGAGGCAAACACGGTGCGGTTTCAGCCAGGGGCCGGCTCCTATACGCTCAGCCAGTAATGAGGCCCGTATGAGGAAATGTACAGGAGCAAAGATGAAACAGACTCTATGATCCATCTGCTGTTCATCTCGTGGATAGGTGGAGGAGGCTTTGGTTTTGGCTTTGTTATGGTAAATCTGGGCGGAATTTCATTATCCGTGTTTTGTTTGTTGTTCAAAGTTGGTTGGTACTATACCTGACCAGCGAGAATCACGCGCTTTTCCGCAACTTTACAAAGATGAGATCTGGGGCTGTATACTGTTTCCCTGAGTTCAGCGGAGTGATTGACAGGCAGATTAACCAGAGAGACACTTGCTCAGTTTGCGTCAAAAAATAAACATGGTTGCTTAAATGTAAAAAGGGGCCAACCAACATACAATACATTTTTGAAGAATCAACAATCTTTGAGAGGAGATGTCTTCAACATTTGAGATACATGTGATACAAATTAATGGATGTGGTTGAATCATCTCAAGAGGCTGCAGAGAACCAGAAGATTGGGGTTCAATCTCAGGAAGCGTGCCTTTGTTCCCTCAGTCCTATGTTCCCTCATTTCTAAGATTTATTTTTTTCTTTCCAAAATTAAGCCCTATGTCCCCACATTTCCTTTATCATCAATTTGCATCAGAATTCATCCCCAACCTATTATCCAGCAGCACTTGACTACAGATGCAATGTAGAGGTCATGGTGCAAAGGAGGTTGAAATGACTCTGAATCATCCTTTTAAATGCGCTATAAAAAATTAAATGACTTGACTTAGAGTTTAATTTTGAGAAAATAAGGGAACATAGGGTTGACCCTCAATCTCAGCGTCAACTAGAGATGCCCCTGTCAATACTAAATGTTATTTTGATACTGACTGAGGTATTTAAACATGTTGACTGTCCCCCAAAAATGTTTGATACAATTTTAGTTTTTGAAAAACATTGTTATTTCAGTATATCTGGATATAATACATTTTTAGAGCAGCTAAAGCCGAGGTGGACCAAATATACTGTAAAATAACAACAAGGTATAATTCTCTCTAGTCCCTGGGCCAGACCTTTTATAAATGTGCTGTGTTTAATTAATAATGTGTACATTCCAGGAGAAAGTAGCTCAGTTGGTGTTGAGTGTTTGTCTACTAATCAGAAAGTTGGGGGTTTGGATCCCACTCTGGACATAAACACCACTGGTTGAGTGGTCAGAATCACTAACCCACAGATTGACAGTGTGATTCCATATCCCATAAATGAGTACTTTTTATGTGTCCTTGAGCAAGAAGCTTCACCCCCAGTGTCTGTGTACACTGCTGTGGGAATGGGTGAATAGTTCCTTGATGTAAAGCACTTTGAGTGGCTTGAAGGTGGAAAAGCATATAAAAATGCGATTTACAATGCCTAAAGTACTACAAGAGTCAAATAAGTAGTTACTAAAACCAAATTTGTTTTATGCATTTATTTTTTTCAATATTTTTCCAGGTATAGGTGTTTTGAATGCTCACATGACATCAGAACAAAGTGGACCATGTTCTAAGATGTTCTTTTGATCGCCCTGCTGCAGCCAACAATGCATTTCAGAGACAATGTAAAGTGAAAGCTGCACAGAGTCTATTGGCTGCATTGGCACTTGTTGTACATTGGACATTGGATTGCAACAGCCGTATCAGGTGGTGCACAGCCTCTACACAAAGGACGCACATGTGAATATTGAATTCAACTCTGATCAACAGTTGCTTCTCCGGGCTCCGATTGAATTATCCTATACGGCAACGGCATTATAGTGCGGATTATGATGTGCTCACTGGGAGATTTGCCTTATTCATCTCTCCTTTTGTTGCCGATGACTGGAGCACTCCCCGGAGATCAGCCCGGCGAATTGATTTTTGACAATCCATGCTTCACCTCCTCGAGTCCCACTCCTGTGTGACACTCCGCCAAATCAACTTTAAGGCAAGCGGCAGACAGATCCTGGCATGGCGTAGCGTATAAACAGCCATTATTTCTTCAGAAAGCTCTTTTTGTCTTGTTCGGGGGCTTCAAAGCGAGCGCATTCCCCGTTAAGACACGCCACGCTTTAGAAGGCACACAGTGGGACTTTTGAAAGCAGACACTACGGCGGAGAGAAGAAAGAGGAGAGGGTGAGAGGAGTACACTTCTCTAAAGCCTGATTAGAAAGAGCTGTTGTGCATCCCAGGTGACGCTGTAACGCTTTAGAACAGGTGAACAACCTCCAGCTCGGCTCTGTCAAGGGCATACAGTGGCACAGTCAGGAGCCGGATTAGACTAAGACGTGGAAAAAGTTGCGCTGTAGCTTTCAGTTTAGTGTCAGAACTTTATCCGAGCATTAGCCAGTCCCACCTCCGTTTGATGTTTTCATTCATATTTCGTTTTATTCATTTATTAATTTTTGGTGTTTGGTGAGAATAAATCATTAGTCTACATACATTATATTTAGTCTTATGTCCATAAAAATAAAGCGTATTCATCTTAGAACTTTGCAATCAATTCAAACAATAAGTAAGTCAATGGCCAGATGTATGCAGAGGCTAAAGCTACAGTAACTGTTAAACAACTTAACTTTTAAACAGACTAGAGTGAAAGAGGAGTTCATTTTGAGACACTGGGCATGTATTGCTATCCAGTATGTTGGATAGCATACATATTCAAAAATGTTTTAAATGTTTTATATCATCAGGTCCCATTCTCTCCATCGTATTTTTTTATCTACTTCTAACAGTGTTTCGCCAAGGAGGTGTCTGAGCTCCGGGTTGTAAACTATCAAATCATTTTTAAATAAGGTTTATTTGATTCTTTCATTGAAAACAACATTCAGAGAAACCATACTGAATGTTTATCACATAAAATAATTAGAATTAAATTACGATTAAGGCAGTATCCACCAGCAATCTGACCAGAACTGAAGAAGCAGCTTGGATGAACAGCAAAATGTCTTGACTCAAAAAAACTTTTGTCCAGTTGACAGAATTGAGTTTTTCTTTTGCTATAGATCCAATCTGGACAACTGAGGGATCACACAGACATTTTTTATGTTGCGTTGTTTCATTCACACAAGTAAGTAATCTTTCAAACTCTTTCGAGCTCAAACTGATATCACCCCACTGATTTAAAGTGCATGGTGTAACTTTTTGGTTGAGGGTCCGTCACCTGCTTGTTTCTATGGATATGTTTTCGCTCTCCCTTGTTCCACAGTATGGTATTGAACAGCTCTGCCTTACATTTATTAAGTTACAGGTTTTATAGCTCAAAAATATCTAGAAAAACAGGCATTTTTACTGTGAGCGGGGTTGCCTCTCCACAGATCTGAGCTGCAACTTGATCTGGTTTGATCTCCTTGTAGATAGAAATGTTTAATACCAGACTATGAAACATTCCAGACAAAGCAAGAACACCTCCATGGAGAAAAGCATTTGACAGACCCTCCACCAGAAAAGTTACTCAACGCACCTTTAAGTCAACATGAGATGATCCATGAAGCTCCTCTGAAGCATAAAAAAAATTGTAAAAAATCATTCTACAGTCCTGTTCCAGTGTAGCTAAGTAACGAAGCTCTCATGTAGACAACATAGCTGCCCTCATTCATACGTGCAAATCTTCATAGAGTTCACTGGACACCTAATTGTGAGTCAGCTTGACGCTCTGGTTTGTTTGTGTTTCTCACATAAAGCACTGGGGAAACCGGTTTTGCCTCCGAGCAGATGCACTTAATCAATCCCGAATAGAATCTCCGATGGAACCAGCTCTTATTTAAGCGCGCTCCACTGATTCTGCTGCGTCACATTGACATTCTGATGGATAAATAGTCCAAAAAATGGTCCCCCTGCAGTCAACGCCTCTCTGTTTCTGACACGGCCATTCCACGTCACACTGCTTGAAAAATGAGCTCCGTGGAGGCGGCGGTCCTGCTATGAGATTGCACTTCATAAAGGAGAACAGCACACAGGGGTGAAATTCCACTGTAGGGTTATGGATTTTCCAGTACATCACTGATAGATTGCACTAATATAACCTCAATAAAGAGTTTGAGAACAACTTTATGGATGTTTTCCCTCTTCTGTCATCTCATTTCTCCCCTCTCTGAAGTGTGCCTCTCTAGCCTGTGTCAGCCTGTCAGTCAGAGCACACAAAAGCTAGCGCACAGGAGCCCTTGCTTTTCATCCGCTCGCTCACAACTCCAACCTCCAGCAACTCATTTTGTTTGTTTTCGCTCCCAGCTACTGCGCCGAGAAGTTTTGGGAGGCTGTGATGTGTACATTGCACATAAATTCCTAAATAGCAACTCTTGGCACAAAAGACGAGAAGAGTTTTTATAGAAGCCTTGTTGATTTGAGAAAAGCAATAGATTCAGTTTAGAATCTGCGTTAGTTTGTTGGGAGGATTCGGCTAAATGGAGAAGTTGGAAAGTTGGAGTGTGCATAGCTTAAGGATGTTTCGGAGAGATAAACAATAACTTGGGTTTCTGACGTTATTGTATTTACTTTTGACTGCGGATTGTTGTAATTAGTGGCTGGTGATGTTTTGTATCTTGTATTTTTAATAGGGAATTAACCATTTCCAAATTTCACAATACAAAATCTCAATCTAGTTTTTAATTCTAAGGATTAGGCCTGATACTCAGTACTGATTTCTAGCCCGCAATAACTAAAAATACTTTCTTATAGTATAATTTTTACATTAAGTCATTGCATTTTCGTTTATTTTGCCATGTGGCCTTATAACTGTGTAATCCCTCAGTCGCCCAGGTAGGTCCATGGGTGTATACTAGTCTATGCGCTCTTATTTCTATTCTGGTACAGCTCAAAATCATTCTAAATCTGTTCAGGAAAGGTTAATTTCTGTCCTGTTCCGATTCAAGTTTTAGTGGCAATAGGCTCTATTAACGCTTACTAGAAGATGTTGAAATGTCGTATGATGACATGACGTAGGTGCAGTTGCCGACACTGGGCATGTGATAAAACCGTGGATTCAGCAGCAGCATTTTCACAACCTGCCAAAGCTTTCCATGGAGGATGTGACTCTAATCGCATCTTCAATGTCATTTACAGGGGGCTGGTTGTAACTGTTGATCTGCCGAACATAACGGAACGCTACAGTGACTTTTTTTATATTCTAATACACAAATTAATAGATAATTTATAAAAGGAAAAAAGAGAATACAATGACATCTAGATGAAGAAAACTGGGCCATTTTCTTAGTTCTCCCAGATTTTGTCAGAGTTACTATCACCAGCAGGGCCCAAATGAAATCGTCATCCACATGTTTCCAAACGTCTTCCAATATTGTGACACCAAAATGAATATAGCTTATTAGTATCTGTTTTTCAATACTTCTGAAAACCCTAATTCATAGTACAGAATTGTCATTATATTTGTTGCTGTATTATCGTCATGAAACTCAATATTGTAAACGCCGTGGCATAATTTTAGTGCAGTCATTTATATTGTTATTTTCCAGAAGATTTAAAGGTGCACTGTGTAGCTTTTCTGGTGGAGGGTATGCCAACTCATTGTTTCCATGGAGATGTAATTGCTTTGCCTTGAACATTGTGCTGTGCGAAATTAAACCTATCTATCTCCATGGAGACCAGCAGTTGGCTCACAGTAGGAATGAATGTTTTTTAAGGCAAATTTTGAGCGATAAAAACATCCATAATTAAAAACAGTAATACAGTACCGTGGAACATTTCAAACTAAACAAAGACTAGTGTCAGACATATGCCAGAAAAATTGCACTGTATTTTCAAATAATGTTGTGTTAATTACTTGAATGTTTTAAAGTTAGCAGCACTAAAGCAAAACAATGGGGCTATGTAATATTTTTTTCGGAGTATCTATTTGCACCCTGGGTGTTAATAGTTCAATGGACACGATTCTTCTATTTACACCCATCTCAAGAAAAAAAGGGAATGGTGACGTGTCTGTTTACGTCGTTTCCTGTGAAAAGTGCGGGAAGCTGGATTTGAGAATCCAAAGAAATAAAATTCAAAACGAAGGTAGGGCAAGGTAAAAGGTAAGTCAGTGTTGCTACAAAATATATTTGCAATACCTGTCCGACCATTACTGTTTGGGTAATTAAGTTGAAGGCATCACAGCATCATGGACAGTTTATTTAGCTTGTGCGATGTATATCTAGCGGTTATGCTAGTTTGTCTCTCTATTCAACAGTTCAAGTACAGCCTCGAGTAAGATAATGGTAATATTGAAAGTGGTTCAAATGTAAGCATTTGGCTCTCGTAAGCACCATAATTACTATAGAGCGACATCAGCCCGTTTGAGATTATAATGTATAAAATACCCACGTTTCCTCCCGTACGCCGCGTGTTCTCTCGTACGCCGCGTTTCCTCCCGTACTCCTTGTGTTCTTCCGTACGCCGCGTGTTCTCCCGTACGCCGCGTGTTCTTCTCCCGTGCAGTGCATGTTCTCCCGTACAGCGCATGGACCATGCCTCTTCCAGTGCGCCTCTAAACCAGAACTAAAACCAGGACTAAAAGCAGGACTAAACCAGAACTAAACCAAAAGTAAAACCAAGACTAAACCAGGACTAAAAACCAGGATTAAATCAGAACTAAACCACAACTAAAACCAGTTCTAAACCACCAAATAGCATCTGCCTATTTTTTTTGCTACTGACCCATCAGTGTACCATTTTCTTATTTGTAGAATATGGCAATAAAATAATATCAGTATTTTACATTTCTATTGTTTCCATGGAGACCAAAAATCCACTTTAAGTTTATGTAGGCCTATGTCTGTGATACTGTCTGCACTGTATTGTACTGTTTTACTGCTGAGCTGCTGAGAACGGGCAAATCCAAGGCTGCGTGACGATCAATAAATGCTTGTTTTTACTTTTTTTCTGGAATTGGGGATGTGGGGAAAAAAGACCACAAGGGTGTTATTTCAGTTGCAGCTCCATATTTATTTATTGACAGAATTGAGAAACAGTTTGTATTTTTAAGATCTTTTCTCATCTTTACTGACCGATGGTGGATGGTGAAATGTCTGGGAAAGGACATTTGATAAGTTAACCAAACGCACGTCACCGTAGTAATATATCATAATGTTGGTTCGTTTTGGTTAATCTGCTTTTCCTTTATTGGACAGTTATTGTTTCATTGTCTGTTGGCGAAGTCCCGTGAGGAGATCGCTGTTGTGATTTTGCGCTCTACAAAAATAAATTGAATTGAATATTCTTACACAGTGGGGGCGTACATTTGCATAACACAGCTCTTTCAAAAATACAAATTAAAAACTCAAGACAATAGAACAATGACAAAATAATAAAACATTCGGTGTATCAAGAATTGCTCATGAACTTAAAGTGCGACTAAACGCCTAAACTCTGCCCGCAACCACATTTCAAACAGAGCTGCTAAACTAGGCACTGGGAGCTTGTACAACTAAATAAAAGTGCAATGGGCGGGGTTTGGACATAAGAGGAACACTGTGATTGGTCGAACAGATATCCACACTTCAAACTCCGCCCCTGCAGCCAGACGTTTGTAGTCAAAAACCCATGACTGTCATCATGGTAGTCTTTTGTGATGTTACCAACTACTTGATATTGTAGAGGCCGCTGGGGGTAGCACACACTTTTTAGACCAAGGCATTTTTTGACCAGAAAGTGGCAAATGAAACTTGTTTGCACTAAAGTTGCCAAAAATGTCTTGAGCCAGATTCAGACAATGAGACACAATCTGTTTTTTCTTTGGCTCATTGATGCCTTTGCTCATTACTTCCACCAAAATTGACTGTTTTTCACTTCCATGTGATATTTTTTTCCTCAAAGCAGTATTATTTATTTTGATCTGAACTGACCATGTGTGTCCCAGACTGGTTAATCCACCTGTCAATCATGCCCATTACCGTGGGCGACAAGTAGCTCAGTTGGTAAAACATTTGTCCACTGACCCACAAGTTGGCAGCGCGATCCCACCTCCCTCTGACGAATGCTGTTGTTGTGACCTTGGGCAAGACACTTAACCCATCTCAAAACCAGTGTCCGCATACACTGGTGTATGAATGTGTGTGTGACTGGGTGAGTGGTTGTTGATGTAAAGTGCTTTGAGTACTTTAAAGGTGGACAAGCGCTATAGAAAAATGTGACCATTTACCATCTGAATTTAAATAGAATTAAGGTGCACTGTGAAACTTTTTGTTTGGGGATTCTTCACCTGTTTCTATCATACTGCTTCCATAGTATGACATCAAACAGATCTCTACTTCTACTAGAAAAGTTACACAATGCACCTTAACTGGTAAGCAGGCTCTTTCATCTTTATAAAGTATTGTAGAAGTGTGTTTTCTAGATCCCATTCAATTACATTAGTTGCTGCAGTGAAATATATTGAGATAATTAATATACATGATTTGTCTTAATGGAGAGTTGTACCATTGTGTTGAACAGGGCACAGCCAGAAGAGAACAGAGTCATGAGGAGAGGCACATGTGTGTAGTGTAGCTGAGACCTCCAGTTTGCCCAATACTTCTATTCCACCTGCTGAGCCCATTGTATATTCCTGTGGTCTCCCCCTTAGGCCTTTCCACACTGGGTGCTCTGTGCGGTCAGCAGGACCCCCACCCATCTGACCTGTTACCATGGCACACATCTCTTCATCAGGCTGCGCCCTACATTCCCTCCATCTTTGTCCTCTTCTGGCACCCGAGGGAAAGACTCAATCACCTATGACCCATCCATCTCTTAATGATGTCCGGGCAGAGCAAAGGCCCACCTGCGCCTTCCCTCAAAGCTGGATTGGAGTCTTGCTGGTTCTCACTGTTTCTGCACTGGTTTTGTCTTCGGTAATTTAAATTAACATACCATATTTTTCAGACTATATAGTATAAGTCGCACCAGCCAAAAAAATGCATATTGAAGAAGAAGCTGCTTCGTCTTTTACGTGGCTGTCGTCAGAGTCAGTATCCGTTTCAGTTAGAATTATTCCGGCCTTTCTGAATCCCTACAGGATGGTTTCAGTTGTCAATGAAGTCCAGGCTTTGTCCATCCATCCAGTGACTTCCAGGAGAGTTGCATGGAGCATCCTCCTGGTTGTCACAAGTTTCTTGCTCACTCCAAAATGTCTTTCTGCTGCTCGATGACTGTTTTTGGCTGCATATTTCACTATTGCAGCTTGTAATCAGATTTTCTTTTGGAGGCACTTGTGTTCAGTTTTCTCGGTTGTCTTAATAAGTTTGTTTAAATTTAAAATTTTCAGTGGTACAGAAGTAATGGTGTGATCGACTGACATGATACAGACAGGACATTGGCTCTTTCTGCAGGAGACATGCACAGTAGAGCAAAGTGACAGTGGTACAGGAGTAATAGGAGTAGCAGATACTGACACACAAGCCTAGAGCGCCCTCTTGCTGCTGTCAGTGTGAAAATTTTAATACATAAGTCGCAGGACCACCCAAACTATGAAAAAAAGTGTGATTTATAGTCTGAAACATACGGTAGCTGTTTTTATCATAAAATATTGTATTGTTATTATGTTTTATATTACAGAAAATGGATTCTTGTGAGCTTCAAGCCATATTATAATGCTGTTGCCTCACCAAAACCATATCTGGTGTTGTGTTTTGTTTCATTCAGATTTGTCCGAGTAATTCTGGCTTATTAGCTTGTCTACATCTCCATAGCTCAAAATGCTTTTCAGGCTTACAGCTACCTTTTAGTTCAGGTAAATGGGCAATTCCAGGGCTGAAATCATCCAAATGATTCGAGTGAAAGTGTATGGAGTTTAACAACACAGTGGAGCACTTTCTCTATTATCAGATACAAACTTGTGTTGCTTTTGAGTGCTAACTAACACTTGATAATGTATTTGGAACATGGCAGTTTTCCTTCAAGACAAACCATCAGTAACCCTTTTGAAAAGCAAAATACTCGGTGCTGAGTGTGAGTCGATGGAGAATCACTGGTATACTCTAAACCCTGATCCCGTGGGGTGTTAACAGATGCGATCGGCCCCTGCAGTTTTCTCGCTCCATATTCCATCTCCGCGCAGACCTTGACCACTTTTGGGTTTGTTTATGAGCACGTGTGGAGAGGGGATCCACGAGCCAGATTAAACATATGGTACCTGTCGTTGGACCGTTGAGAGCACTTTAAGAATCATTAGGAATTAACAGAATCTAATGACTTTGCAAACAATGCGGATTCATTTCCTGGGTGGCTGAGTTAACCCTCGCATGCGTGACTTCTCCCTTGTGTGGTGCAGCCTGCTGGGTTTGTAGAGCGAGGCGGTGGGCGGAGGTGAGTCGAGGGTAATCATAAGCGGCTAAACAGAATATGGAAATCAGCAGTGTAATGGCTGCGCTGCGGCTCACTATAACAATAACAACATGCTAATGCTAGCTAATAACACCTATCCTGGCCTAGATGCAAGCTCATAACCCCAGACAAGACATAAGCGAGGAGTAAACACTGAATCTACTTACGGATACGTGGTCCATTCACTTTTCTGGCCAGCACAAGAGTCATATAGAACTCCGGATACAATGTAAAAGCTTGAGAGATATGCATGAGTCTATAATATTAAGTGTTTTTAAAGGTGCATTGTGTAACTTTTCTGGTGAGGGCCCGTCACCTGTTTTTCTCCATTGAGATTTTATTGCTTTGTCTGGAATGTTTCACTGTATGGCATTACACCTGTCTGTCATCAGGCCAAGTTACTGATCAGATCTGAGGAGAGGCAACCCGCTCACAGTCGTCATGTCTGTGTTTCTTTAGGTATTTTTGAGCAATAAAACCATCTGTAATTGCATAAATGTACGGTAGATCTGATATTTCCATAGAAACAAGCAGGTATTGGACCCCCTCGAGTTACATATAGGCCTGGGTATCATTAATCATTAATACCTCGATAGACAGGCCACGATACGATACATATCTCAATACAGTGCGCTTTCGGTTTGATACGATATATTTCAAGTAAATTAAATACGGTTCAGTAAAAAATAAAGGCTAAATCATCACTAAGATTCTAAAAGTCTTTGTTAAACCACTTCTTGTGCAAAGTGAATATGAAACACAAACATTTTAATCATGAGAACAGTGAATATGTCAAATGTGCTGCAGAAATGAGTTTCCTAGCCTGATTCATCAGCTGGTTTCACTTCATAGAAACTGTCTGACCTTGCAGTGTTAGAATTTGTTCGCTCAACGGTAGGTGGGTATTTTTTATCATTTAATCAATCGCTGCTATTTGGTAGTCACATATATAATGCGCTGCTTACGGGGCTAACTGGTATATTAAGCTTTTCCCAAATCCCGTAGGAAGAAGGGCATTACCGTCTTTCCCCTTGATGAAATTCACCAAACATTCACTTTGTTCCAGCTTTAAATCCTCGGTCTCAGGAATCGTTGACAACACAGAATATATGGCTCTTCGCTGATTGGCTGGTGCCTGAACTTGCACTTCCGGAGGTTTTGCGAACTGTCTAGTGTATTCCGATCCCTGACCTAGTTGCTGGAGAGAATTGAAATTGAGCGGAGGCACTAGGTGGTGCCAGCCTGGCTATGAGTTTCCTTCCTCTGAACAAGCAACAAAACTGTAGCTCTGTAATAAAATAAATTTAGAAAAATACACCAAAAAATACTGAATAGATACAGCAGTCCCCAATATCAATACTGTATCATCACATTAAACTATACGGTATATAAATATTTCAATATATTTGCACACCCCTAGTTACATAGTGCACCTTTAAATCTCCATTGTTTTATTAATGACCTAACTGGAATTGGAACGTTTTTTGTGCAATTACAAATGAAAACAGGGCTTCTTATTGTGGGGTCACATCTCCAAAGATTTGTAATGAAACTTGCATATTGGGAAGATTCCAGATAAAGCTACAGCATAATATATCCATGAAGATAAGTAGTGGACTCTCTACCAGAAACAATAATTTCATTCTTTTCTTTATCGATGAATCTAAGTTAAAGGTGCACTGTGTAACTTTACAATGATGAGGGTCTGCTGCCTGATTGACTCTGTGATGACATTTTTGCATTGTTTGGAAAATTCGATAGCACATTTATTCAATTAAGCATTGAAAATAACTTGAAGTACATGCATTCTTACTGTGAGCAGGATCACCTCTCCATAGATCTGGCCTGTAACATAGCTTGGTGCTGTTTCAAACTTGTTTTATGGAAATGGCCAAATCTAGTACCATATTGTGGCACATTCCAGGCAAAGCAATAACATTTCCATGGAACAGTGAGCAGACATTCTACCAGAAAAGTTACACAGTGCAACTTTAATCAAAATGATGAATTGCAAATGAAAAGCAGTAACGCAACTGAATAAATGAACTTCATCACTTTAATATTCCAAATGTACTGTAACTGTTTTTGTATGGGAGCTGGATGTTTACAAAATTATGCAAGTCAGCTCTGAAAAATCCCTATAGCTTACATACAAAAACAAAATGAGACTTGGGCAAAGGATAATGGTTGCTTGGCTCAATTTAGCAGCACAGACAGTCAGAGAGGGAGCCGGAGAAAGATTCGTCTTCAACCGCAAATATCAGCAGGTCTTTTAATATAGGACCAAAGCACCTGGAATGACCCGTCGCTAATAAGAAATGGGCCGGACTAGACTGGGTTTAAGACTTATCCACCCACCAGCAGTCAAAACTAAGTACTGCTTTCTATTTGAGGCAATGGAGATGTGATTTTTAAGGACATTGGGTAATGACAAGGCTCTCACAAAGCAGGAGGCCATTTCTCGGTGGTGCTGTAATTGCTGGAACACCTTTGTTGCAAAATGTCAGTTGAATAATACTTGTCGACCACACAACAGGCCGCCTTTTAACACGAAAATGTAAGATTTGAGGGGGAATTAAGTGTGGAGCTTTGGTATGCGGAATTGTTATGATCGTGTGCAGTGCAATTACATGCTATTTTAAAACATGGGCCTAGATTATTTGTTGTTTTCAGATTGCAGAATGCGTGGTTCTCTCTGGAATTGTTAAAGGTGCACTGTGTAACTTTTTTGAATGGGGATCCGCTGGGGGCTTGTTTCTTTAGATATGTCATTGCTTTGCCAGGAATTTTCCATAGTTCCACATTAAAAAAGCTCTACCTTACTTGTATTCAGGTGGTTTAATAACTCAAAAACAGGCAGTGAGCGGAGTTGGCGCTCCATAGATCTGACCTGTAACTTGGTCTGGTTTGTCTCCATGAAGATAGAAAGACCAAACTGTGAAACATTCCAGGCAAAGCAATTACATCTCCATGGAGAAAAGCGTTTGATGGACCCTCCACCAGAAAAGAAATCCAGAACGAATTGTTGAGTAGAAATTGGCCGATGCTTTTTTTTTTTTCCCCTGGCCAGTGCCAATTGTTTGAATTCAGAGAAACTGATGACTGTCACTTTTCAATATTAAATCAAAGTCCTTTCTTTCATATTACCATGTGATGTTATATTTATGTAATCACTCAGTCGTCTTGGTAGGTTCCATCGTGTACTTGTTCAAGATCATTCTAAACAGGGGTGTAGTGTGCCGGGTATGTGGAGGGACAAAATCAGGATTAAACCAGAACTGAACCAGGACTGAGCGCCGGTACAGACCCAGAGGTGCGCCCACGTAGATGGTTGGGTGACCAAAGAACCGGCGCAGAGCTCCACACCCCATGGGGTTAAGCGCAGCCGTCGCCTGAACACGCTTTGCTTCACAGGCTCAGAGTTCTTTTTCCTGCTGTCAAGTCCAAGATTAGTCCTGGTTTAGTCCTGGTTCAGTCCTGGTTTAGTTCTGGTTCAGTCCTGGTTCAAATGTACACGTGTTGTTGCCTATAATTTATGTTCTGTAGGTAATTATGAATGGCAACAATGTTCATAACATGATTTCATATAATTTCGAGTAGAAAAACAAAACAAAAAAAACATCACATATTAATGATTTTTACTGGACTGGCACCTTTATGTGGGGGGACTGATGAAGTCACGGCTATGATGTCACGAATCTCATACCCCCACTTAAAAAATGTTCACTACACCACTGATTCTAAAGCTATTCTGGAAAGGTTCATTTCTGTCCTGTGATTGTGACTTTTATAATACAGATACTTTCTCAAATGAATACCTAGTTTCGATAATAGTCTTAAATTCTGATCGTTTTGACAGCTTCAGTTGCATGTATTGCAGTTAACATTGCTTTATTTGGTGATGTATTCTGCAGTACTGTGTCAAATTATGTTTCAGAGAGTGACAGAAAATGTTACTAAGAATCCGACAATAATTTCTTGTTTAGTTCTTACTCAGTTTGATCCCATATGAAAATTGCCCATAAATATACAACAACCCACTTGTTTAACAGCACAAATCAGCTCACCTCTTGTATTTCCAACTAAGTTCAGTTCTTTCTGGTCAGATTGTGTTAAATTACAGCTCAGATTAAAGTCTAACAAAGCTTCAGACAGGGCAGTGCTTGCAGTTACCATCACACCCCCAGGAAATGCTGCAAAGTATCAATATGAAACAATGCATATTCTCTTTCATGCATGTACTTTTATTTTAGATTGGATTTGAATTGTCAGTACTCCCTATTGTTTCCAGTATTTCATGAATCATCTTGCTGTATTCTTTCGCAGCCCCCACACTCACTGCCTGGGCCCCTCATACACAAGGCAAAAGTATGAGTCTATCCTCCTGCCTTTACACAAGCATACCACACGTCTGATGTCCACATTCACTTGACAATGCAGTGGAGAGCTTGGGTGAGGAGATGGGCTGCCCGGATTTACATTAGTAGTGCCCACTGCCGGTGCTCAGAAGGAAGAGGAGGAAGGAGGAAGGAGGAGGAAGAGGAGAGGTGTCTATGTAGTGGAGCCGGGGAGACAGTGTTTGGATGAAATATTCATGCAGACGCTGGGGAGCCACTTAATGTCAGCTGCTAATTAAGTAAAGGTCACACACTCAACTTTTGTTTGTTGAAACAAGTTGTTCCTTGGGCCTCTGCACTGGAGTCAGCCCTCTCGTTTTGACATGAAAGAAAACAATCTACACAGAGCAAAATGGCGCGTTAATTGAGTAAACCTAGCGTGTGAAAAGAGACGGGATCATTTCAATGTATAAACCAGTTCAAGGCCTATATTATTATAATCACTCTGCATCAGAATGAAACTGTGGATCACAATGAAACAGAATTAACTGGCCTACAAAGAGAATTATTGTAAGATAAATGTAAAAAAATCTGTAGAGAGAAAGCAGAATAAGGTGGTAATTGGAAAGTACTGAAATTTGGCTTGGAAGTGGTGCTGCATCATACATTTGCACACTTGTACTACTAATAGTGCCAAGGAGAGATCACTAGATTACTGAAACATGCATGTATGACATAACTAATGCATGTTTTTTTTTTTTTTTTTTTTTGTTAAGATTTCTACCATTATAATATTCTCTCATTTAAAAAACAAAACAAAAACAAGAACAAAACATACCTCTTATGTCATTCATGCATGTTTCAGTAATCTAGTGATCTCTCCTTAGCATAATTATACGATTATCCAATGCTTTATATTGAATCAAGGGGGAGAAAAATGTGCAAATACCCACACAAGCCACATCCTAAACAACTCTCCATAAATATACAAAAACATGATACAACAAATACAAACCTGATGCGATGTGCAGTAGTTAGAGCCATAAAACCACCCGCAATTGAATAAATGTAAAATAGAGCTGTTTAGCGACATACTGTGGAATATTCCAGGCAGAGCAATGGCATATCCATAGAAACATGCAGGTGATGGACCCCCAAACTAAAAGCTACATAGTGGAACTGTATACTGAATCAAAGGGGGAAAAGATCGTACAAAGCCCACAAGCCATATAATATACAATTCTCCATACATATACAAAAACATGATACAAATACAGATACAGTACACTACAACTTCACAAACCTGATGCGATGTGGAGTAGTTTCATTAGTGGAATGCACGCTGACTGTGTTGTGATAGCGCTCTGAAGGGGGAGTGAATTAGCATGGAGAGCAAAAGAGGGGAGACTTCAAAAGAGAATTTATTAAGCATTTTGTCAGCGAAGATAGTAAGTCAAAACAGTAAAAAGGTAACATGTTGATCTAATTCTGTAATGTGTTGCAATGAATACCCCACAGAAGTGCAATACCCCCTCTGGTAATAGGTCAGGTATACTTGGAAATATGTCTCACACACTCACACTGTATTTTAACTGAAAACACGGGCATACAAGACAAAAAAAAAAAAGTCACATATCCAGCCTTAACATTTTGCCAGTGTTGCTATCTCCAAAAAACAATGACAACACCTATAGGCTATATAAAGTAAATGTAATTGTACTTTGTGTTGCAATTTGTGAACTGTTTGTCTTCTGGGGTGGCTGTTATTAATCAAGACATAATATGCACACAGTTAGTATAGTTGATACTAAAGAGTCTGCATTATAGCACAAATTACTTCAACTGTATTCATGAGTTTCAAGCTATGGCCTTCATTGTCAATAGCAATTATGCAATTCAAATCCAAATATTACATCTTTTCAATACAGAGCGGTCCTCACATACTTCAAATCAGGAAGGGATTATTTGCTGAAAGCCTCATGAATAGCTATATACAAACGTTAACCACATAGGCACTTGAGCATTATGTTGTTAATCATTCAAAATTTGAGAGCCAAGGTAATCACAATTATTTCACTTTTAAGAAAGATGAAATGGCAGCAACATCATGCAACGTTCCTGTTGAGATATTGACGACTTGAGCTATTCCACTTTAAATGCTGGATATGTACTTTTTTTCCACAAACTTTCGGACAGAGACTAATTCTGAGTGCTCGGCGGTTGATGAAGCGTCTCTCCACTCGAGAGCTTCTTTTGTATCAAGAAGCAGACAGACTGAGTCTTGATTAACAATTGTAATCAATGCAGGGCCTTTACCCTTCAAGTCCACTCAGAGCTGGAGCCAATCTCCACCAGTGGATATGGAGCACTTTCCTCCATGCTGCGGCCATCACCAGCCAGGAACACTTAGTACCAATCACATGGAGGATCGCTGGATGGCCGCTAGTGACAATCAGAAAATAGTGGGCCAATGGAATGTGAATGTTAAAGGTGCATTGTAGATCTTTTCTGGAGAAGGCTCTGTCAAATGCTTTTCTTCATGGAAATGCCATTGCTTTGTCTGGAATGTTTCACCCTGTGGTATTAAACCTTTCTGTCATCATGGAAACCAAACCAGACCAAGTTACAGGTCAGATCTGTGGACAGACAAGCCCGTTCAGTCAGAATGCCTGTTTTTCTAAGTATTTTTGAGCCATAAAACCACCTGCAATTGAGTAAATATAAAGTAGAGCTGTTTAATGTCATACTGTGGAACATTTCAGGCAGAGCAATGACATCCATAGAAACAAGAAGGTGATGAACCCCCAAACAAAAAGTTACATAGTGGACCTTTATACAAATATGTACAAATATTGTTTAATTTGGGCATCTTATTATATATTCAAGAACGTCTGTGGGCTAGAGTATGGGGATACAGACAATCCAGTCTAGTCTACTTTATTTATATAGCACCTTTTATAATGTTTCCAAAGTGCTGCACAGACAAAAAAACAAAAAAACGTAAACAAATAAATACAGACTAAGAACAATACACAAAATAAAACCAGTTAGAAAATAATAAACAAACAAATAAATAAAAACAGACAGATAATGTGAATTAAAAGATTATCCAAAAGGAACAATTATTCAGTGGTTGTGAATTCAGAAAGCAGAAAACATGTTCCTAGTATGGAGGTCATTTGTAGGGCTTTTGATCCTTCAAAAGACTGAAGTGTTTGAATAGAATAGTTTGCATGGTGTATTGTATTGTATAGAATGGTGTTCACCTTCTAGAATTGGAAGATATGATTAAATCAATAAAATCATAAATTGAGATGAAAAACAAGGCTTATATAACTCAGCGGGAGATATTTTCTGACAACACTGACGTCTGCGGGGTTGCATAATAATAACATAATGGCACCACTTTCTGAAGCTATTGTCAAAAAGTAATTTCATTTTTGTTTGCTGACGGAGGAGACTTTAACTTTGTAAATGTGAGTAGGCTCAATAATTAAAGATATATGAACCAGTAATAACTGCCTGACAAATCCAAATTTATATCTCTGCATTTTTTTATACAGAGGGAAATCAGTTCGGTCCCCATGCGCTCCAATGCTTCCCGGGTCAGTACAAAATGTGATCGTGCAATCTGATTTGTTTTTCTCAATGACTCATGTATTTCAGCTCAAATTAACAGTTTAGTCGCTCATTGATTATACAGAAATATGCAATGTTTTTCAATCTTTTCATTTTTAAATCCTCGTAAGCAACCATATTTATTTTGATGAGGATGGATCATACATGTCCCTGCTTGGCTAAACCACCTGTCAGTCGCTCCCCTCTGAACTGTGGGAGATTCACCGGTGAACAGACATGTCTTTGTAAAGTATAGAAGTACAGTATTATGTATTCTGTATCCCAGGCAACATTAAAGGTTGTATATTCTGCAAAATTGACTCTTGTGAGCTTTAAGCCATTTTAGAATGTTATCACCTCAAAAACATACTTGGAGTCGTGTTCTTTCATTCACTCATTTGAGTAACCTTTTTTTTTATTAGTCTGTCTCCATCTCCAAAGCTCAAAATGCTCTGTTCCACCTTGTGATGTCATGATGCAGCAGTAGTTCATCTTTTACGGCTACCTTTTACCTTTTGTTCAGTAGAAATTGGCAATTCCAGTTGAAATGATCCAAATGACACTAGTGAAGGTGTATCGAGTTTACAAACACAATGGACAGGGTTCACATGGTCATGGAAATCCTGGAAGACTCATAAACTTTTGTAAATTCAGTGACAGTTTTGGAAAAGTCATGGAATTTTAGTATCTCTTTCACGCAACTACAGCGTTCTGTTAAGTTCACATTGGGCTATTATGATTATTTCCAAATGTCTGCACCTTTCGTTTAAAAGAGACGACAATAAATGCACTGACAGTATTTTGAATGTTAAAAAACTATAATACCAAACCATAAGGTGAGTGGAAAGGGTCAACATTTCATATTTAGCCCTGAAAGTATGATCAATTCTACACATGTAGGTGTCGTAAAGTCATGGAAAATTCACTTTCGGTCATGAAAAAGTCATGGAAAAGTTTAGCAATTTTGAAGAAGATTGGGAACCCTGAAAGGTGCATCCACATGACATCACAAGGTGGAACAGAGTGTATTTTTGTGATGAGGACAACAACATTATAACTTAGATCAGAAAATAGCGTAATGTGGGCCCTTTAACCTGACCAAACATATGCATTTGAACAAACTCCACCATCGAAGCAGAAGCCATAACATTCAGGTGCTACATCTGGACCATGTTGTGATCAGCATCTGGCAACCGCGCACGCAAATATCAAGATGAAAAGAGACATCCGACTGATTCTATAATGTATTTCTATAATGCATATATTTACTGTGTAATTACCTCATTCAGTCTCAAAGAACTACAAAATCTGTAAGTGACATATGATACGTTACTAAAGAATCTACACAGTGCTGAGTTTGAACCTCAATTTGAGATAGAAGGTTTGAAAGGAGCACATTATGATTCTCAAATTTTATACTCCAATAACCGGATTAACACATAATTACATCTTGAATACCACTCGCACTCTGTGATTCCAAACTCCGGAGTTAAAAACGACTACATTTACGCTGTCTTTTATGCAATCTCAAAGTGCGGCTTCAAAGCATTTCATTCCTCGCTGTGACAGGTGGTATTTTGGACTTGCCATAAATCAAAAGGCAAACAGCGCACTAAGCTAATTATTCCTGGGTTTTCGGGATTTTTCGCTTGGAGCTGCAGACCTGCACACGCCATCTTTCTTGCATCTCAAATATTTGCCTTGCGATCTTGTTTGTGTGGATGTGTGGTCATTGATTTGCTGTGTGCCGACATTCTTTGCACGAGACCAATAGCTCTTTGCTTGTTATTCATATTAAATGGGAGGTTTTAAAGGGCCCCTGTGACGTTATTTTCTGATCCATGTTGTAATGTTGTTTCCTCATCACAAACAGACCTGAAGTTGTGTTTAGTTTCATTCACACATGTTTAACAGCAAATCCTGTATATTTACTCTTTTTCATCTTGTGATGTCATCTGGTAGAAAAGGAAGCATTCCATTGTGTTTTGAAACTTAAATACACCTTCACTAGAATCATCTGCATAAGTTCAGCTTTGGAATTTCCAATGTTTATTAGACAGAAGGTAAAATGGAGCTGTTAAAACTGTTGAAAACTACCACATCATGAGATCACAAGGTCCATCCGTCCATGTTTTTCCGCTTATCCGGGGCCGGGTCACGGGAGCAGCAGTCTAAGCAGGGACTGCCAGACTTCCTTCACCCCGGACACTTCCTCCAGCTCTTCCAGGGGCACCCTGAGGTATTCCCAGGCCAGGTGAGAAACATATAGTTTCTCCACTGTGTCCTGGACATGAGGAATGAGGATAGCTTTTATTCACCATCTTTGTTTCATTTAGAGCTTGGGAGATGCAGAGAGACTAATAATGCAGGATTACTTAAACATGTGTGAATGAAACAAAACACAACTCCAGGCATGTTTCTGAGGAGGTAACTGTATTACAAGGTATATCATGAAAGCTAAAAGCTTATAAGAGTCAATTATACACAGTACAAGTGGGCTCTACCTGCATTTAATTATGAAGCGTTCGATGTCTGATAATCAGGGAGTTCACTTATAAACTCATTGCAGCAAGTAGGACGCTCAGAAAGCTTGATACTTGTGACATTCCGTGGGGGTGTGATGCTAACTGTAGACTCTGCTCTGTCTGAGGCTTCATTAAGCTTTATGTGTGTTTTATTTTAACACAATGAAAGAACAGACTTGGATGGAACTACATCAGGTGAGCTGATTTGTCATATCTTATCTTAGAACTTATTTGACCGTGTTTGCGAATGTGTGCATTGTATCACCATGGTAACTGATGAACATTCCCTCAATAAATACATGTAAAACACCCCCACTGTGATGTAAATGCAAAGTATCAAAAAGTAAGGAATATCTTTGAAAAAAAAAAAACAAAAAAAAAAAAACAAGAAAAAAAAAAAATAATAATTCAGTTTTTCACCTTTTTAAGACTAAGAAGAAGAAAATCAGGCACATGCTTTAAGTGCTTACGGCAGCGAGCGGGTGTATATAATGGGTTTCTGTGGGGCAATGGGCAAGGATTGGGGTTTGTTTGTTGGCACAGTTGATTAATATGGTAATATTGTATGTAGCATTTGCAGCTTACAGGTGCTGTATGGGACAAATCTGTCTCTGGGGAGCCCTGGGGCAAAAACAAACCATGGGCGTTTATTGGAGGGCATTTTGTTGGTGTGAACATTTCACTTAACCATGAACAAAGACATGAAGGTGGCCAGAAGGACGGACTGTTTAAAGGCGCTCTATGTCATTTTTTGGTTGGGGGTCCGCCACCTGCTTGTTTCTATGTCATTGCTCTGCCTGGAATGTTCCACTATGACCTTGAACAGTTCTACTTTACATGAGTGCAATTACAGGTGGGTTTATAGCTCAAAAATATCTATCAAAACAGGTGTTCTGAGTGTGGGTGGAGTCGCCTCTACACAGATCTGACCTGTAACTTGGTCTGGTTTGGTCTCCATGAAGATAGACAGGTTTAATACCATACTGTGAAATAGGGCTGGGTATTATTAAGACTTTGTTGATACGATAGTTACCTTGATACACAGGCCACGATACGATACATATCTCGATACCAGTGCACTTTCGATTCAATATGATATATGTATTACAAATCGATTTGATACAGTTTAATAAAAAATAAAGGATAAATCATGGCTGTGACACTAAAAGTCTTTGTTAAACCACTTCTTTTGTAAAGTTCATATGAAACTCGCCCATTTTAATTAAAACAGCGAGTATGTCAAATATGTCGCATAAACAAGTTTCCTTCCATTGAACGAGCAATAAAGCTGTAGCGCTCTAACAAAATAATTTTGTAAAATATACCAAAAAATACTCTTGGTGATATATTGATACAGCAGTCCACGATATCGATACTATAATCATCACATTAAATGATATGTTATGTTGATATTTCGATATTTGTACACACTCAGATCCCCCCACAGAAAGATTGTCTTGAGTCTTGCACTATATGCCTTTTGCACGATTTATATTTATTATTTATTTATTTATACGCACAACACTTTTCCACCTAGCAATGTCATGAGCAATACAAGGAGATGTCCACTGTGTTTTTAAACTTCATTACTTTATTAAAATCATTTGGATAAGTTCAGCCCTGGAATTGCCAATCTCTACTGAGCTAAAGGTAAAAGGGAACTGTTAACAGGAATACTACCACTTCATGACATCACACCTTGGAACACAGCATTTTGAGGGTTACTCAAAGCGTGTGAATTACACAAAACACAACTCCAGGTATGTTTTTATGAGGTAACAACATTTTAACATGGCTTAAAGCTCACAAAAGTCATTTTTTTCCTAATATAGGACCTTGAATGAGAACAAAACATCTACATTTCTTTTCTGAAGTAAATACCTGTTTTAAGTACAGAAAAGTTTTCAGAGGTAGTCATCTGGACACCGTTTTGGAAATCAAGACATCTGGGCTCCCATCCAGAAGCCATTTTCACTTTGATGGCTTCTGGTCTGAGACACTAGGATTTATAGTACTCTACACTTAAATAAATCCTGCCTGTTAAAGGAGTTTTTAAGTGAGACATCCTTGCCCTTGTTTATAAGCTAGCCTCATTATGGGTCATTATGCTCTTTGCCTGATCTCTCACTAGTCTAAGGCTTGAGGATACTCTTGTGGGCAGCTTTTAAATTTCTATTCAAAGAGGGATTGATTCTTCACAAAAATTGCTTCCTTTGCCCCTCTTTCAAACCAACCCTTTTCCCTCCTTAAAACGTTTGAAAGACCCTATATTAAGCTAAATGGAGCTTTGTGAGCTTTAAATCATGTTATAAAGTCCTCCTCCTCCAAACTCCTCAAAAACATACCTGGAGTTTAGCTTTACTTAATTCACAGATGTTTGAATAACCTTATTAATACTCTATTTACATCCCCAAAGCTCAAAATGCTTTGTTCCACCTTGTGATGTCAAACAGTGGTAGTTTTCAGGTTGCCTTTTATGTTTTGTTCAGAAGACGTTAGCAGTTCCAGGGCTTAAATCGTCCAAATGATTCTGGTTAAGGTGTATGGAGTTAATAACAGCTGTGAAGCACTTCCTGTACAGTCACATGACATCACAAGGTGTTTTCAGTCTGAGAGAAGAACACCTAACACCTAAGTTTGCAGTGTCTGTGTGTTAAACGTGTGAATGAAACAAAACAGAACTCGAGGGATGTTTCTGATGAGGAAACATTACAACAAAGATCAGAAAATAGCGTAATATAGGCTCTTTAGAATCATTTTAAAAACAAGTATACACTATAAACTATATTTTAAAATTTTAAATATCTACTGTGTTCTGATAACATTCCATTTTTAAAAGCAAAGGAGTGAGAGCTTCAGAGGGATTTCTCAATTAAAAGTCCGGAACAGGGGCTCCTCAAGGACAAGGCTCAAAGGCAAACAAAAACACTGAAGATGACCATGCTTGGAGTGTAAAAAGTTAATGTGACAAAGTAAAAAAGTGGTCAAAAAGGCCTCAAATCATAATAAAACTTTCTTAATTCACCTTTAAGATTACTTATATTATGTAACTTTTTGGTTAGGGGTCCGTCGCCTGCTTGTTTCTATGGATGTGTCATTGTTCTCTCTGTAATGTTTCATAGTAGGGCATTAAACAGCTCATAGTAGGGCATTAAACAGCTCTACTTTACATTTATTCTTTTACAGGTGGATTTATAGACATTATGATGAGGTCCCAGATGTGACCTGCAACTTGGTCTGGTTTGGTTTCTATGATGGTAGAAACGTTTAATGCCACACGGTGAAACAGTCCAGACAAAGCAATAACATCACCAGCTTTTGATGAACCCTCCACCAGAAAAGTTACACAATGCACCTTTATCTTAGCTACATAAAAAATTTTGCATTCTATTTTTATTAGTGTGTGAATAATCTCATCTGAGGTGCTACTTCTACTATTACATTTACTCTACGTGCTTTTATGAAATGCTGCAGTCCTCTTTCAAATGAATGACTTTAATCTTAATAATCAAATTTGCAATGCACTTTACAAGCTGGACCAGCCTCTTGAAGCGCCACACTGAAGAAACGTTTACATTCTACAATCAGTGTTGGTATGCTATAGAGTAAGAGATCCCCCTAGACCAGGGGTCAGCAACTTTAAATACTCAAAGAGCCACATCTCGCACAGAAAACAAAACACCTGAAGCCACAAAACCCTTTTGACATCCAAAATGAGGAGAACACTGCAGATGATTTTTTATCTGTTTGCTCTGTATAAAAGTCTATAGTGTGCTGCATTTATGAAATCAATGAAATGCTACAGAAAATACGGAATTTTATTTCTGCATGTAACCAAAACATTTTAACTCAGAAAAAAAAAAAAAAAAGCCACTTGGTTGATGCTTACTTTCAAATGAAATGCTCAACATCTATTTGAGTCTGCTTCTGTGTTCTTGTCATCATTTTATCTTGTGTACTGGAGCATGCAGTCAGTTGTCAACCTGAATAAAAAAAGGACTAGTTCACTTATGAATATGTGTATACAGAATATATATATATATTTAAAAAAATATTTATTTTACCTGATTAATGTGATTTTTGCGCCTAAACCTCAGCGTACAGCGGAGCTATAAGACGTTACTTTCATTTTCACACAGGAGTGTAAGCTGTGGTCTGTGAGGCGTGAGAGGTGTTTGTTTTTAATATAGTTCATGTTGGAGAAGACCTGCTCACATACGTATGTGCATCTGAAGATTGACAGAACTCCAAATGCAATACTTTTTCATGTTCATGTAAGTGTTGGGAATGGCATTCCATGTTTTAAACACAAGTTTGTCCGGTTTAGAAAGGTTTTCAATATCACTCCATTTGTGATTCTGAGCAAGAATGGCCTTCTGATGGGCAACATTTTTTGTTCTGTTTTCTTTAGAAACTTTTCTTTTCTTGGATTTATCTATCATTTACCTACCAGGGCTCAAAAAGCTCAATAAATCATGCCGCATCTTGTGAACAACAAAAATAAAAAAATTAAAAAAATATTTACCATTATCTACAAATTTAGAATTACATTTAAATAAGAACACACTAAAATAAAATAAAAATACATTGTAATTAAATACTTATTATTTATTTTCTAAAGTCACACGGAGAAGCACAACAGAAGGATTAAAGAGCCACATGCGGTTTTGAAGCTGCGGGTGTGAACTCCTGCATTTGACAGATCAAACGCCATTCTACTTATATGTTCTGTATATGCTATGTGCCACGTCAGACATATACCTGGAGTTGTGTTTTGTTTCATTCACACATGTTTAGCACACACGCCCTGCATCTGTAAGGTTTTTATCTTAAACAGAGAAGACTCTGTTGTACCTTGTGATGCCATGGGGCAATACAGGAAGTGCTTCACTGGGTTTTTCACTGGGTTTTTCACTGGGTTTAGAATCATTTGTATAATTTCAGACCCTGAATTGCCAACTAAAATGTAAGAGGTAGTGGTCAACCCCTCTCCCCGACCACCTGCTTGTCTCCACGGAAATGTTATTCCTTCTTCTAGAATGTCCCACAGTATAGCTTAAACCTATCTGTCAAGAGGGAGACAAGCAGTTACAGCACTATGCTACATTACGCTTCAGATCTGTGGAGAGTCACCCCTGTTCACAGAAGGAATTGTTGTATTTTTGAGCAATAGAAACATCCATAATGAATAAATGCAAGGTGAATATGTTTAATGTCATATCATAAAACATGACAGGCCGAGCAATAACATCTCCATGGAGACGAGCAGGTAACAGTCCACCATAAAAGTTGCGCAGTGCATCTTTAAAGAACTCGTGGGTGCTGTGTGTGGCTGTAGCTGGGCCTTGTCCTCTCGGTGCGGTCACAAAATAGACTATAAAACAGACGGATATTCTCTGGCTCCTTCTCCCTGTCTTAATATGCTAATGCCATTTATTTGGGCAGCAAACATAGCCGTGCCCTTCAGCGTCTTTATTCTTTAATGCGGATGCAAATGAGGCCTATTTGAACCTAAATGTAGACAAATGTGTATTTTGTTTCAGAGCTGACTGGAGCAAGAGGCGGCATGCATACCAATCATGTTCTGTCCCACCGTCCAGCCCGCTCACTGTTTCTCTTTCTCGCTCACGCACTTTCTTTTTTCTTTCATACGCACTTTCTTCTCTCTCTCCCTCCCTTTTTCTTTCTCAATCTCCTCTCTCTCACACACACACACACACTTTCTCTCTCTCTCACACTTTCTTCCCTCTTTCACACACACATCTCGTTGTCTCTTTCTTCGTTTTTGTCTCTCAATCTCCCGTCTCACTTGTACTTCTCTCTCTTTCCCCTGCTGTCTCTCACACTCACTTTCTTCTCTCTTTCTCTCTTTGTCTCACACACACACTTTCTTCTGTCTCTTTCTTCTCTCACGTACATTTTCTTCTCTCTCTCGCTCCCACGCATACACTTTGTCCACTTTACGTTGTCTTTCTTTCTTTCTGTTGTATATCTCACACTTTCTTCCGTCTTTCCTTCTATTAACCTTTTCTCTCGCCCTTTCTTTCACGTTTTCTTCTTTTCTACTCTATCTTTCTCCATCACACACACTTTTTTTCTGTCTCTCTCTGTCAATCTCTCTTTCTCCTTCGTTCAGGCCTCTCTCCTTCTAACCTTCCTGGCTTTGGGTAACGCAATCCCGCCCCCCTCCTCTCTCTCAGCGTTGGTCAAAGAAAGATGGCGAGCGGTCTCTGTAGCGACAGGGACAAACGTCTGGGAGGAGGTGGGGTCATGTGTATTCATTTCTTTAATAGCTTATTAAGAATGATTTTCAAGGACTCACCCACATTGTCAGCTTTGTGCACGGCGTACAAGATCTCACGTCCTTGACAATAATGGTATCGTGCTCCGAGCAACAACGTGATGGATTCTAATGCGACGCTTTCAACGCCTTTATGGTCACTAGTCATTAACCAGAGACAGGATCATATTTATAACGTGCATAGTGTCTCAGATCACATCACAACATTCCATAGACCAGTAATACTTAAAGGTTAAACGTACCTGAAGTTGTGTTTCGTTTCATTCACCCATGTTTGAGTAATCTTAGAACTGATGCCCTGTTCCACCTTGTGATGTCATGAAGCAGTAGTTAACCTTTTACCTTGAGTTCAGTAGAGATTAGGGGTGGGCAAAAATGTTGAAATATCAATCTATCAAATCGTTTAATGTGATGACACAGTATTGATATCGTGGGCTTCTGTTTCGATATATAACCAAGAGTATTTTTTGGTGTATTTTACTAAATTATTTTGTTAAAGTTTCATATTAACTTCGCACAACAAGTGGTTTAACAAAGATTTAGTATCACAGCCACGATTTAGCCTTTATTTTTTATTGAACTGTATTGAATCAATTTGAAATATATCATATTGAATCAAAAGTGCACTGTATTGAGATATGTATCGTATCGGCAACTTTTTAATGATACACAGCCCTAGTAGAGATGGGCTGATTCAAATTCGGTGGAGCACTTTTTACCACATGTTAAACAAGTGCGAATGAAATAAAACACAAATATGCATATGTTTTTGATGAGGAAACAACATTATAACATAGATCAGGAAATAGGTCTAGTCAGTTATAGAAATGATCAGGTTCAATTGGCAACATGGCAAAATACACTGATTTCAAATGGAAAAAACTGGCTGTTGATGTGGGATTTATTACAGACGGGGGGGCAGCTGAAATTAAAATGGTTAAAGGAACACTCCGGAATTTTGAACATAGGACCTCATTTCCTTGTGAGCCAGATTGTTGGAGACTTGTGGACACTTTTAAAAATATTCCATCCAGTCCTTGTATTTGCAGAGGTCACTGGTGCTAGGCTAGTGCATGTTAATGGCCATAGTTAGCCTGCCACTAAAAACAGTCTTACCCACTCCACAAAATACCCAAAGCAAAACTGTTATTACTCCAGTCTGTCAATGTGAATGTCTGTGTCAATAGAATAATTTTAGAAATAAAACCAACCTTGCATTTGAAGGATTTATGTGTGAGCAGCAGCAGTGAGTTGTACTTCCTGATAGAAAGCATGGCAGCGGCGGACTGATATATGAGAAAATAGTCCCTCAACGTGACGATTCATGCTACGCACGGTTAGTTTTACTTCAAACATTATTCTATCAACACAGACATTTACTTCGACAGTCTGATGTAACAATAGATTTGCTTCGGGTGCTTTGTGGAGCGGGTAAGTCTGTTTTCAGTGGCAGGATATCTATGGCCATTGACATTTGCTAGCCGAGCACCAGCGACCTCTGTAAAAGCAAAGACTTAATGGAATATTTTAAAAAGTGTCCACACGTCTCCAACACTCTGGGTAACTAGGAAATGAGGTCCTATGTCCATAATTCCGAACTGTCCCTTTAAAGTTATTTTTATTTTTGTTGTAATACTGTGAGTTGTACAGTTTAGTCAGTCATAGAAATGCAGGTTCAACATTTGTGATTTTACCCTTCGGATGTTTCATGGCACAGTGCAATGTTATCATGTTATCGATTGTGAAAAAGTGACTCATGCTCCTATGGGAGAGTGTGACATCACTCTCAAAAATCAGAACACCACCGACACAAGGCAGATGAGCACAAGAAAATCTAGCAACAATTTACCAGTGCAGTGAGTCAGGTTTGATTCCACTGGCAAAGCACTGTACCAAAAAGGGTCGATTTTAACTGATTCACATGAATTAATCCTCAAGTAACCTTTGTTTTGTTTATTTTGTACAAATCGTACAACAGAGAGGGCAAACTGCATGACCAAACTTAAACCACTAAAACAGCAAACACAGAAATCAATGGTGAAGTAAGTTGCTCAAGGGCACAACAACAGTGCGTAATTCAGGTAGGAACATTTGGGTGGGTAGACATGTGGCTTTATCAACTGAATCCCGATCTAAAATAAACTAAAATAATTAATGAAGTTGACTGGTCACTTGTGGACAGAATATTTACAAGTCAGATCTGTGTATTGTTAGGAGTAGATAAATTGAGTAGGCCTAAATGCAGGGCAGATATGGAGATTTTGCTGCCGTTGTAGGGCTCAAAGATTTATTGTTTTGGACCGAAAATTGCGATCTCACACAACACGATTTTGGGAGCGTCAAAACCATGTTTTGTTTTTTTTTGCAGTGCGCCTAAAGCCCAATTTTAAGGGTGAAGTATAGTTCTATGTCAACTCAATGCACACTGCCGCCGTTGCCTTGTCACCACCATTTTTGATTTATGGATCGAGGTCTATGCACCATGAAGTAATTCACCACCACAATGCTAGGAGGCAAGGATTTAAAACTGGTGTTTGTGTAAAGTGCAACATGAACCATCTCCAAAGCAATAGACGCACAGAACAGACTCAGCATCAGCAGCACATCCTCTGTCACAGGAAGAACACAGATATTCCACTGAGTCATGTCCTTTAGTCTGACAGAAGCTGAACCGCATCAGTGGCACAAGGAGTGAGCTGTTTCTTTCAGTGCTCACAGTTTATGCCATGTGGTTTGAATTAGCCATGTGGTTTTACATTTCATTTCTGTAAAACGTAAACAAATGTGCACAAACAGTCCAGCGTTAAATCATCGGTGCAGGACTCTGGTATAATGTAAGTTTCTGTGATGTTTGCAAATGTTCATGTGCACTGAAACTTGATTTGGAAAAAAAATAATAATAATAAAAATAGTGGATGAAATCAAAATCTGCCAGAAAAATGCCACAGTAATGCTTATAACAACTAGCATGCTAACTGCACATCTGGTTCACAGGCGACAAAACATTTGATATTAGCTGCATACCACAGAAGTCTCATTTTGACCAAATGGCTGCTTGCATCTTTATAGGAATGTAATGATATCCAAATTTCCCGATATGATATGCATGTCATGGTATTTGGTATTTATTACAATATTTTGTGGAAGTTAATAAAAATTGTGAATATGCTTTTAAAATGCCTTGACAAGCCTTTGGTTGTGTCATAGAACTAAAATTTTAAAATTGCTTTTAACTATTGCTGCACCATTACAATGTATTTAAGTAAAGAGACTTCTGACTCGATATATTGGCCCACGATATTATTGTGAGACTTTTGACGATACTATATCAGCTCCGTTGGTAGAGCGTTTGTCCACTGATCTGAAGGTTGGTAGTTCGAATCACACTCTCAAAGTGAACATCATTGGTAAAACGGTCAGATCAACCGACCCACAGTTTAGTGGTGTGATTCCACCACCCACAAATGAATGCTGTCATTGTGTCCCTGGGCAAGACACTTAACCCACCTCACCCCTAGTGTCTGTGTACACTGGTGTGTGTATGAGTATGTGTGACTGGGTGAGTGATTCCTTGTTGTAAAGAGCTTTGAGTGCCTTGAAAGTGGAAAAGCGCTATATAAAAATCTGACCATTTACCATTTCTAATTCACTTCACAACTCTTCACAAATTACAATGAAAATACAAGCTTTTGAACTCATTACAAGACTTCTTAACAACTTAACAGCCCTGGGTTCCATTGCCAACGGAAATTTGGCAAGTTGTAGCATATTAAAACAGTAATCTCTCCAGCTCTACTTACTTACTGCTCCTTCTCAATGCTTCTTAAAGTAAACTTGGCATCACTTGGTAGCGCATATACATAGCCAATAACTCCCTGATGTTCGGAACTCATTGAAATGTGCCTTTACACCTCACCTTTATGTAGTCCTCCGAGCGAGAGATCAGACGCCATTTGACTTTGCCTGTCTTCAATGAGGCCCGCTGTCGTTTGAAGGGGGGATCAAGTGCGCCCTGTGGGTAGAACTGTCTCGCTGGTCCCTATGAGAGGTGGATGTTTGGCTTATGGTGGAGCTGCACTGTTGCTGCGTTGTTTTAAAAGCCAAGTCTGACTTTGTTTTGTGCAAGTGTGATTTTTTTTTTGTGGCAAAGTAACTGTAAGATTTTTATTTTAAATTCCATAAGCATGAGGTAAATGTTGAAATAGCTCTTACTGAAAGCAATTGTAATGTTAAAGTAGTAAGGGTGCAGTAGTTCAGATTGTATAGTAGCATAGTAATATGGTAGAAAGTTTGTCCACTGTTGCTGGTTCAAATCCCGCTCTCGATATAAACATCATTGGTAGAGATCCAATAGGCTCTATTCACGCTTAAGTCACAAACCAGGAAGGCGTGTGGAAACGTGATGACAACTTTGTTCGCTGTAAGTCTGTAAGTAAGTAAGTCTGACAAAATCTAGGAAAAATTAGAAAATGGACCAGTTTTCTTCATATCCATGTCATTGTAGCGTTCCGTTATGCTCGCCTAATCAACAATTACGACCATACCTCGGTTTTGATAATTTCGCCACTGACGCACAACTCCGAGCGCACTGAGTACATGCGCATTGGCTACATGGGAACCAAATTCAGTTTCTATTCCAAACAGCACATAAGTATGCAGTCTTCATTTTACCGTTTTTACCGCTTTACTTCAATTGGTTTGATCACAGTCGGTCGGCGAGCCCCATGTCAGTAACTACACCGGAAGTTGTCATTGCATGTTTCCAAATGACTTCCTGGATTGTGACGTACGTAAGCATGAATAGAGCCTATGACTCACAGGTCGGTGGTGCGATTCCAACTCCATCGATGAATGCTGTTGTTGTGTTCTTGAATGGGTGAGTTGTTCCTTGACGTTAAGTGCTTTGAGTGATTTGAAGGTGAAAAAGTGCTATATAAAAATTTTACTATTTACAATTTTGAAAAACATTGGTCAGAAAGAATGAGTGTCGAGTTTCACTGCTGAAAACCAGTTGATTTAAACCTAAAAGAACTCTCTCTGATTCCATCTGAGAATGAGAAAAAAACTTGTCCTCTATCTGCAGGTTAAGCACTGGCAGCCCAGCGAGTTCAGTTGTGATTATAGTACCTTTTGTAAAAAACTGTTAGAGTGCAGGCTACCAAGAGGTCCTGTGAGTTTCATTATTTGAAATACAGCACCATAGTACCTGATTTTACAATAGAAAATCATGATACAAATATAAACCTTTTTATCTTCATGGAGACCAAACGAGACCAAACTGCAGGTCCGATTTCTGGAGAGGCAACACTGCTCCCAGTCAGAATGTCTGTTTTTCTTGGTATTTTTGAGCTATAAAACCACCTGTAATTTCATAAATGTAAGGTAGAGTTATTTAAAGTCATACTGTGGAACATTCCAGGCAGAGAAATGAAAAGAATAGAAACTAGCAAGGTGCCAAAAAGTTGCACCTTTAACTAGTTAGTTTGAGTCAAAGAAGTTCATAATTCAACTTTGTACAACTCAAATCTCACCATAATGCAGATACAATAGCCAAAAGGATCCTGCTTGTGCAAAGAAAAACTCCACATGATAAATATTGACCACCCAAAATAATTGTTCCATCAGTCCTGTATTGAATTATAAATCGATAGCAAGTAGTAATTTGTAGGAAATCCTGACAATACCACAAATATATCAAGTTGGTAAAAGCAAAAAAGTCACTTCCGCTTTGCCAGTAAAGTCACCACTGCAGTAAGCTGGTTGTGCGAGGAATGAACTTGCTAAAAAATTAATGCAATTTTAAAAAGGGATTAGGTCTTGCAGCCATCAATATAATTACGACAATAAAAAACACAAACTTGGTAATATTGCCTGTAATCTCTTAAAAATACCACACGAACATGCAGTAATTTCATAATAATTTTCAGGGCTGACAGTAGCTCAGTTGGTTGAGCGTTAATCCACTAATTTAAAGGTTGGTGCTTCGAATCCTGCTCCAGACCTGAATGTAAACAGCACTGGAAGGGCTGCAACTCCAACAGATGAATGCTGGTGTTGTGTCATTGGGCAAGATATATAACCCACCTCGCCTGCACTGCGTACTCTCTCAACTCTGTGTATTCTCATATTTACACACTAAACTTTTTACATTGCTTATGTATTTATTGTTGATTGGATGAATGATGTTTTAAATCACAATACAAAAGTTGACAACAAGAGAGATGATGCTTTGCAGCGATAACGAGCCGTATCTGCGGTGCGGTTTCACTTTGGCTGCTCCACGTTCCTTTTCCTTCAGATGTTCTTGTAAAATTGCTGTCTGATGTCTTAGACTACGTTCAGACCGCAGGGCTTAATGCTCAATTTGGATTTTTTGTGAAATCAGATTTTTTTGTGAGGTCATTCACATTTCCACTTAAATGCGACTTGTACGTGATCTCGAGTATGAACTTTAAATGCCCCAAAAGTGTCCCGCATGTGCATTGGAGGACATGACAACATCACATGCAGTGAGCGCGCTAAGAAGTTGCCAAAATACGGTCCAGTTCTTCATAAAATGGACAGGTGATACGTCCACGGTCGCTTTGTTTGAGTCTTTAGCCTCCTTCTATTTGGCTTGTAGGTTCATTGAAAGCACAGGACATTGGAGCCAGGACTGCCTGTAGCCATGCTCGGCCATTTCTTTGGCAGTCATTTCATAAACCGCCCGGTTCAGCAATCTCCCCCCAAATAGTAATTATGGTAACTCGCTAACTTTGCTTTACTTCCATTGACTAGACTCTGATCCTGATGTGTAGGTCAGATGAATGCGACCTGGCGTACAGACTGAAGTCACATGCCAAAAGATCTGATATGTATCGGTTTTAGGAGCACATATCCAAGTGGCCTGGGTCGCATTTGAAAAAATCGGATCTGTGTCTTTCAGGCTGTCATTAAAGGATCAGATACAGGTCGCATAGGGGTGAAAAAAATCGGATTTGGGTCACTTCAGGCTTCAGTCTGAACGTAGCCATAAAGTGTTTTATATTTATCCTCCACAGCTGTAAACCTTCCTTAGTCCATCACAAATCATTCCCTGATCTCCTGGATGCGATGTCCAGTGTTTACGTGACTGTAGTGGTTTTAGAGAACATATTTTGAAAGGGCATCGTAAGTTTATTTTGACAAAGCCTGCTTATTTCCTGCCTTGCCCCTAGTAAAAAGCCTGGAGACGCTCTGTTGATGCTGCAAAATTAGAACTCCAACCTAATTTGAGCGGTGTGTAGCATGATGACGGCCGTTGGACACGCGTATAACACTGATGGTGTAGCTTGTCCGAAGAGTTAAAATGGAAGCAAACCTGCGTGCTTGCTGCTGTGCTTACTTGCTGTTACGCTTTGGTGTAGATAGGGGGTAAAAGGTGTTAAAGCACTATGTAAAAATGTGTCGTTTTACCAACTTTACCCATTATATTGCTTTTGTATTTAGAAATGATGACATGACTGGCGGCTAGACATCAAGTCAGATATATTTTCATCATATTTTCACAAATTCACCTCAGTACTTCCCCCCTAACTTTCTCAGCATCCATTTTGTTTTCAAAGATGTCTTCGAAGCGGGGCTCAGGTGCTTCGGAGAGGTGCAATTCCATGAGATAATTACCGCAAAAACCTGACCAAGGCTCTCCTCTGCTCTAACCAAATTTCCTCCATTATATCACTCCTGGCAAGAATTTTTAATAACTGCCAGCTTGGATTCTCCCTCCCAAGAACAGATTAGCGAAATGTCATGCAAATGTAAATTAATTAATTAACAGAAGAATGAACGAAATATTGTGCCGCTTGTGCTATTTTGCCCGGAAAAGCTCGAAAAACATTGCGGATATTTCAGGCTCTGAGCGGGGAGCCGGGCAGACGCGTGACAGCGATTGTTTAATTATTCCGAATCCGCTATGACTGACACACGTTTAATGGAATTAGGTTGGCAAATAATTCCTCTAGATCAAACATTCAGCCTATATTTACACAGTGCGACGGAGAGGTTGTGTAAAACGAACGTGGGGTACAATTAAAAATGTCAGGTAATAAAAAGCTGGGAGAGTATGGGTGGCTTTATGTGACGATGGTTCGTGGGATCTCATGAATGCATTATATGATTGAAAAGGCGTGATATTAAACGATCGCAGTGAAGCGGTACTTTTATTTTGTCAGGAGGCTGAAGGATTTTCTCGTAAAGGAATGCGTTGGTAGAAGACGTGGATTTCTGCAATGTGACTGTACATACCAGATTTGAGTTCAGGTGGCTTACAAAACACACACTTATCAACACTGACGCCATAGACTATTGTATACTGAGATTTCAAGAGCCAAATTTAAGTCTGGAAGAAAATACTAAGCTAAAGTTACTTGTAAAAAATATGCAGCAAATTTTCAGGCAGAGAATGTAAAGAAAAAAAAAAAAACATTCCCTTGACGTCAACACTTTTGTCAAGATGTTGAGAAGGAGTAAAGAGGGAAAAATATCTGGATTGTGATTTGCAATGTGGTGTTTGTGAATGAATCGGCGCTTGTGAACGGTTCCTTAACATGAATGATTGAAACCGGATCAAGTTGTTTTTTAAAAAGAACCAAATCAATCAGTGTTTCATTTGTTTGTTGTTTTTAAAAATAAAACCAAGAATAGTGTTATTTTGTTTGCCTAAAATATTAGACAAGCACAGTTAAAGTCACGGAAACGGGAAACGACTGTTATCTATTTTTTTCTATTATACATTTAAACACAAAATCGAAAATGGAAAAAATAAATAAATAAATAAATAGTTTTCAGTTTTTCCATTATTCATTTAAACACAAAATCAAAAACTGAAAAAACAAATCGTTATCCTTTTTTTTTTTTTTTGCATTTTAGTTTTGGAGACAAATAATGATGAAAATAGTTTTTCATTTTCTCATTTTTGGTTTTATTTTGAAAAACAAATGAATGAATGATACACAGATTTGATTTTTTTTTTTTTCTCACATTTTTATGCATTTCACATTGATTAACACTGAACCAAGACAAAAATCAGCAGAGTAGGCAACACAAGTGAGAGCTTTGTGCGCAAAAATCATTGTTAGAACAGTTAGTTTTAAAATGATTATTGTAGTGCAACATTTTGCTTAGATTATGCATAATTTTTATTTATAATTAAAAGACTAAATACACTGAGTGAGTTAACACATCGGCTTTTCATCATATAGTAAATGATTTAGTCTTTTGAACGTCTCTTTGAAATGAATGCATCCAAAATTTTCAGAACTCATAAAAGAGCTGTAAGTCCTAGATTTTGAACAAAACATGGCTGTGTTCACGCTTCTGGTTTTGTCCTGGTTTAGCTCAGCTTAGTCCTGATGTAGACTTGGTTTGGTCTTGATGCTGGCCCCAATTTAGTCCTATTTTTGTGACATGAATCTTGAAAATAACGTTAAAATGCCTATATTAGAGTCATACCACATACAAACATCTTGATTGCAACACTGAAATAGCCTTATATTTTGCTTGAATACGTTTCTTATATACTGTAGATGTGTATACCTTGATCATTAGGTTGAAGATCAGACAAAACAGGGACCCATAATAGCCAGCATAAGAGTCTAGGCCTATTCTTTTGAAATCCATTCGAAAACCCACTGGGGAATTCATCCAATCACATTTTAATATGAGCCATGGATCTGTGCTGTTTTGTTGTTTGGGTCGTATTCAGATGCACGGCGCTATAATTGGAGCATAAAATCCACCGGTACGACGTGACTGATTGTTGCGCGCATTCTTTCGCTACTCCTCATCTCCCTTAACTTTACCCCATCTATCACGGCTTAAGAATTAATCAATGTATTTATAATAGCCTTGGAGAGCCTCGTGGCGTGTCTCGCGGCGACCGACGCAAGCGAATAGGATGCCGAACTGCGATCCTCAAAGAATTTTCATCACTGGAATAATGCGGTCCCTGGGCGCCGCTGCCAACGCTTGCCCCCAGCGTTAGGCAAAGATAATTTAAACACATAAGCAGGTTCTTAGCGCACCTTAATCAATGCCAACAGTGTCTTTGGGGCGGGAGGGAGGCCAGCCAATAAAGAGATAACACTGGTATAACCCGGGGACTCGCTGCAGAAAAAAAAAAAAAAAAATGAAAAAGCCCTGTGGGTAATGAGGAACAAAACTCCTGACAAAGACTTCCCCGTATGGAGTTTGTCTAGTACGCTGGAGAAATAACATAAAAGGTACTGCTCTGCTGTGGTATTGTGTTGTCTATACGGGAGACAAGAAAACAAATATGTAGTATAGTGTTGTATGGGGTGACATTAGCATATATGGAAAAGGCATCGCTTTAAAAAGGCACTATGTACTGTATTTTTCAGACCATAAGGCACACTTAAATTCTTTAATTTTCTTGACAGAAATCTGGTGTGCCTTATGCATTAATTCTGGTTGTGCTTACTGACCTTGAACCGATTTTATGTGGTACACGGGGCTCAAAAATCTGTCAAAATGTAATTAGGTTCTTTTTTTCAGAGTTTGTTTTCATATCTGACACTTTCGACTGTGGTGGGTGGTCACATGATGTTGCTGTGACATGTCCGGGCAACTGATTTATACAGGTTTTGGTGCTCTCTTTCTACCGGTGGAGGCAGGACGACAGCGCCATCTGCAGTCTGACTTCCTCATGACAGTATCCCAGGTGTGTGAGAGTAAAAAAGCCCCCTCGTCCTGGTTTATTCGCCCTTGTTTTTACTCTTGGTCTGAAAAAAGAACTTAAAAACAAAATATCAGAAGACCAAATGAACCTCATTGGACTAATCTGTCAAAAGCTGCACCACTTGATGGATTGTCAGAGCATTAGAACTATCATAGTCAGGAGCCTCGCAGAGTATAATCTGCCAATGGATTGTGGATGCCTGGACTAAGGGATCAGTCTCAAATGTTGTCAGTTTGTTTCGCTTAATGTGTCTTATATTCCGTGGTGCCTTGTGTATGAAAATAGATGAGAGAATTCTAGAATTATTGATTTTGCGCCTTATAGTTTGAAAAATACAACTTTTTTTTTTACTTTTTTCATGTGTGGTATATGCCTCCACCTAATTTTATGTTATAGCATTAAACTTGTCTATCTTGGATTTTGGTTAAGGTACACTTTATTGTATCTCTACTGTATTTGATACCTCCAATGCTGCTGGACAAACACACGGAAAGGCTCGGGCAACCTACGAATCAAACCGGGAACCTTCTTGCTGTGAAGCATGAGGGCTAGCCACTCAGCCATTGTGCTTAGTCAGTTATTGGTGTTTTGTTGCTAGAAAATGCCTTGAAAAACATGCACTCTTCCTGTGAATGGTCTCGCCTCTCCACGGATTTGATTTGTAACGTTGCCTGGTGGTGTCATCTGCTTATCTCCATGGAAATGAATAACATCTTCATGGACAAGCTGGTAGCATTTGCCCATTTTGTACTTGCACTTCACCCAACATAAACTTTCGCAATTTGAACTAGTATTTGAAGTAGTAGTATTCTCAAGTAGTATTGAATAATTTGGCAGCACCGCTTTCTCTAAAGAAAATGTATGCTTAGCTGGCACTCTTTTAGAATAAAGCTGTACGTGCAAAAAAGGTCTATGAATATCAAAGTGGTGTCGATGATGTAGTCTGTACTAAAAACTAAATCTAACTAAATCAGTCTATTTATCCAAAGATGTAAAGAATGAATCATTATAATCGCATAAATACAAAACGGAACAATAGCATAACACTCTTTGCCGCCAGAATGAACTCAGTAAAGTAACTAAAGAATTTCATTTTCCGCTGTATTCGACCATTAAACCTCTCTCCGCACCTATCTGACGGAGTGCATCTGGCCGAGGCATTGATAGCCCCTTTCCCCTTGTCTCCAATGGAACTGATCTATGGAACCATTTCGCCCAAACCAAACATGCCTGGGAGCATTATTAGTGCCATTTCCTGTTGTGTATTAAGGTGAGGCTCGCTGACGGCAGATCGGGGAGAGCCTATCGCCGTGATGAAGTGCCCTCCTCTCCAGCTCTCCCTCACATCACAGCCCAAATGTGGGAGATTTATCAGCTCTGTGGCCCCTCTCTGGAGCCCAATGCTGCTACTGCTACTGCTACTGCTGCTGGACTATGGGAGCAGGTGGGCCATCCGCACACACACGCGCCGAATTATCCCTCTCTGATAGCATTGTCACCTGCACTGAATGATAGAGATCGTATGAGGTATTTGTGGGTACTGACCACAATAAATCATGTTGTTTCAGAGACTATAATTATCATTTTTGTTGTGTTTTCATGTAATAATTTAACATTTGCTTGGCTTCTCGTGCAGATATATTGTAAAAGCAGTTCTTGAGGTCAAATTGAGACCACTGCTTTTTTGTTTTTGTTGTGCTCGAACCAAGAACTGAAGCTAGTGCACTGTTGGCATGCTAGCTGTTGCTCGCATTTCTCTTTTCTGAAAGTTGGGAAAAGCGTCACGGTGACAAAAATGCGATGCTGGAGTTGCCAAACTATGCAAAATATTTCAAATAGACTAGTTTTGTTGTTCACATTTTTAAGACAATAAAAATCAGCTCTTAGGGCCACAACGAGTCTGCTGTGTGCCGTTTGCATCTTATTATAAAGCTTTGTACACGACCGAGAAAGCGACTCTGCTCAAGCCACTGAAAGTCGTAAAAAGTTCTTAAAAACTCATTGCGTTGAATTATTCCGACGCTAGGAAAGCCAATGTTTTAAATGACCTGGTTGTGTTTTTCACATTTTTAAGATGGTCAAGTACAGCGTCTTTAAAGCATTCTTGGTTACTTCAAAATTGGCAGTGCACATTTTCACATTTTTGGAGAGTTTTATCAGACTAAAAGAGAATATTCCTTTCCAGCTCTCTCACATCAGAACCCAAATGTGAGAGATTTGTTTGAGACTATAATTATTTCAAGGTAAAATTTGTTTTACCCCGTACATATATACTGCAAAATCAGCTCATTTAGGGTCAGAATGCGGCATTTGAAGCGGTGATACTACTGCGCTGTTAGCATGCTAGTTGTTAGTATAGTGTTACTGTAAAACTCCTTTCTGGCTTCTGAAAGTCGTGAAAACGTGCTTATAAACTTGTCTGGAGGAATTGTTAGGATGCTATGAATGCCAAAGTATGCAAAATATAAAGACTGTCAAAATCGGCTCAAGTGATGCTAGTGCACTGTTTGCATGCTAGTTGTTTTTAGTATAGAATTACTGTAAAAATCCTTTCTGGCTTCTGAAAGTTGTAAACAGTGCTTATAAATGTCTCACGGGCAATGCCAAACTGCAAAATATAAAGATAATCCAAAGCAGCTCAAGTGATGCTGGTGCACTGTTTGCATGCTAGTTGTTTTTAGTATACCATTACTGTAAAGCTCCTTTCTGATTTCTGAAAGTTGTAAAAAGTGCTTATAAATGTGTCGCGGGGAATCGTGAGGATGCTTAAGAATGCCAAACTGCAAAATACAAAAGATAATCAAAAGCAGCTCAACTGATGCTAGTGGAGTGTTTGCATGCTAGTTGTTTTTAGTATAGCATTACTGTAAAGCTCCTTTCCGGCTTCTGAAAGTCATAAACTTGTCACAGGGAATCACGAGGATGCTCAGAATGCCAAACTATGCGAAATATAAAGACAAAATCGGCTTAAGTGATGCTGGTGCACTGTTTGCATGCTAGTTGTTGATGGCATTACTCCACTCTAGCCTGGGAAAGTTGTGATAAGTGCTGTTATTGATTGTTGTTAGTGAATTAAAACAGCTGCAGCACCTTTCAACCATTCTTGGACATGACAAAATTGGCAGCGGATATTTTAGTAGAATTGTTTTGGACTAAATGATCATATTTCTGGAGAGTAAGCGGTAGAATGTGCCCTCCTCTCCAGCTCTTCCTCACATCACAGCCCAAATGTGGGAGATTTATCAGCTCCCTGGCCCCTCTCTGGAGCCCAATGCTACTGCTGCTACTGCCGCTGCTGCCGCTGCTGCCGGACTATGGGAGCAGGTGGGCCATCCGCACACACACTCGCTGAATTATCCCTCTCTGTGATAGCTTTGTCACCTGCACCGAATGAAAGAGATGGTGTAGACATGTTTGTGAGTATAAATAGCACGCAGGCAGGCCTTGACAACAGAATGTAATAGCCTAAATGCGAGACTATTATGACTGATTAGAATTTTAAAGGGGCTGTATTAGGGTGACCAGATGTCCTCTTTTTCCCAGGCATGTCCTCCTTTTGGGACCCAAAAATATGTCCAGGAGGAATTTTGAAGTTATCCCAAAATGTCCAGGATTTTCACGCTATTAACTGACAGCATTGAGTGGGACACCAATTTCAGTTTTGGCGACAATCTTTGCTCATCTGATCAGATTCATACATGGATCTACAATAGGCTCTATTCACGCTTATGTACAAACCAGGAAGACGTTTGGAAAGATGCGATTACAACGTCCGGTGTAGTTACCGACAATGGGCTCACCTAACATCAATCTATTGAAACGGAGAGTGATAAAACCCATTGAAGTAAATGTGATCAGCGGTAAAATGAAGACTGCATACGTATGTGCAGTTTGGAATCATCTGGAATTTGGTGACGCCGTTGTGTTCTGTTGTGTGTCAATGGGGAAAAGGCTGAAAACTGAGATATGGTTGTTATTATTGATTAGCTGAACATAATGGAACACGACAATGACAATTAGATGAAGAAAACTGCGCCTGGGAAATTGTAATTGCATCTTTCCAAATGTCTTCCTGGTTTGTGATGTGTGAATAGAGCCTATTATAGATCCATGTATGTATCTGATCTGTGCGTCTAAACTCCACATTCACTCCTGTGCACACTCACAAGGAGAGGACAGACCACTTCTTAGATCAGAAAATGTGCCTACATTAAGTGTTTTATGAAGGCATATTAGCTACTGTGGAGAGGTTGGATGATCATGATGCAGTTCTTTACGTCTAAAACTCTACGTTTTATTTGATGAAAATTTACCTCATATTAGCAGAGATATGTTCATAAATTCCAGCTGGAAAAGTTTGTAGTGCCGCAAACTCATATGCACGTAACCGCGACGCTCACACACTAGACGGGAATAGTCTCACCCTCTGCAGTAATATCTCCGCATAAACACATGACAGATACAAGATAAATACAGGATAAATGCAGGATAAATACAGGATAAATGCAGGATAAATACAGGAAAAATACAGGATAAATACAGGATAAAACCTGTGTTCAGATGTCCTGATGAAGGCTAAAGTCTGTAGTCTTCATCCTCTGAATCACAGACTGATGCATCCTTTCTGTGAGAAATGACAGGAGCAGGGCCCTGTCAGAGCAAGGGAGAGGGGACATAGACACTGTCAGGAAAATAACCCATGAAAAAATAAATATAGGCTACACTGGCTTATATTATTGAGCTATGACTTAGTAAACCTCTAAAATGCAATGAAATACAGTACAGTATTTTTCTGACTATAAAGCGCACCTTATTATAAGGCGCAATGTCAATAATGTTGAATTCTCTCGTCTATTTTCATACATAAGGCACACCAGATTATAAGGCGCATTAAGCGAAACAAAACAGTCAGATAAGTCAAACTTCATACAACTTTTCACAATAACTGAGCCCAGGCAAGAGTGTGGATTGGGCCAATTTTTTTTGTCCAAACCCGCGTCCGACAACAGTGATCGAATCCAACCCGAGCATGACAGGCATTAAGATATTTGTGTCCGAACCCGACACGATTAAAATCACACTATTTTCACAGGCCTACTAATGACACACACAGGATATTGTTTGTTGTGGCCTCTAACGGACACAGAGACACCAAAATACAAACTGGGGATAAGGTGAAAATAATGAGAAGACTTTATTACTCATCTAAATTTAAAGTGCAGCATCCCATCCACATTATCCATACAAATTGACCTCCGCAAATAATGACATCCAATCCACTAAACAGCACGATTCATCAAGTTTCGAGTGTTAAAAGTTAAGGTGAGTAGTTCCATGTGTGTTTATTTACATCCACACAGCGCATGGATCGAGGTGAAGCTGCAGATTTGTGATAGTGACTCTACTTCCTGTGTACTTTATTGCCAATTTTTTATGCCTTACAAATAATTTATCTGAAGTATTGCACCACATTTCACAAATAATAATAGCGCAGTTTTGATTTGTATCTAACCTACAAGTGCAGTGCTCTGCTCTTTTGAACACTTAAGAGTCTCAAAGTGAGTGGTTTTACTGTAGACAGAAAAAATCGGATGCGTTGATGTGCCCGAGTCCAACCTGAGCCTGAACATAAGTTCTAAATATTTGTCCAAACCCGTCCGTCAGATTTCCATGAAGTTTCCCTAGCCCAGGCAACCACGATCCATTGGCAGATAGTAGCGTAACTCGTCTGGCGTAGCCTCCTTGTCTTGGTGAATGTGTATTAGTCCGTGACTCCGACTATAGTAGCTGTAAGACTCCAACAATCCATCCACCAGTGTGGCTTCGTGGCTCACCAAAGTCGTACTGAAACATTTTGACAGATTTTTGAGCGCCGTGCACCACATGAAATCAGTTTGAGGTCAGTAAGCACAACCAGAATTAATACATACGTTGCACCAGATTATAACGTGCACTGTCAATTTTTGAGAAAATTAAAGGATTTTAAGTGCGCCTTATAGTCGGAAAAATACAGTAAATTGTGCAAAATCCCCCTGGTGAGACCCCAGACCCCCGATACACATAAAATCACACATTTGTAATATTCAACTCAAACACCAAATCGACGGTTACAAAGTACAAACATTTTTCACCCCAAAACCCGGTGTCCTATTCTTTCCATGTAATAAAATACAATTTACCTTGCTCCATTACAGATATGTCAAAATGAAATTGCTGTAAGCTGTGTGTGTCTCCTTAAAAAAACATTTATATATATCCACGAACAAGGACGTGACGGTAGTGTGCTGTTGTTTTTCACCCTGAAAGTTGTGAAAAGCACTTTTAAACTCATCACTGTGAATAGAAAGTGGGGAATATGTTTGGGCCACTGCAAACAGTTTAAAATCAACTAGTTCTGTTTTTCACTTTTGTAAGACAGTCAAAATCAGGCACAGTGATTTTGAGCCATTCTTGGTCAACTCAAAATTGGCAGTTCTTTTTTCTTATTTTTGTAGAATTTGACTTGGCTAAAGAGCAAAGAGGCAAAAGAAAAGCAGTCATGTGCAGCCTCGTTGCAGTCGTTTGACAAATCAAGAAAAAACTGGTTACTACTTTTAACCTTTGTCTGAAAACTGATGCATGTGTAAGTTTATGGCTATACTGTGGAACATTCTAGGCACATCTCCATGGAGACAAGCAGGTGATGGACCCACAGCACTGCACCTTTAATTTAGACCCCACTTTCTAACACTGTACAACACTAAAAAAGTAGATTTGAACAGTAAAGCTACTTGAAACTGGAGATGATTTTATTTGGCGCTCATCTCCCTGACCTTTCTAACGTCTTGTCTTTACAGAGCTGCTTTTGTCCATAGCGCAGCACTTTGTCCACTTGGCACACCGCAGGTAATTAGGTCTGCATCAACTTGGAAATGAAGGCTAAGGAATTTTAAAGCCAACCTGCTAATTCTGGAGCAGCTGGTAAAAATAATTTCTAAACCCAGTATGATTAGAAATGAATACATAATAATATAATGTACAGAAAACATTGAAATCAGATTTTTCTCATTTGAGACTTTGCAGACATCATGCTGGGATGTTCTACATGTATATATAGTGGTGGAATGTTTAGGAGTTACCATGGTGAAACATAGTAGCAAACACTGTCTGAAAACTCGGGAAAAAATTGATTTAAACAGCATATTTTCTTACTAAAACTAAAACGGTCATGTGGAAAACGTTCATGGGACTTCATGTAAAAAGTGCTAAAGAATATTTGTATGTAAAAATGTAAAAACACAGATTAAACTCGTTCACTGCCAACATTTAAGCCACCACCCAGAAACACCTAGTTGTAATCAGGGCAGTGTTTTGTGTTGTCACCAACTACTGGAAATTGCAGTGGCCATATTAGGCAGCACAAACTCAGATTCAAGCTTTTTGTGACCAGAAAGTTGCACATTTACCTAGTTACGATTTAAAATAAGGAAAAGCACCACCAGAAATGTTCCATAGACAATTGGTAAACTGTGCAACTTTTTGGGTGAAGATCCATCACCTGCTTGTCTTCGTGGAGATGTTATTGCTTTGTCTAGAATGTTCCACAAACTATTATCCATCTATCACAAGAGAGACAACTATAGGCTACATTATAGGTCAGATTTGCAGAAAGATTGAAACTATTCACAGAGAATTATTGTATTTTTGAGCAATACGAGGAAACATTGTTTTTGTTTACATCCAGCTTTTCCAGCGCAGTGGCTGGTAGGCAAAAAGTCATTGCATATGTCTGTCATGAGATAACTCGTCTTATTTTGAAGTAGGTTTTCCATTTAATTGTTTTGACATCACTTCATGATCTTACTCTTAAGTCACTGAATGTTGAGGATCAAAAACTTTACTTTGAAAAGTTAACACTCGCCGATAACTGTTGACGAAGTTAATGTTGTATTGTTCTATGACGATTGTTGATGTTGTACGCTGATAACTGATGTTGACTTCTTGATACTTGACTTCTTGATCCAATAACACCAATCAAAAAACAGTCATCATGCTTATTTAGATTTTTATATTACATTCTGTTGTTAGAAGGACTTACCTATTTTATTTTTTGGCAATTTTGTGGACGAACATGTGCTCTTCTTTTACGGCAACACTCTTACTTTCACGTCTTAGAAAGTCATTGCTGAACTCTATGACAATAAACGGGAAGCAGTGAGGAGATAAATTTTGTTCAGTTGACACCATAGAACTATAATAAAAATAGTTTTTATTACAGATCCATGGTTGACGCTGACTTCACACAAGGCACGCTAAAAAGCACAACTTCTGGGGCATAAAAACCAGAGAGAATAAATATCTAAATTAAAATAGGCGCCGAAATAAACTTTAAATTACATATTGGAACTAGAGGTTGAAATCTTTTTGTTTGACACTAAAATGGAATAATGAAATAAACAGTTTTACCATTTGATTGTTTTTCATTCTTAATCGAAATTCAAAAGAACTAATGGTACATGGACCCTAAGCAATACATGGAAACGAGCAAGTAAGGGACCATCTACCAGAAAAGTTGGGCAATGCACCTTTAATTTACTGTTAACATGAACTGGAAAAAGATAACCTTAAATGCACACAAGTAAATGCCTAAAATGTGCGTTAATGAGAAAACTGACATTATCAAATTACCGTGCATCTTTATTTAATTCCCACGTACGAGTTGTTAATTTCAAAATAACCGTTCATTACTTCATGCGGCGCCGCAATTTATGCCATGCGAGCAGGTGCTGTTATAGCAATAATTAAAACTTAGCCGACTGAATCATCTACACATCTCCTGTACAGGCTGCGCAGGGCTCATTCCTTTCTTTAATGTGCGATACCTGACAGGCTACAAGTATCAGTGCTTTCCCATCACTCACGACAGACCGGGGAGGAGGGGGTGGGGGTCTCCCTACTGCCAACACTATGGAGCCCTGGTAAAAGTCCGAAATTAACAGTGGTGTAAGTACAACATTTTGTTATGTAAATAAAAGTACAGATACCAAACAAACAAACAAAAAAAAAGCCAACAAAAAACTAAAGTAAAAGTATTCCATGAAAAAATCTACTCAAAAGGGCACTAGGCACATTTTGGTTGCGGGTCCATCACCTGCTTGTGCAGAAATATCAGAATATCGATATATCGTATCATTTAATGTGATGATGCAGTATTGATATCGTGGGCGGCTGTATCGATATATCACCAAGAGTATTTTTAGGTGTGTTTTACTTAATTATTTTGTTACAGAGCTACAGTTTTGTTGCTTGTGGAGTGAAAGGAAACTCGTTTATGCAACACATTTGACATTTTTACTGTTTTGATGATTAAAATGTTTGTGTTTCATATGAACTTTGGACACGAAGTGGTTTAACAAAGACTTTTAGTATCACGGCCATGATTCAGCCTTTATTTTTTATTGAACCATATCGAATCGATTTGAAATATATCATATCGAATTGAAAGTGCACTGTATCGAGATATGTATCGTATCGGCAGCTTCTTAATGATACCCAGCCCTAGCATATATCATTGCTCTGCCTGGAATGTTCCACAGTATGACATTAAACCTTTACCTTTACATTTATTCAGTTACAAGTGGTTTTACTGCTCAAAAATACCTCGAAAAACAAGCATTCTGATGTGAGCGGGGTTGCCTCTCCACAGATCTGACCTGTAACTTGGTCTGGTTTGGTCCCCATGAAGATAACGGTTCAAGATCATACTGTGAAACATTCCAGACAAAGCAAAAACATCTCCGTGGAGACAAGTCGTGAGTGGACCCTTCACCAGAAAAGTTACACAGTCCACCTTTATGTAAAAGTATTCAAGTATCTGTTTAAAAATGTACTTAAAGAGTAAAATGAAAAAGTATTTCGCACAGATTTTGAGATCTAATAAAGCTTCAAATGTATTGATTTTGACACAGATTTGTGTTGAATTTTGAATCTGAAAACTGAATCAAGTTGTTTTCATTTCTTTGCTCAAAGTATGAATGTGTTAAAAATAAACTCTCAGCCTTTTCAGCATGTCTCAAACTATAACAACAATTTTTGTCCAGTAGAAAGTACAGAAGTAAAAGTAAAAAGTATCCACATTAATATATACTTGAGTATACATTTTAGGTATATGTACTTTAATTAAATACTTTACTACTTATTTATTAGGTTCCACCACCGTATATTACACAAAATTGACTCTTGTGAGCTTTAATCCATGTTATAATGTTGTTACCTCCTCAAGAACATACCCGAAGTTGTGTTTTGTTTCCTTTTATTATTAGTCTGTCTACATCTCCAAAGTTCAAAATGCTCTGTTCCACCTCTTGACGTCATGAAGTGTCACTTTTCAACTTAACAGCTCCTTTTACCTTTAGTTCGTAAAGACTGGCAATTCCAGGGCTGAAATGATCCAAATGATTCTAGTGAAAATGTATGGAGTTTAAAAACACAATGGAGCGCTTCTTGTATTACAACATGACATCACAAGGTGGAACACAATGTTTCCGGTTTGAGAGAAGAACTCAGACTAAATATGAAGGACGTGCGCGTTAGACATATGGGAATGTAACAAAACACAACTCCAGGTGTGTTTGTGACGAGGAAACATAACATAGATTAAAAAAATGGCGTTATGTGGGCCCTTTAAGTGTGGTCTGATAAAGCCATCCTTCACTGTGGAGGGCAGCTCAGAATTACATCCTTTATTACTGGGGCCATTTCATTTCCCCTTCCAATAAGGTGACACTCCAATCTTTTCTCTAATTACATATTATTAATGGCGTATAAGTGTGCAAGCAATGCAGAGGGTTATGGACTGGCTGGGTCTGTTCTGTGTTATGGATTCATTAGTGGTTATTAAGAGTTGGAGAAGAGTGATCTGTAAAGTGATCCGTAAAGCTGGTCACGTGATCGACTGTGAGCTGGACACATTTGTCACAGTGAAAAACAGGAGGACGCTGGACAATCTGCTCTCCATCATGGACACTCCTGCTCACTTACTCACTGCGCCAGACTATAGAGGGACGGATAATACTCCCTACAGCTGTCCAACAACTCACCCTTATGTAACAGATCATACTTCATACAACTGTGTAACTCACTCTTATGTAACAGATAATACTCCCTACAACTGTGTAACTCACCCTTATGTAACAGATAATACTCCCTACAACTGTACAACAACTCACCCTTATGTAACAGATCATACTCCCTACAACTGTGTAACTCACCCTTATGTAACAATACTCCCTACAACTGTACAACAACTCCTTTATAACAGATAATACTCCCTACAACTGTACAACAACTCACCCTTATGTAACAGATAATACTCCCTACAACTGTACAACAACTCACCCTTATGTAACAGATAATACTCCCTACAACTGTACAACAACTCACCCTTATGCAACAGATCATACTCCCTACAACTGTATAACTCACCCTTATGTAACAGATAATACTCCCTACAACTGTACAACAACTCACCCTTATGTAACAGATAATACTCCCTACAACTGTACAACAACTCACCCTTATGTAACAGATAATACTCCCTACAACTGTACAACAACTCACTCTTATATACCAGATAATATTCCCTACAACTGTACAGTAACTCACCTTTATGTAACAGATAATACTCCCTACAACTATACAACAAATCACCCTTATGTAACAGATAATACTCCCTACAACTATACAACAAATCACCCTTATGTAACAGATAATACTTCCTGCAACTGTACAACAACTTACCCTGAAGTAACAGATAATACTCCCTACAACTGTACACTCACCTTTATGTAACAGATAATACTCCCTACAACTGTACAAAAACTCACCCTTATCTAACAGATAATACTCCCTACAACTGTACAACAACTTACCCTTATGTAACAGATAATACTCCCTACAACTGTACAACAAATCACTCTTATGTAACAGATAATACTCCCAACAACTCACCCTTATGTAAAAGATAATACTCCCTACAGCTGTACAGTAACTCACCCTTATGTAACAGATAATACTCCCTACAACTGTACAACTCACCCTTATGCAACAGATAATACTCCCACACAACTGTACAAAAACTCAGCCTTATCTCACAGATAATACTCCCTACAACTGTACAACAACTCACCCTGATGTAACAGATAATACTCCCTACAACTGTACAACTCACCCTTATGTAACAGATAATACTCCCTACAACTGTACAAAAACTCAGCCTTATCTCACAGATAATACTCCCTACAACTGTACAACAACTCACCTTGATGTAACAGATAATACTCCCTACAACTGTACAACAACTCACCCTGATGTAACAGATAATACTCCCTACAACTGTATAACTCACCCTTATGTAATGGATAACCCTATGTACTCTTTTCTTTGACCTCTTGTATATAGTTGATATTTGTATTATTTTATTTCTATATTTGATTTTTACTTGTACATACATTTTTATAATTATGCTCATTTGGCACCAGTCTCTTCTTATTTTTGCTACTTATTTGGAATTTGTTATTACCATTTAATTTTTTTCTTTTTGTTATTATAATATATTGTGATGAGTGAGCTACTGTGTCCAAGTAATTTCCCTTGTGGATCAATAAAATTTGTATAAATAAAAGTCTAAGTAGACTAGCAAATCGCAAAAGTTGCAGTTTAAAAAAAATAAATCCTCCAAATGACAAAATCTCCTGCCTTATTCTGCTTAAAAAAAAACAACCAAACAAGCAAACAAACACAAACAAAAAGACAGCTAACCCTGTAGTTTAGATCTGCACAAACATGTTCTGAAATGTGATTCAGTTCCTATTTCAGTCTGTTCTTTTCATGTTTAAAATTTGACCTTTTATAAATAGCTTTTTTTTTCTTTTCTTTTTTTTTCTTTCTCAGATCGTCCAGCCCTATTTAAAATCGTCCAATAATATTTTTACCTCCAAAATACTATTATTAAAAGAGAGCTGTAATTAAATGCCATAAAAACTAAACAATAATGAAGTGTGGCTTTTTTTCTTTATCATCGTTTACTTTAATCTACTTCATTTACTAGAATAGGCAGGCTGTTCAGATGCTGCATTATCCAATAGTGCCCCAAACCTAACATTACATAAAATTTGTATATCATAGTAGGCTATATATTATATAAAAATGTAAATAAATAGTCAATAATCACTTGCTTGAACTACTTTACCGCATGGATGTTTTGCAGTCTATGAGCCTAGCATCTAGTTGACAGTGTGGTAAAAAAAAACTGTTGCTCAAGCCAATCCATGGTTGATGCTGTTACGAAATTAGAATTAAAGGTGTACAACTTTTTTCGTTTGGGGTCCGTCACCTGATTTTTTTCTATGGATGTATCATTGCTCTGCCTGTAATGTTCCACAATATGGCATTAAACAGTTCTACTAGGGTGGTTTAATTCCGTGAGGTGCGGAGCTGAGCCGGTCCATTCTCCTGTGGTCACCTCCAAGCCCGTCCTGACGGTGAGTCCTGTTTCAGTTCTGGTTTAGTCCTGGTTTAGTCCTGTTTTAGTCCTAGTTCAGTTGTGGATTAGTCCTCCTCTTCACTCCTGGAATCAGTCCTGGGTTAATCCTGGTTTAGTCTTGGTTCAGTCCATGGCGTAGGCAGCGCAAAAATGTGATATAATCTCGGGTTAACAGGCAGGTGCGGTCCTGTACTGCGCGGTTGCGTTGTTGTACTGCACTGCGTTGTTGTACTGCGCACTGCGGTGCGTTGTACTGCGCGGGTGCGGTTGTACTGCGCGGTGCGGTGTTGTACTGCGAGGGTGCGGTGTTGTACTGGGGGTCTCCAAAAATTGACCCGTGCGGGACTCTGCGCTGTTGGGCTCCATTATGGAATAAATGAATCTTCTGTTTGTTACATAAAGAAGGAGGAAAATAACACAAGGACGACAGCAGCAACAAGTTTTAAGAAGGAAGTAAAAAGGGTTGCACCTGTCCTGTCTGAGAAAAGTGTATAAAGTTTGTGGTGAGGGGTTTTACAGCCTTAACACAGATAGAATAATTGTAAAATATAAAGTTGACTACTTCGCGGATTTCACCTTATCACGGATTATTTTTAGAACGTAACCCCCGCGATAAACGAGGGACCACTGTACTCTCACCTCGCAACCTGTGCACATGGACTCCCACTTGTCCCGACCGGGACGGAAAACGGAGAATTTCTTGTACAAGTCATTGTTAAATGCGCATTTGTGCTTCGGTGTGTTGCAGGCTGACCGACTGTTTGTGTCTGCTCGCTCCTTCTGAGTCACAGACGCTACGAGAGACGCTCAGTTTAATGCCCCCAATGAACGGTACTGAAAACCCGGACATTTGCATCACTTTATAAAAAAAAAAACCCGGACGCCCCGGACATGACGCAAAATACGGACATGTCCGGGAAAAAACGGACATTTGGTCACCCTAGTTCTACCTTACATTTATTCACTTACAGGTGGTTTTATAGCTCAAAAATACATTGAAAAACAAGCACTCTGACTGTGAGCGGGGTTGAATCTCCACAGATCTGACCTGTAACTTGATCTGGTTATGTCTCCATGTAGAAAGGTTTAAAGCCATACTGTGAAACATTTCAGGTAAAGCAATAACATCTTCATAGAGAAAAGCATCTGACGGACCTGCCACCAGAAAAGTTACACAATGCACCTCAAATAAAAATGCACCAGTGTAACATTTTAATTCATCGTCAAATCTTGAGCAATTTCTGTTTGTGCATGTAATATTCATGTGCCTCCAGTGTGTGTGCCATGTGAACAACAATAAATCCATAACATTTGAATAATGCCTGCTCTTTGGGTGGTAGAGTGCAGGTTGAAGAATTGAACTTCAATTATTTTTTTCATCCCCAAAACAAAGGCAAAATTCTCCCTTTGAGGCCTGAAAAATACAATGCATTCTGAGAAAACAGTCACCATTCTGAGAGTTCAATAAATCCTGTTGTGAAGGATGACATTCTGAGATGTCATTTCTGCCGTAATGGCGTGGTAGCTCTGACGTCTTACTCTCCTTTGTAAGGTAATTGAGGTATTATTACATTGTGAAATTGAGTCAGTTTTATCTTTGGGAGGAAATAGGCAACACGACAGCAGGCTTTCTGTGGCTGAGATTGCCATCAAAAGCACATATAGAGCTTTAGAGACATGATCGATACAGCGAATCAAAAGTAGTGGCTGGGGGTCGCGACCTTTAAGGGGATTTCAAAAACCTAGTGCAGTCTTGGTGACATTTTGTAATCTATCATTTTGTCATAGTGTCCTGTTGCATTGTGCTTTTATGCACTGCACACTGGAATGTTCCGAGCCAGTGATCACACACAGATGACAGGGTTTGGTAAAAGGCCTGGCTGACTCACACATGGAGAAGTAAGGGGGTCCTTTTCAAAACAGTACTTTAAAGAAGAATGTGAGTATACCTTGAAGTACAATTGTGTTCAGTAATAGGGGTTCTTCTGCATAGAAAACATTTACACTTATCATAATATCATGCCAGTATCAGGCACTACAAAGACCTGTATTGGCCCTGTGTTTTACTTGAGAGTTCAGACTTCTCTTTTTTTTTCCCCTTTTTGCATTAAAGACCCTATACAAGATCTTTTCCCCATGTCTTTGAGCAAAATGTAGGTCAAATTATGCCCGCTGTGTACTGTCCGCATCTAATAATAAAGCATTTTATTGTCTGATGATCATGAAATGCACTGTTAGCATTCTAGTTGTTGTTGAAAATATATTGCGTTAGTCATGGCTAGAGGGAAATGTCTTTGAAACGGATTGCACTTCGTCCAAAGTTCTCACTTACCTTATACATTCTGAGCCTCGAAATGATTCACTTTGATGCATTTTTAAGCGTTTTCTGCAACTCCAAGATCAGAGCAGAGTGAAGATAACAACTAGCAGGCTAACGCACACTTCCTGATTATTAAACAAAATGCTTTCTAATTAGATTTAGACCACACCCTGCGGACATATGTTGACATCAAGAGCTCCTAATGCGATATATCTGTTTGTTACGCAAGACAAATTGTGTAAGTGCATGGGGGAAAAAGTATGGGACCTTTTAAAACTTACACCAATAACTGTGTAAGAAAAATGTCAGCTTGCTCTTCTGGTTTAAGCTTTTCATAAATTCAGACTCTCCAAATAATCCCACTTCACTTTGGGCTGTTTCCATGAGCAGGCCGTAAACCTGAATTATCATCCAAATGTCTTAACCTCCTCCAACATTGGCAGTTCTTTGATTTGGCTTGTACTCATTTGGCAGTGAAATGACACACTAACAGCTGATTTAACTTGCCATAACTGTACGCAGCTTTAGACATATTCAAATGGCCAACAGAGCATCTTTTCAATATTGCACTGAGTCTATGTAGCTTTTCTTGTGCACGGTCAGCTACTGGCTTGTCTCCATGGCGATGTTATAGCTGGGTCTAGAATGCTCGCCAATATGGCATTAAACTCCTCTATCTCCACAGGGACAAGCAGGTGACACACTGTATGTATGTAGAACTGCGCTGCCAGGATCCTGATGAGGGTGCGAAAATTTGACCACATCACCCCCATCCTGAAATCCCTTCACTGGCTCCCGATCACACTCAGGATTGAGTACAAGGTCTCCCTCCTCTCTCACCAATGCATCCACGGTCACTCCCTCCAGTACCTTAAAAAACTCCTCACTCCCCAGACCCCCTCACGCTCCCTCCGCTCTGCAGCCACCAACACTCTCCAAACCCCCAGAACCAAACTTTGCACCATGGGAGATCGGGCCTTCTCCTCTGCTGCTCCAAGGCTTTGGAAGGCTCTCCCCGACCACCTGAGAGCCCCACAATCTATTTCTGTTTTTAAACAAAATCTTAAAACATACCTTTTTACTAAAGCCTTTTGTTCATTGTATTTTATTCTTGTTTTATCTTATAAATTCCTGCACTGGTTTTAGCTTGATCCACTGTTTCTGATGCACCTTTTTACTCATTGTTTTTACCTGTAGCACTTTGAGATTATTTTATGTAAAGTGCAATATAAATAAAATGTATTATTATTATTATTATTATTATTATTATGTATGTAGCCTAATTGAATAGATAGGTAAACAGAGGAGGGTATCGCTCAGTTACATTTACTTGAGTAACTTTTTAAATAAATTGTACTTTTCAGAGTACTTTTCCAGCAGCATACTTTTACTCCTACTTGAGTCATATTTTTATTTAAGTAACCATACAACTGCAACTGGAGTAACTATTGTGTTCTGATACCATTTTTGGATCCACTCCAATATTGTACTCGCGGGCTACTCAATTTTGTTACAGTACAAGAACAGAAAATAAATCTTCTAAAAGGCTATCCCTAAAGAAAATCTACAAGAATAAATGAGATTTTGAGGACTTAAGCATTAGAGTCAAATATATTAATCGTCTTGATGACGAGATGTGCTGATTTAAGCATTTTTACTTTTCTACTTCATCACTTTCTACCAGTGTGGATAAAAACAACAGTAAGGCCTGTAAAATCCTCAGAGCACATGGCGAATTGTACAGTAAACAAAGTCTGTTCAGCGTCCACACCAAAGGCTAAATGAAAGTATCAAGGAGGTAACACAAATGTTTTCTGTTACGATTATTGTGTTTTAAGCATCTGCAGAGCCTCCGCACTCTGTGTAACGTGCTCTGACCGGGGTTACAAGACTTCTTCCAACATACCGCCACTCTGACAGACACCCACCTCGACATTCCGTCATTCCGACAATCTTCCATTCCGACACTTTTTGATGCCGCCATTCTTACAACCTACTCATAGTTTGGAGTGTTACCTTTTTTGCCTTGTATAAGCTGCCTCCTCCCGTACGTGGACCGTGTCTTCTCGCATATGTGGACCGTATCTTCTCATATACGTGGACCATATCTTCTCATATATGTGGACCGTGTCTTCTCATATACGTGGACCATATCTTCTCATATATGTGGACCGTGTCTTCTCTCATACGTGGACCATATCTTCTCCTATACGTGAACCGTGTTTTCTTGTAAACGTGGGCCCTGTCTTTGTGTTTCTTCCACCTCTCCTTCAGATATTTGTTTTTAAAATGTTCACTTTTTTATTTATACCTTAACTTAACAGTTAATCTTTAATGTACTCTTACCTGAGTTGTTATTTTCACAAACTTTTTTAATCTTACTTGCCTGGACCTTTACTTCTACCTGAGGAATATCATTTTGAAGTAACACTACTATTACCTGAGTACAATTTTTGGCTACTTTACCCACGTCTGTCTCCATGAAGCAGCTGGCAGACTTTCTACAAGAAAAATTACACAATGCACCTTTAGCAAACCTTTGAGAACACTTAAAGTATGAGTGAAAAACAACATCTAAAGGCTACCGCGATCTCAGGGTTGCATCAATATCAATCACGGTCTTTTGTTGTCTTGTAGCTATCAATAGAAACAAGATGTCAAACCAGACGTCACGCGTTGTAGCATGTGCGAGGTTGGCCGCATTGAAAGCACAAATCTGCAGCTGTCACTTCCAGTCCTCAGACGCCAAAGGAAAACAACACTTCACGCAGCCCTTGAGAGAAGCTAGCATACATCTCCGCGTCAGAGGATCCGCCACTCTATGTGTAAATGGACTTTTGCATTCACAGGTGACTGGGCACTGCTGTCATATCAGATAGGCTCTCAGACACTTTAGCTGCCTGTGTTTCAGTGGATTGTGATGCACCCATTTTAGAGTATGTTTTAAGAAAAGAAAGGGGGGAAATAAAGGTTATGTTATGGTCCATGTGGGTTTTGGGTCTATCTGGTAGTCCATGGTGAAACCTTTTAGACTTAAAGTGACACATTTTGAAGAAGCTACGCTAATTTGGTTTGATAATACCTGCTGTAAATATAAATGATAGTTTTATACATATCAAGAAGAACTTTGTGAAGAAAAGTAAAAAAATATGTTGAAAATTACAGGAAGTAGCAAGTTCTGTTTTAGAGAGTTTAGAGAATTCTATCTAAATGGTCCTCATAATTTACACAAAAGTGAAACATTTTCTTCTGATACTTTAGACATTATTTCAACAAAATAAAGGTGTTTTCTCCATGCATCCATTTTCTTCTGCTTATCTGCGGCCAGGTCGTGGGAGCAGCTGTCTAAGCCCGGACTCTTCCTCCCATTCCTACGGTAGGACCCCGAGGCATTCCCAGGCCAGCCGAGAGACATAGTCCCTCCAGCATGTCCTGGGTCTTTCCCAGGGTCTTCTTCTGATGGGACATGCCCAGAACACCTCCCAAACACCCTTCAGCAGGCTTCGGGAACAGATGCCTGAGCCACCTTAGCTCTCTTCTCTCAACCTGGAGGAGCAGTGCATCTATTCCGAGCCCCTCCTGTGTGACTGAGCTCACCCTAGCTTCAAGGGAGCGCCCAGCCATCCTGCAGAGGAAACTCATTTCGACCACTTGTATCCGGGTCTCGTCCTTTTGTTCATTACCCAAAGCTCATGACCATAGGTGAGGGTAGGAATGTAGATTGACCTCTAAATCGAGCTTTGCCTTTTGGCTCAGCTCCCTCTTCACCACAACGGTCCAATACAGCAGCCGCATCACTGCAGACGCTGCACCGATCCGCCTGTCAATCTCATGCTCCATCCTCCACTCACTCATGAATAAGACACCAAGATACTTGAACTCCTCCACTTGAGGCAGGGACTCTCCACCCACCCGGAGAGGACATGCCACAAGGTGTTTTCTTCTATTTTTATGTGTTAAAAAAAACGTAAGTATAACATGGCTGCTACGTAACAATTATGGAATTCCCTAACACGATGTCACGATTTCCAACCAGGAAGTCAAATTTTAAACCTACAAAAATGAGAAAAGAATGATAAAATGTTTAGCTAAATCTGAAATATTATATTATAAACACCTTAAGGGTTTTTTAGTAAAAGGAGTAGTCTAACCTGTCACAGGCACTTAAAAGCAGAATAAAAAGCTGAAAAGCCAGTAACGTTAGATAAAGATAATACATAATGTCCAGATAGAGAGTGGCTTCTCAGATGGAATGTGGCATGACAGCTGTCAGTACGAGTTTGGATCTGAACTGCAGGTCTATACAAAGGGCAAAGTTTATTTATGTTATGTACAGCTGATGTCAATAGCGTTATATTGTACTCAAGAACATCGTTGGGGCTTCTAGAAGTTTTGACCTTTTCAGTTCTCTGATATATTGTCCTCTCAGATAACTGACTGTCCTAAGTGTATGTATGCTATGTAACTTTTTGGTTGGGGGTCCGTCACCTGCTTGTTTTTATGGATATGTCATTACTCTGTCTAGAATGTTCCACAGTATGACATTTAAAAGCCCTACCTTACATTTATTAAATTACAGGTGGTGTTATTGTTCAAAAATACTTCAAAAACAGGCATTCTGACTGAGCGGGGTTGCTTCTCCACAGATCTGACCTGTAACTTGGTCTGGCTTGGTCTCCATGAAGATGGAAAGGTTTAATGTCATACTGTAAAACATTCTATAAAAAGCAATAACATGTCCATGGGGAAAAGCATTTGATGGATCCTCTACCACAGGAGTGTCAAACTCAAATTCACAGAGGGCCAAAATTAAAAACTGGGACTAAGTTGTGGGCTAAATAAATAAATAGCCTGTAAATAATATGGGCTAAACTAAATATTTATTGAAAACAGCATCTGCATGTTTTCTCTTCTTTTGGGATATGTAATATTAAACCTTTTCTTATTAAAATAAATGTTTAACAATAGTTTTGCTTTAACATTGAAACAAGAATAATATAAAATAATAACAAAATTTTGAATAAATAATGTCTCTATATCCTTTGTAGTCGGTGGACCAGCTCTAATACGTATTTGATATGATCTCGCAGGCCAAATATAATTATATTGTGGGCCAAATTTGGTCCCCAGGCCTGAGTTTGACATGTCTGCTCTACCAGAAAAGTTACACAGTGCACCTTTTAACAGAGAGAATGTGTCAGTTTAAGCAGGTTGAAGATGTAAAAATGTTGAGATTGCAATTGAAATGTGAAAGAGTTAGAGATGTATGCAAAATTGACCTTTTGGAGCTTTTTACCATGCTCTAACATTCTCTCCCCGTCCTGGAGTGATTTTACGGTCTCCCTGGGACTATTTAAACCCTCCTTACAGTTATCAGTACAATCCTGTACAAGGCTGAATCCACCAACCTACATAACCCAAGCTCCCGCACAGCATTTTTCACAACTATACAAGAGCAGGATACAAAACGACTTTACAACTTCACAAACCTGATGCTATATGCAGTAGTTTCATTAGTGGAAACACAAAAAACAAATTACATTGAGTGATAGTAACTCAGGTGGTAAGGCATTTGTTTGCTGATCTGGAGGTTGCCAGTTCGAATCCAGCTCTTGATTTCCTTCGCTCCTTGTGTGTCTTTAACACAGTTTAGCAGTAAGCGTAACCCCTTTTTGAAACATGTTCAGAGTCAGGATTTAGTGTCCATAGCTCCAATTTATTTCTCCACAAAGATGGTTCCAAAAACAGAGTAAAACTGCAAAAGAGAAAGAAAACTGTACTTGGCACGGTGCAAAATATAACTGAAGTTCGCTTAACTACACAATCAGTCCACAACCATACATAATGTTCAACAAAAAACACATTTCTAATCATCCTTTTGTAATTGGCAAGTATATTATAATTCTTATACATATAAATCAAAACTTAGAGACAGTGAGGTCAAGGCATGAACAAAAAGGCAGATGACAGAGGATGAACCCATGCGCTATTGGGAGCAAAAAAAAAAAAAAAAGGCTGACTTCCTGTTATAACTCCTCGTCTGTAATCAGGCCTTCAAAATAAAAGACTGTGACAGAACTAGCCTCCAGTTGAGGTAGTGGCCACTCACTGGTACTACAGCGGAAAAAATCCCATGGTCTGGGAGAGGATTTTTCTCATAGAGCGCAATGTAATCACAAACTGCTCATGTTCGGCTGATAGGGCACCTACAACTAGGGATGGGCATTCGATGAAATTTTCTTAATCGATCGTTGAGAGAATTAACGATCGATTATCGATTCATCATTAACGGTTTTATATTAAAATGATCATCATTATTATTACTATCTGCACTACTAATCTGCATAAATAAATTCAACTTTATGACAAATAAACCGTAACCGCTCTAGAGCCACATCAATCCGTTTATTATAATGTGTTTAATTCAGTTTTGTGCAACTCTCACAGAAACTTAAAACCGCATCGCTAATTTGCATAAACTAAGTGAAGATAAAAAATACAGCTCTTGTGCGCTGATGCGGTCAATTTCTGTTGGATTAAAAGACATGACTCAATGGAATACAGTTTAGTGTGACCATATTTGCGGTTGTTAAAACCAGGAATACAGTTTTGGGGGGGGGAGGGGGGACGGTCACTCTCACATTGCGCGACCTGGCGACTTTTCCCACTGGACACCCACCTACACATATATACTGCTTTGTACACATTGCTGCGACACTCTCACACTTGCACTGCTTTTTTCCACTGACCGTGTACACGCACGCGCAACGGAAACGTGGAATTTCTTGTACAAGTCATCTTTAAATACGCATATGCACTTCGGTACGTTGCAGGCGGACTGACTGTTTGTGTTTGCTCGCTCTTTCTGAGTGCAGAGAGACACTTGTACGGACCCCCGTTTAGTCACGCTACACACAGCAACCTGCATTCAGTTTGTCGGTTAAAAGTTACATAATCGATGAAATTAATCGACTAAACATGCCCATCCCTACCTACAACTTTCAAAAATGTTGGATTTCTTTGCGATTTTTACCTGTTTTAGATCATTTTTCTCAGCTCAAAATCCTTCATGTCTTAAACGCTTGATCATTGATTGGTTGGTTTATCGTTGGTTGAGCGGTCAGATCCACTGGCCCACAGGTTGGCAGTGCGATTCCAGCTCCCACAGATGAATGCTGCTGTTGTGTCCTTGGGCAAAACACTGAACCTAACTCGCCCCCAGTGTCTGTGCCTTGAAGGTGGAAAAGCGCCGCATAAAAATATGACCATGACCGTTCCATTTACTGACTATTATTAAAAGATAATAACATTTTATTTATTTTTATGTTCTCCTTTGCCCATTGTTTGTATTGTTGTCTATATCAACAATAGACCCATGCCACTCATAGTCCGACCGCGTACAAAGGTCTGGCCACGCTTTACCCGTCTTGTAACATTGAGTCTTTCATTCACTAGTTCAAAAATAGATCTTCATGATTATATTTATTAAGTGATGGAGAAACATAATACTTATGAGAGGATGCGTTAGTGCACACCAACAAAACACCATCTGCCGGAAACTGATACTGTGTAATAATGGATTTTCTCTCCCTTTAAATGCTCACTCCAACCAGCGTAGTCCATCACTCTGGAGCTGGGGTATTTGCTCTTTGATATTGGCCACACAATCAATAGTGCTTTGCTTTTGCCGAGATAGCAATATTACTCCATTTTCAGGGTTAGGTAATATTAGTCTGTAAGAGCCTATCTATTGATCAGACCATAGACCATTCATACTCAAGAGCACTCTCCACTGTACCTTTCTGAGTGAGCATGACATATTCATTCCAGCTGTGATGTGAATGAGTTTTATATGAATGAAAAGTAATGAAATAAGAGAACTGATGAGTATGGGAGCGCATTCTTAACACTGGAGACAAATGGACAGACCAGTGATTTCTTTTCAAGATTATTTAAAGTGCTGTGTATGGGTATGTTTTTTAGCCCAAAAAAGTAGGCTAGACTAAAAAAGTAATGAATTTTATTGAACTGAAAAAAAAAAAAAAAAGACTGAAAAACATGCTTCCTCAGTGTGAGCGGGCGTATCTTCACAAACCTGATGCTATTTTGACTCATTTGCAGCTGATGCCATTCTTTGGGGGTGTGATGCAAACTGGCGGCTGCTCTGTCTGAAGCTCTGTTACACAAGTTAGATTTTAATCTAACATTTGATTTTTTTACACAACCAGAAAGAACTGAGTTAGCTGGAACTACAACAGAGGAGCAGACTATTGCTGTTAAAAATTACAACTCACAAGCCAGCTATTATTAGACAACATTTTTTCAGTTTAGTAATGCGCACCTTTTTGTTGTTTTTATTTTTCATTCTGACTATAATGATTCACACAAAAATTTTGTGAAAACATTTAAAAAAGAAAAAAATTACTAAATAAATTTCTACAACTATTATATTCTCTATAAATACTCATATATAAATATACTATGATTTTTTTAAGTACAATTTTTAAAAGTTATATAAATTGCAAGAATCTAAGATATATTTGGTACTTTGATTTAAAGACTTGAAATGACTCAAAGCAGGACTTGGATTTGACTTGGGCTTATAGGCCAGTGACTCGAGACTCAACTTGTCTTGCCTGTCTTCGACTTGGGACTTGACTCGGACTTGAGGTCAGAGACTTGAGACTTATTTGAGACTTGCAAAACGAAGACTTGGTGCCACCTCTCGGTCACAGTAACACGCTATCGCAGGCTCCTGAAAACGTTTTATTGAAATCAATTTTGTAGTTTTTCTTGAGTTTTCAGAAGATCTAAAAACTTTTTTTTGGCCAGTGTGTGTCACCGTGTCCCAGTCTGTCATAGACATACACACAGAACACTCCCAGCATGATGTCACTTCAGACTAGCAGTAATATTCTATAGTATGCCCTAAATCCAATCTATTTCCATGAAGAATGTCCCGTATGGTTTTAACTTTGTTTCCATGGAATCACACAAGTAGCATACCACCTCCATTTACAGTGTTTTAATTGGTTTGAGTCTGCTGAAAAATGGAGGAGGTTTTACCGACTTACAGACTGAAGTTGGCCAATCGAGGATTAAACCCACCACCTACTGGTTAAGAGGCTTAACCCTAACCACTCTGGCACTGTCCAACCCATCATGTTAATGGAATGTGTTAAACCTCTTCTCTCCATCTTTTTACCACCTAGCAACAGGCTCTCTGTGCACTACTGAAACATTGGGTATGTGGATAATGTTTGAGGTCCTATAATACGCAAAACTGGCTCTGGAAACCATGTTAGAATGTTGTTACTTCATCGAAAACATACCCAGAGTTCTGGGTTGTTTCACACACATCTGAGTAATCCTTTATTATTAGTCTGTCTACATCTCCAAAACTCAAAATGCTCTGATTCACCGTGTTGAAGTGGTAGTTTTCAAGTTAACAGCTCCTTTTACCTTTTGTTCAGTAGAGATTGGCAATTGCATAATTGAAATTATCCAAATTATTCTAGAGGGTTATGGAGTTTAAAAACTGTATAACCACCTGACGTCAAACAGTCTCTAAGAGGAGTCTCTTCTATACACAAGATAAAAGTTAGTTCTTAACTTGAAAAATAATGCTCTTTGACATCACAAGGTAGAACTGAGTATTTTGGGCTTTGGAAATGTAGACGGACTAATAATGCAGGATTACTCAAACATATGTGAATGGAATAAAACTACTCAACTCCAGGTATATTTTTGATGAGGCAACAACATTATAACAACTTTATAACATGGCTTAAAGCTCACAAGAGTCAGTTTTGTGTAATATAGGACCTTTTAACCAAGAACAAATACTTTTTACTGTAAACAACTAGAGTGGGTTACTTTCATCTCCTCCTTTTAGACAGATATTTAAGACTTCCAGAACCCCTGTCAGAACTGAAGAATCGACTTGGATCAGTGGCCAACTGTATTCACTCTTAAAAACTTTTGTCTTGCTGACAGAATTCAATTTTCTCTTGTGAGAGCTTACACTGTATTCTGAGGTTGTGGCTCTTGGGGTGAAACAATATACAACATTTTTTGTACAGAGACTCATGTACAACCGTTTAGGCAGACAGCGGAGATGCAACCGGTGAAGTGCCTTGCCCTTGAACACAACACCAGTATGCATCTTAAAGTGCGTATGGTTATTCTCTAATTTTGACTGAAGTTGGTGGGATAATATCTGCTGGAAATATAAATTCTAGTTTTATACTTGTCAAAAAGTAATTTAGAAAGGAAAGTTGAAAAATGTGTTGAAACAAAAGTAGCTCCAAGTTAAAGAATTTCACATTGATGGCATCACAGGGAGAATTCTGTTCAAATATTTGGCACAATTTACGTGAAACAAACACATTTTTCCAATATTTTAAACCTTGTTTCAACAAAGTAAAGATGTTTTTTTATTTTTTATTTGGAGGAGTTCTGACCCTGTGTTAACAGTTAGGAATGTCCTTAGCGTGATGTTGTGATTTTCAACTTGGACAATTTGAAACCTAAAAAATTGACAAACTGAGAAAAAAAAGTGGTAAAATGTTTAATAAAATCTTAATGGTGTTTTGGTAAAATAGTAGTCCAATCTGACAGACCCTCCACCAGAAAAGTTACACAATGCACATTTAAAGTGGATATGATGTTATTGCTCTGTCTGCAATGTTTCAGAGTAAGGCATTAAATATTTCTATCTTCACAGAGACCAAACCAGACCAAGATATAGGCCAGTTCTGTGGAGAGGCGGCCACTCTCAGTCAGAATTCTTGTTTTTCTAGGTATTTCTGAGCTGTAAATTCACCTGCAATTGAGTAAATGTGAGGTAGAGCTGTTTAATGTCATACTTTGGAACATTCTAGACAGAAAAATGACATAAGCATAGAAACAAGCAGGTGACGGACACTTCACCAGAAAAGTTACACAATGCACCCTTAAGTTGTGGGGATAAAAAAAAAACAGCAACACGGGTTATAGTTTGCGATCTCTGTCATCCGATCTGCCACCATCTCCGATATCTATCTTGCCTTCCCTCCTTCAGAAGACTTTCAACTGCCAAACATGTTTAAAAATAGTATAAAAACCATCAGTGGTGTATAAATAAATGTTCATGCACACTCTATAAACTTAAAGAACATTGAACTCTGCGGTCGCCGATGGCTCAGTGGCTCTGTGATAAATTGGAATGAAAAAAAGCCAAGCCGGCGGATTTGCGATGACAGCTCCGACTCAATGAGCAGCCAGGTATAGAAGCCTAATATCTCCTAAGAGTCTATTTTTCTGACTGACAGGCAAGTTCGGCGGGGTTAGCGTTCTCACGGCAACGCACGCTCCCCCAGCCGTGCACCCCCTGGCCCTCGGAGACGAATCAGGAGAGGCGATGCTGTCAAGATGTCTGACGCGAAAAGTAACACACAAACACAAAAGGGGAAAAAAAAAAAGATTGAGATGTAGATCGTTAAAAGAAACTGACGCAAAGACATGTCAGAGACCGTCGCGACGTAACAAAACTGGCTCCATTGTCCTGTGAGGAGCCTTTCGCTGTTCACTGAGCTGAGTAATTCTAATGCTAATTGCGTCCGTGCGGTTTCGGAATTCATAGGTTTGTCCCACCGGAGAGGACTGACATTATTAGAGCTCATCGTTGTCATAAATCTCAAGGATGCATGTCTGAATGGTGCTATGTAAAATGCATTGGTTGGATAGTCATGAGTAGTATATGACAGCAAAGGGTCATAGGTAAAGTTACGTTTTAAGATCTTTTCATCGTGTTCTTAAAGATGCACTATGTAACTTTTTGGTTCAGGATCCATCACCTGCTTGTTTAGTTTATTCGTTTATTGACCAAATGACCAAAAAGAGGTTCTGCATCTTGGAACGCTGCACTCTCGTCAGTCTGCGCACTTCGTAGCTCAGCAGGTCTTCTCAGAACTGAGCACCACAAACTTTCTCAATGGGAGAGCAGCTGAATTATGAATGATTTTAAATAACGTTAACATTTGATTAAATTTAAGCAAGTTATCAAAATTTTACCATTTCTATTTGACAAGTATTGAGCTGTGGTGGTACCGGCTTTTCGTGAGGCTTTTTTTCATGAATTTTTAGTGCTTGTTTATACAATATTTCTATTGGCTTTAGAGAAGTTTTACACACCAGAAACCAGCTTGTAATACAATATCGAAGGCGCGAGACAATCATGGCATTATAATATGTATATGAAGTAGGGATGGAACGATATCCAAATCTCATGGTATGATATTTATTGTGATATTTTGGAGAGGTTCATATAATTATAGATAGGACACTTTTTCATGAGAGCAAAGGAACTTGTAATTCAATATATTGCGACAGTCCACGATATTATTGTGAGACTTTTGACGACACAATATCATGATATTTCAGCTATTGTTACATCCCTAATATGAAGCCTCAGTTGTTAAAGAATTTCTAATATGTTTAAAATTCATCAAGTTGTACTTCAGTGTGTTTCCAAGTTCAACGACTTTTAAAATCAGGTTTTGAGTCTACATTCCTGATGTTTTGTCCATTTACAAAATTTCATGAGTCTGTGGGGATTTACACTTATTGGTAAAAAACATTGAAACTGTTTTATCAATATTTAAGGTAAGGCAGGAATTCTGAAGCCAATTTTCAGCCTATGGAAATGTCAATACTCGGCCTGGAACGGTCCACAGTGTGACATTAAACAGCTCTACCTTACATTTACTCAATTGCAGGTGGTTTTATAGCACAAAAATACCTAGAAAAACAGGCGTTCTGACTGTGAGCAGGGTCGCCTGTCCACAAATCTGATCTGTAACTTGGTCTGGTTTGGTCTCAGTGAAGATAGAAAGATTTATTCCCATACTGTGAAACATTCCAGGCAAAGCAATAACATCTCCATGGAGAAAAGCGTTTGACGGACCCTCCACCTGAAGACAGACTTATCATGTTTTGAATGCCTGTTGATACACAAGACAGAATGCATGAATTTCATTTTAGCTTAAACATCCAAAAATGTCAGAGAACCTTGAAGACTTAAAACTATTCATAAAGAGTTTATGTCAAACTATTATCTAACCACACAGTATACAGAAAGAGCTGATTTTCCCATTGCTGAATATTAATAATATAGTCTGACCTCAGCCCTCTGATATGGCCTTGATTACTGACTCAAACCTTTTTGGCTCAACTATTTCAATTTCAGTTTTGTACAAAAGTTATACTTGACAGGCTCAATTTTTGCAAGCTACTTTCTTAAAAAAATATATTATTTCAAACTGTTCAAAATAGTTCAAAAATAGTTAGTTATTGTTAAATATTAGAAAATAATATAAACATTTGTGAAAAAATTTCCTTTGAATTTTAGTTTTTGTTATGTGCTGTCCAACTCTGTCACCCAGTAACATATCTTGCATTACTACAAGACAATATCATGAAATATCCATATTAGTAATTGATTACCAAAATTAAAAAAATGATTTGTTGACCCATATTGACCCAATCCCACAGTTCATCCAGGTAGAATCTGGCCTGATTCATTAGCCAGTTTCACTTTCTAGAAACCGTCTGATCTCACAGCATTAGGATTCGTTCACTTGACAGTAGGTGGGTACTTTTCTTATTTAACCAGTTGCTGCTTTTTGGTCATGACGTATGTAATGCGCCAAATCCCGTAGGAAGAAGGGCAATAACATCTTTCCCCTTGATAAAATTCACCAAACATTCTCTTTGTTCCGGCTTTAAACCCTTGATGGGATTCGTTGCCAACACAGAATGTATGGCTTCATCTAAATCCATCTCAGCCGCTTTGTTTACTGTTGTGCTGTTCCACAAAAGAGACTCAGACAGGCGCTGTAGTTTGACGTCATGGCTTCGCAGCTCTTCGCTGATTGGCCGGTGCGCGGTCTACAACTTCCAGGGTTCTTGCAAACCGTCTAGTGTATTCCGATTCCTGACCTAGTCACTGGAGAGAAATAAAATTGAGCGTTGGCATTAGGTGGCGCCAGCCTGACTAGGTAGAATCCATGGCAAAGTAGAAATGCTATTTGTCAACTGGACTAAAGGTTTTGTTGGATGAATACGCTCATCCAAACTGCTTCTTCATTTCTGGTCAGATTGCTGGTGGACACGGCCTTATATCTGCCTGAAGCGTCTGCCTTATATCTGTCAATAAAGTGTCTTGCTTGAAGACACAATAGCAGCAGTGAGAATCAAACCACATATTTTAAAGTTATAGACACCAAACAATTATATATAATTCTGTTAAAGCTTGCAATATTGAACCCAGGAAAAAGCCAAATGGAGTTGGTCACGGCCTTCACTCTTGTGCACTGCTGACATCATGAGAAGAGCAGATAATCTTGTAGTTCTTGAGTCGGCTGTTTTGAGGAGTGTGGTAATTCAGTGGAGCTCAGAGATCCTGTATTAGAGGGGACTTTGGGCCTCTGGTCAAGTCAAGCAGACAGAGGTGAAGAAGAGATATAGGATTAAGGCCTCATCAACAACTCCACGGAGAAAACTTTTTTTTGTATTTCTTTGATATAGAACCAATAATAGGGGCATGTTAAAACATCAGTGTAAATTTTGTGATACAGTATTGTGGACTATTGTGTGAATGTATTGTAGCTGGTTAAGTTGGTTTAAAGGTAGAGTTTGTAACTTTCTGTAGGTGGCACGTCACCCGCACGATTCCATGGAAACAGAAAGTTAAAACTGTCTCCATAGAGTCAGATAAATACTTTAGCATACTGTGAAATATTATAGCTAGGAACACCATTTCCACTATTTTCAAGACCCACAGGCTGAGTGAGAATCAGGTTTGTGGAGATACAAGCTTGTTCAAAGTAAGAATGTGATTTTTCAGTGCAATAAGCACACAAAAAAAAAAAAAAAAAAAATAAATATATGCTTGTATTTTAGTTTTGTTTTTGACAGGGCTACAGTTTTGTTGCCTGCAGAGAAAGGAAACCTGTTTATGCACTACATTTGACGTATTCACTATTTTGATTTGTATTTATTTATTAAAGGGACAGTGCTTATTAAAAAACAAGATAACGCAAGAGACAAACATGTACTTGTAAATATGCAGGATTGTAGCCAAAGCTAATTTCCATCTTTAGTCCCCCGCTGGACCAAGGCCAGCCACATCACCCGCACAATTCATAAACCATGACAAAAGCTTACAATACCCGCTCCCACATGTGTAAAACTGCAGATGACAGTGTATTTTTACAGCTATAGATGCTAATTTAGATCTGTCCAGCATTTACCCCAAAAAGATAACAAACTTCCAAAGACACAACCTTTTATAGAAGAGTTTTTGTTTTGTTTTTCAAATATTCACTAATCAATGTAATTCACATGACACTATGATGATTCAAATGGCCGTATTTCATATGCTGTGTAACAAAGAAATACTGTTGTTAAAATGCATTTGATTTTGTGTCATGTGCAGTATATTGATGATGATTGAATATTTGGGGGAGAAAAAAAACAACAACAACAACAAAAAACTCTTCTATTAAGGTTATCTCTTTGGAAGTTAGTTATCTTTTTGGGTAAATGCAGGACAGAACTAAATTAGCATCTCTAGCTGTGAAAATACTGTCATCTGCCGTTTTACACATACATGCAGTCTGCTCAGAGTCCATAGTGTGTACTTGTACAGTGTATACACCCTCAGTCCATTGTACATGAAATGAGGTGTGAAGAACATATTAGAACAGTTAATCTTTTACAGTAATGTCTTTGGATGACAGCAGAATCCTCCTCAAGTGTTTTCAGTCACGGTCATCTGACAATCCAGTTTGTATTGACTTCTTTCGTAGTGAAAGGTCTCCATTTGGTTTGCACATCCCCAGGCTATTTCACTCTTCGATGTATTCAGTGTATTGAATATACTGAATATATTTGGGTCAATATGGTTTTCATGAACTTAGAAATTTGCACTTTGGAAGGAGGTAGAAAGAAAGGACTCATTGCAGGAAGATGAATTCGAGGTAAGGTGTAAGATGTATTGTGATATGTTAATCATCCGCATCAGTTTACCCCAGTGGAAGGATGGGTCAAATGCAACCTGTGCAATTGCAGTACACGGTATCTGAATAAACCATAGTAGCCCAGAGTTGAAGAGGAGGCATGACCCTGGAATACACAGGGGAAATGTATGTACCATCACTACAGAACCCAGCGCCCAGAGACATGAACCCTGATCGTGTCCATTCCAGTTTAGTAGAGTCCAGTCTGGTTATGGCTACGTTTATATGATGGCGGTCTGAACAGAAGACCCAAAAGTGGCGTTGTGATTTCACTTTTTATTCCGTGTTTAGACAAGCATTTTTCTGAGAAAATCTGCGTGCATACAGTGACGCGAGTGAAGTGAGTGGAATTCGACTGGGCGTCCATGCCAGGCGGCTATGGCTACATGTTTGTTTTTGTGTACTGTGTGTATGTAACATAGACGCATACGTGACATGAGCAGATCTGACCAGAGTTTTGCGTCTCGGGCAGTGTAGATGGAAACTCTGCGGCGGAGTGTATTCAACTTTTCCACTCTGGAGGGTGGTTTCAGATTTTTGTGTTTTAAGCCCCAAAAACGCCGTCACCATCTAAACAAAAGGCACTTCCGATAAAATATATTGTCATTTTTACCTGCAAGTGTTCTCGTGTAAACAGGCCCTATGATTCCATTGTAGGGAGTATTATACCTCTGATGATGTAGGTCAAGGACTCAGCTGATTTGGCAGTAAGTGCCCTACATACAGCACCGGAATTGAATTTTTCTAACAGTACCCAGTCTCCAGATCTTGAGCAAGGCTTCATCAGACTCAGGATTTCCTATATTGTTCATAAGGACCATTATTATTGATGTACAATTTAGTCTCCAAGCGCTTTTCAGTAAATACGAGAACTGTCAGGTACAGAATGCAGATAAATAATAATGCATATAAATACAGCAGTTCAAATGACAAAAGAAAAGAAAAAAAAACTGGTCAGCCATGTTTTGTTTAATTGGACGACTCGTCAAACTTTTTTTTTTTTTTTTTTTTATTGTGCAGTGAGATTTCTGTAAACATTTTAACCAAAAAAGTATCCTGACTAAAAGCATCTAAATATCATTCGTTATGGATAATGTAATGGTTGACAATCACATTTTTCCAATTAACTGCATCCCCCAGTAGTTGGAATAAATTTATAAAACTAATAATCTGTACTTTTTACCGTTACAAAACCCTTAAGACTACAAGATGAATCCAGTCGAACTGCAATTTCAATTGAGACTGCGATTTATTGAAGTACCATAATCTTCTCCACTAACAACAAAAAATCCTGTCTTATTCTGCATAAAACTGCTAACCCTGTAGTTTAGATATTTTTTTATATTTATTTTATTTGTTGTCAGTTCTTCTGGACATAAATTGCCGATCTACCAGCAATCATAATGCTTGCCAGAAATATCACAATTAGATATTTCCCCCAAATCGTTCAGGTCCAGTTCTTATCTTGCCCTTCACCACCTGCCTAATATCACAAAACTTAACTCATCTTGTGTTGGGTGAAAAGTTTTACAAGAAATTACTTTGTTGATAAAAATTGTGTCGTAACCCTATCTAGCACCTGCCTGAACCTTTCCGGACTTTTTGATGCTTACAAAACCCCACCAAACACATGAAAAACTAGCACTCCACCTCTCAGGCAATAGACATGTCACTTTGTGTTAACCTACGATCCTCTTGCTGGAACTTTATTACCAACTTGTATGTGTTCCATTAATTCTTAAACCCCTCTCTCGCCTTTGTGCACTATTTATAAGTGTCTGGGTTAATTCAGCCTCTCTCCAGATCATTTTTTGTGCCACAAGATGCAGTGGACCTTTGACTTCAATTTCCTGGAGCTGGCGGACGTAAATGAGAAGAATGCCTCCACGGCTCCCTGGCCAGCCGTGCACAAGGTGAGGGAGAGGTTCACACGTGTTAGGAGGGTAAGGGGGAGATGGGGCTGACCCGCTATTATCTGCAACTGGAACTCTCATGATTGGGCCATTTTCTTCATTAGTCGCGCTGCAGTGAAGACAAATCTAGTGACTACAGCCCCGACTCTTTGTCAATTTTGTCCGATATTATTTTTTTCTGTATTGTGTTCATTCAAGTGTCGCCAGGGCAAAAATTTTTCCTTCAAAATGTTGTAGATTTGTTTTGAGAAATGAATTATTGCATTGGTTAACACTTTATTCAAGTCACATATTTTTAAAGCTACTCTGTATTTTTGTTTACACCAGTAGATGGCAGATGTGAACACGAGGGAAGCTTGAGGAAGAATCAAATTTTATCGGTCTCAGTGAAGAGATTGAGTCCTCTGTGGGTGGGACTTCCTCACCCATTTCCTACAGAAGCAAAGAAAGAGAAATGAGACGGGGCTCAGGTCTCTCTGGTCTTCTTGCCAGGCCAAAATGGCACACTGTCAGACTGCAGTAACGTAGATGGCATCTAGTGGCGGTAGGTGAGATTACAAAAGGGGCGGGTCGGCCAATCTATTTACAGATGGAGGCTTTCAGAGGTGGGGACTTGCAAGTCGTGACTTGTACTCAAGTCAGACTTAAGTCACTGTTTCCTAAGGATTCGTAGCATCCTAATTATTCACAATGTTGTGTTTGTACGCTAACAGACATTAACATGACAACAGCACACTTTAAACTAAAAGCAATAAAATGTTTTTTAACAGCACACATTGGGCTCATTTTGATCCTAAGAGTTGAGAGGACACATGGAAAATGCAATAAATTACAGAAAAAGAACTTGAAGACATTGTTATAAAATGTTCAGGTCTTTATGCCTATATACTGGCCCACTGTTTCAGCCACTGAAACACAAGAACGACAAAATATTTTTATAAGAAGTGCCTTTCATTTAGACAGTGACTGTCATGGTTCATGTTTGTAGTGGTTGTATTTGCTCATTTTGGTGTTTTATTTTGACATTTGTCGTGTCTGTTTGTAGTTTTGAGTTTTACTTCCTGTCTTGATTGTTTGCCCCGCCCTAATGTATTTCACCTGTGTCTGTGTGCATTTATACCCTGTGTTCTCCTTTGCCCTTTGTTGGTCCATTGTCACCGTCAGAGTCTCGTCTTGTCTCATGTCATGGCAGTTTGGTTTTGAGTTTTGGATTTTTGGATTTGTTATTAAATACTTAAAAACACCAAAATCTGAAACCACCCTCCAGAGTGGAAAAGTTGAATATGCTCCACCGTAGGGTAAACTCTGGTCAGATCTGCTCACGTCATGTACACGTTTACGTCATATCCATCACCACCTAGCGTCACCACCTAGCCACTTGGCAATCATACCCAATCGAATTCCACACACTTTTGTATCACCGTATGCACGCAGATTTCCTCCCGAAAATGCTCATCTAAATGCGAAATAAAAAGTGAAGATGCAATGCCACTTTTCCATCTTCTGTTCAGACCATCCTCATATAAACGTAGCCTCAATGCGAAATACTTCACAATACTTTTGATGGCTCTCATATGTACCATACTGCAACTTTTAGTACTTTCATTTAAAGTAAGTTACACTATCACTAAAGGTGAATTTATGGTCCGGCGTCAAATCGTCTGCGTCGAAGCAACGCAGACAGCAGGGGAAGCGACGCATACAATAAGGGCTATGATTGGTCCTCCCTACCGCCGCACTACATACATTTCCTGTACTCTGCTTTCCATTCTTTCAATGTACTTTGAGAAATAATGTGTTCAGTGTAGCTTTGCGCATATGTGAGGGATATTGTACTAATGGTGTGTCTGTTCTGTGCTTTTATCGCGTTAGAGATAGTTCATTCTAAACTTTTCAGAGATTATACGTCTGCGGGTCATACACACAGACCGTATATATGAATGGGCTTATATCGTCGCCCCCTAGCGATTTGGCGGTGAATTACTTCGACGCAGATCCATAAATCAAACACGACGGTGACAAGGCGACGGCGGCAGTGCACGTTGAGTCGACGCAGAACTATACTTCACCCTTTACTCTTTTCGTACTCTCGTGATATCTTAAATGGCCAATCCTGAACACGACTATAGTTCTATTTAAGCAGTGCATGTTTTGAAGGGCTACGATTGGGGCCACATTTATTATTTATCTATGTTCCTCATGTTTATTGCAAAGGGCCAATAAACCTCGTCCCTCTGGAATCAGGACAAGCTTTTGCAATATCATATGACACTCAGTTTTAATGCATGTGAGGAGCCCATGTCAGAGGCACCGGTGCACATGACAACAAAAGCAGGAGCTGTGTTATTACCTTGTTATGGGAATAGATACGGGGAAACATAACATGACAAGTGAAAGTGTAGAATAATAAAATGTAGCCACATAAGGGAATCTCCCAGGATGCTTTGTGACAGCCAGGCACTCAGATATTGAACAGGCATCTTTGTTAAACACAGGAGGGAACGCTTTTTTCACCATGTATTCAACGTACACCGCACTGATTTTAGTGGTTCTGTAAAAGGTGTAAAGACGACAAATACATCAATACGGCTTTTTCTGTTGCAATACCAGTGTTGATACTTTGGCTTTAAGAATCTGATATCAATTGATACCAGGACACACACTGAAAATACTATTTATTTCCTTTAAACACAAACAGTGTATGGCAAAAATGACCCAAATGTGTTTTGTAACTGTTATATGTCACTTAAAGTAATTAGATATTTTGGATTAACAATGGACAGTAAATCGTCATATTACACCAGTTTATAGACCAAAACGGAAGCCGAAACCCAAATCACCAACATTTTCAACATTGGTACCGATATCTGATACCAGTATGTTATTGGTGAATCCCTAGTTACACTAAAGAATAGTAGTAGTGGTAATAGTAGTGGTAGTAGCAGTAACAATAGCAGTGGCAGCAGCAGCAGTAGTAATATCGCCCAACAATCTCCTCTCTCATGAAAGTTTAATCATTTAATTATGTATGAGTGATAAAGAAAGCAAAAGATAACAGTGGTGAAGCAAATTGTTACCATATAAATACCCAATCTGCATTTTTGGTATTTCTGAGATATTTTAAGTTCAATGAACACTAGGGTGGGCGGTATCCAAATTTTGATACCTTTTAAACCTTCTCAGGATTTTATCAGGGTATACGGTATTACCATATTACCAAAATGTTTTAGTACAACTTTGGTAAAGTATGAAGTCGCACCGCTGTACGGTCTATGCTATAACCTACAGACTTATAATCTCTGAAAAGTTTCACATGAACCATCTCCAACACGGTACATGCACAGAACAGACTCACTGCCAGAAAGAACACATATAATCCACTGAGTCATGTTCTTTAGTCCGACCGAAGCTGACCCCACACAAGGAGCGAGCTGTTTTTATAGGTGCTTTATATTTTATACAAATGAGCCAGGTGGTTTTAAGTTTTGTTTCTGTAAAACATAAACAAATGTGTGCTTAAAACCAAAATGTTGCCATTATAACATTAAACATTATAGATACTGTTAGTTTTAAATCGTGATAGCATAAAATTGAAAATACCACCACTCATTCATTTGTGCTGAGCAAACAAATTTAGGTATCAATAAATTATCATATTATATTATGTCCTTGTGCAGGACATAATATAATCTGCAGATTTTTTTTTTTTAATGATAGTAATGAAACTGATACCGTTGCTACTTTTTGATACCACGGGATACCGTTATATTGTATTACCACCAAACCCTAATGGACACACATTATGCAAAATTTACTTTTTTGAGCTTGTAACCATGTTATGAAATTGTCTATGCATCAAAAATATGCCTGTAATTGCATTTAGCTTCATTTGTGGTTCTTTGTCCTGTCTGCCACTAAGCACTCAAAAAACACAGTTTGAAATTTACCGGGATTGTGATGTCATAGGTAGAAATCCTATGCTTTTAAATACATACATCAATGCCAGACTCATTTTAAGGATTTCTGTTGTCAAATCGCATTAATTACTACTGCAAAAATCCAACTCTGGTTGCATCTGGTTTCTTTAGGTTGTGATGGTTTAAGTTATTGTGTTCAGAATGCGCATTTTCACGGGTCCATTGCATCTGCTGATCTGGCCAAGCTGTTCTCAAACAGTTTTCAACACTTCTCTCTTCTCATGGCCCATTAACCCCGAAGATCTCGCAACAGTCTGAAATCCGCTCTCTCCAATTATGACCTCAATGCAGCGCCACTAGTGTTTTTCTAAATGCTGACTGTGTGTCTGGATGCATCTTTGTTTACCATGTCTGTGCCCATTTAACTGGAAACAACGGGTATACTTACAGACAAGCACAAGGGGCGCCCCACTGCTGTTGCGCGAGCCCTGAAATGCCATGTGTTAACGGAGATTCGGATAGATACAACAGAAAGAGCAAGCTTGTAAAAATCTTCCTCTTGAGAGAAAAGATAAAAGTATTACAGTAGTTTATGGCATTACTTCATGTAACCGTTTGAATGAAAATGGGAGTAAACCTGGTGTGGCCCTACAATCAATACACTGCTTACCTTCTTACTTTTCTCCATGAAGATAGACATGTTTAATGCCATAGTGTCTAACAGTCTAGGAAAAGCAATAACTTCTCCATAAAGACAAGTAAATGTCTTAATTAAGATGCCACAAAAAGTTCCACAGTGCACCTTTAAAGGTCCTGTGTTACGTAAAGTTGACTCTTGTGAGCTTTAAGCCTTGTTAGAATGATGTTACCTCATCAAAAACATACCTGGACCTGTGTTTTTTGTGTTTTTTCATTCACACATATTTGAGTAGCCCTTTTATTATTAGTCTGTCCACTAGGGGTGTAACCGTACATGTATTCGTGCTGAAATATTTCGATATGGGATGTTCGCTTCGATGCAGGGCTGTGCACAAGTGAATTTGCGCAATTTGTTTGGGTTTGCATTCCGCTACTACATGTGCAGCCACACGGAAGGCTCAGCTCTTTAATATTCTTGACAGAACTCGTCCGTGATTGAGGTGGCAGTGTTTCCCGCAGTGCTTTATAGTTAGGGAGGCCGTGTTGACAACAATTGCCACGTGAATCCTCGCAAAACTACGGTTGTTGCGCCCCCGTCCTCACTTTTGCCTTTCGACCGCACGGAATCTCCGCTCCCCTTCCCCCCATACCCTTCCCATACCCATGACCTCTGACCCTAGCGAAAGGGTATTTTTAACCACTGGGGACATTGTAACTGCCAGCAGATCTGCACTTACTGCAGACAATGTGGACAAGTTGGTTTTTCTGACCAGAAATATGAAGACTGAGTAAAACTTCATGCTGGAACTGTTAGTGCTGCGCTTTACTTTTTGAAAAGTTTTGTTTACTGTTTACAAGGAATTTATTTTTTGTAATATTTCATGCATATGTTGCTTATTTGAGAATATTTTATTTAACTTATTTGTATTATCAAGCAGAACGTTGCATTTATTTTATTTTCCTGTCTGTATAATGTCATAACAAGTGGTTGGTTTAATAAAAACACAAATAAACAACAAGCAAATGGTTTTGCCTTGGTTCCATACTGTACCGAAAATGAACTGAACCTTGACCTCATACCAAGGTACGTACCAAACTGTGATTTTTGTGTACCGTTACACCCCTACTGTCTACATCTCCAAAGCTCAGAAAGCTCCTTTCCACCTTGTGATGTCATGCAGTAATATGTAATAATGTAGTTTTCAAGGTAATGACTACCTTTTACCTTCAGTTCAGTAGAGATCGGCAATTGCAGGGCTGAAATCATTTTTCTAAATGCTGACTGTGTGTCTGGATGCATCTTTGTTTACTATGTCTGTGCCCATTTAACTGGAAACAACGGGTATATTTACAGACAAGCACAAGGGGCGCCCCACTGCTGTAGCAGGAGCCCTGAAATGCCATGTGCTAACGCGGCTTCGGATAGATAGAATAGGAAGAGCAAGCTTCCCCGAGGTAGCCGCAGTGGAGGGCTGGCAGATGGAGGCTGCAGATGTTCCCAGGTAGGAGCAGCCTGGAGATTGGCTCTAGTTTCCCCCCGGACAGAGCCAGCCACAGCGGGGGAGACCTTTTCACATTGGCTGGGCTGCAGCAGGAACTAAAGGTGCATACACTCTTCCAAGACGCTCCATTTTTCTACCTCATTTCAGCCTGCCCCATGCGGTGAGATGGCTGTGAGAGATGTGTTGTGTCAGAATACTTGTTATGCTCCACAAAAGTACTAGGAGGGTTTTAAAGACAAAGCTGAAAAGCAATTTGTAAAGAATCTATATTGTGTGAAATAGACTTTGCTATAATGTATTCTTATCAAAAGCGTACCAGAGGCTGTGTTGCATTTTATTAGAACATACAGAATGTTTTAACAGGCCTGCGTGGTTGATTAAAAGGTGCATATTACATTATTTTCTGATCTATGCTGTAATGTTGTTTCTTCATCACAAACATACCCGAAGTTTTATTATCGCTTCATGACATTACAAGGTGGAACAAAACATTTTGAGACGTAGACAGACTAATAATGCATGTGCGAATGAAACAAAACACAACTACAAGTATATTTTTGATGAGGTAATTCAAAATAAATCTCACAAGACTCCATTTTGCGTAATATGGGACCTTTAAAATGGCTCCCAGTGACTTCTCTACGTCAGGACGTCCTGATAGAGCCACTTGGGGGAAGATGTATGGACAATAAAAAGCATCGGCTCAAATTGTCTCCATTATTCAGCTTAGCTAGTTTGCAGTGAGCAGCCATCGCTTTAGCTGGTTCCAGACGATGCCCTCTGTCACTGCAGAGAGCCAGGCCTGAGCATCCTCTTATATAGTTGATTCTAAGTTACAAGAAATAGCTAGATGTTCAAAGAAGTGTAAAAAGGCTATATATAAGTGTCACACATACACTTTTAGTATTAAAATGGTTGTCCAGATAAAAAGTTATACTGATTTGTACAAAACTAGACTAATTTTAATAGTACTGACTAATAAAAATAGAACAAATTGACTTTCTTGTATTATAGTGATCTTAATAACATCAAACCACACAGTAACATTAACAATAGTTGGTATATATGTTTATTATTATCCTGGTATCTGTATAGAGCGGTGTTTCCAAAACTTTTTTTCTGGGGACCCATATTTTAAAAGTCACAAACCTTCGCAACCTAAGTCAATAGACATTATTTATAATTCACAAAGTAAAGGTAGATTTGACCATTAATGAACATTAATGAGGATATTTTATGATTGAGTGATCGTGTCTCTCTGAACAATTAGTATTAGTTTTAAACAATGAAAACAGTAACTGAACCAGCACTAAAAGGATCCATTAGTCGCCCTTTTGGACATTTAATGTAGCCCATTTCTTTTTCTTTTCAACATTCAATTGAACCAGCATTATTGGAGCAAAATAGTCAATAAAATAAATACAATAAATAAATAAACTGTTCCATATACTAACCCCTCCAACAGAAATACAATCACTTTTTATTTATTTATTTTTTTTAATTCTCATCTTCATTTTTGAAAGATGCCAGATTTGTTTTCATTGATGGTTGTACAAACTAATAATAGTGATAAAGAAGGCACAAAATTTATCAAAATAAAAGGTAAAAGGTAAAGGTAATTAGCCGTAGTATTAGTATTAATGAGACAAAACATAACTCCGGGTATGTTTTTGATAAGATAACATTATAACATGGCTTAGAGCTCACAAGAGTCAATTTTGTGTAAATAAATACAATAAAATAAAACAAAATAAATACTGTCTGCGTTTTTGTAGCAGGTTTCAAGCCGGGGTGCAGGAGGAGAGAGGAGATCAGGCGCAGCATTCTGTCTGTTTCTGTGCTTTGTCTTAATTTTTGTGAGCACAGAAAATCCCAGTTCACACATATATGTAGTAATGAAAGGAATAAGCTTAGAAATACTGGCCCTACTGAGGACTGGATATTCTGACAAAATGACGGTCACAGATCAGAACTCTATATTACAGATCGTGACAAGGCGACCCTAAAAAAAAAAATCTCTTGCGACCCACCTGATAGTGGCAACCCAGTCTTTAGAAAACAATGACATAGAGTATTTCACAAAATGGAGTTAAATTTATCATTGTGATTTCTTCTGCGATAAGGGGCCACCAATAAAAGCAATAACAATATTTTCTCTGAACAGCACGGTTTCAGAATACAATAATTTAATGAGTTCTCTCAAAGCACAGCCAAACCACCACTAATTCTTTCTTCTCTGTATTTTGGATAAATTGGCCAACCAATGAAGCTAAATTGCATGCTGTGTACAAACAAACCACACAGCAGATCAAAAATCGTTAGCCGAATCATGCCGGACAGCCAGACTGGTCAATGAAATTTGTCATGGACCTAGCTAAATTAGATTGGAAACAGAGAAGTGCTGCTAATAGCCAGAGCTCAGGGCCAGACTGCGACATTTCACTGGGAACATGCACTGTGATAAAATAGTCCAACAGCTCCCAACCGCTGTTCTTTGAAGGCAAACTATTTCTAAATGAGACGTTTTAGCAAATGTTCGGTTCCACTATGGAAGATCAAAGCCGTATGCGTAACAAGCTTAGCAGAAGATAGAGACTGTGCAGGCAGTGTGTTAGCCTTTTTAAATTGAAGGAGACTGCGCTGGGGACATTGTGGTTGGTGTGCAAAAATAAAATATACTCTGAGAAGTGCAGCGTGGATTGAGAAGATGGAAATTCAAAGTCAAGAATATTTTATGTTCCTGTGTTTGGGAAGAGAACAGAGATTAGGTCACAAGGAACCACCCGACTTTATTTCAAGGAATGATTAGGACAAGATGTGAAAGCTGACTACATGAAACTGATGTCAAAGTTTCATTAGAAAGCTTAAAGACGGGGTATTAAGAATAAGCCTTTGTTTTTATCTCTCTACCATGTTATAATGTGGTCCAAAAACATGCCTTAAGAGTTTTTAGATGTCATCAGTGCATGTTTCAGGAATTTAGTGATCTCTCCTGGGCAGTGTTCAAACCCTCCGTACAGTTCGCTGTAAGAGTCTGTTCCATGTTCAGCCCACAAGCCTGTCATCCAGCGCTCTCACTCGACAGTTCTCATAAATATACAAAAGCATGATACAAAACTGCACACAACAACCTGACAAATTTGATGTGATGTGCAGTAGAAAATCAAAGTGCAACTTATAAAATATGTTAATACATTCTTTTTCAGTGAATATAACATTTTCAAAACCATGAATAAAATGTAACATGGTGATCTAAATCTGTTATGTGTTAGCAGTTAATACCCCATAGAAGTAAAATACAAATATTTAAGGATGCATTCTAAGATGGCTAATGATGATCCATGTTTGAATGTGTTGTGTTTTGTATGTACATGATTCTATTTAGGATTTGCTGACATGACCAGAAACTGAATTCCATTTTTGGAATTAATAAAATTGTCAAGAGATTTATTGATTGAAGGGTATCGGAGTTATATCGATTGATGTTGTCTCAGAAAATAAGAATATCATGAAAAAGTTCAATATTTTTTGACTCTCATTTCCGAAATTCAAACCCATACTTTATATAGACTCATGATACATAGAGTGAAATCCATGTATGTATAGAATAGAACGGAGATCTTCTACAGGAGGGTCACGGAGATACTGCAGGGGGTCGTGAAATCTTTGGTTGATTAGACATTTTTTATTATTATTTTTTTAGTTTTCAGTGGGTTCTGCCTGTGCACTTTTCTTCATGTCTCTAACTCTCTCTTCATTCACTTGTCTCTCGCTCCCTGTCAAACTGCAAACACCTTGGTGTGGATTTTTTTTTTTTCTTGATAGGCTACATGGGAAGAGTTCCATTACAGCTTTAATTTTAAGCTGCGCACGTACTATCGTACATCGGGAAAAGGTCAGACAACTTCATTCCCCGGATGTATTCACCAAGCTCTGGAATCCGCACTACTCATCCAGCCTCGTCTCTACCAGAAGAGCAAAAGGAGGGGAAGCGAACAGGAGAGGAGGAGGAGTCGTGTCTTTCCTCTTGCTCCTCAGATCAGAATGACCGGAAAAGTTCCGTGTCCCAAATCAAACTTTGCGAGTGCACACTGTGGTTCCTCTCTTGTTTAATCAAATATTTTTTTATAAAGTCACACTTTGAGCCCATTATCCGTGATGTCGTTGCTCCATTGCTCTGGCCTTGTCAGAGTCACCGTGAGCACACAAAGCACAGCTTAAGCTCCAGGCCTGAGTTAGCTTTGGTCAGACTCAGGTTTATTTCTGTCATGGATCGAGTTGAGGCTTAAACTGGAGATGGAGCTTCAGCTCAGGATTTTAGGATAAGCCTGAACTTGTCAAGCAACTTCGATGGAATACCCCCCTGTTATTGAATGTACAATAACAGAGTAGCTGTTTATACATGACACTAAACCCAATTTAAAATAAAACACAATTGTATACCATATATATAGTTGGGGGGGGGTCCCTGCTCTAGCTCAGTTTGGTACGGAAGCCGAGAGGGGTCACAACAAACGCAAATGCCACAACAAATACAAATGCGACAACACAACAAAAAGGCACAACAAACCAAAAAAGCCACAACGGAAATAACCGTGGGACTCTATTTTCCGACAGACAGGCAAGTGAAGAAGAAGAACTACAACGAAACAAATGATATAAACGAATAATGATAAAACAATAAATTACTTTTACTTACGTTTCCAACTTCTCCGTTCCTTTACTTTTCATGTTGTAGTTCTTCTTCACTTACCGCTTGATTGATCTGTCGGAAAATATAGTCCCGGGGTCACTTCTGTTGTGGCTTTTTGATGTGTTGTGGCTTTTTAATGTGTTGCGGCATTTGTGTTGTGGTGTTTGTATTTGTTGCGGCATTTGCATTAAAATAGAGTCCCGCGGTCATTTCCGTGGCTTTTTTTTTTGGTGTGTTGTGGCTTTTTGTTGTGTTGTCGCATTTATATTTGTTGCGGCGTTTGCGTTTGTTGTGACCCCTCTCGACTTCCGTAGTTTGGGGATCCTTGGCCTGAAAAACGTTGAGGACCCTTGGAATAGAACATTACTGCTAGCCTGTCAGGTGTCACTTACAGAACTTGTATGTCCCACTTGTATGTTAGTCTCATGTTTTCATCACTTGTATTTATGCTGGAAAATCACACTTTGTCCTGTTCTATTAAAAGAAAAGCCTGCAGAGAGGTGAACTACAGCAGTCCCCTTGAGGATGGTAATCTGTCCACAGGGATCTGATTGTATTTTTATTTTTTTTTCTCAATGGTGGGGAAAGTCAGAACCCCAGAGAATACAGGCGGGGAGATGCACACGCAGAGTTCAGTCGTGACATGCGGACATGTTGTAAAAAGACCATGGACTGTATATAAATGGACTTGCAGTAGCTAACCCGTTACCCGCTGTGTTCCAAATAGGAAGTTTGCATGCAGGTTCTTCAGGCTCTTACAGACCCTGGCTCCCAAGGACTTACTTTGGAATATTGTGGCCCCTCTCCCTGTAACTGCTGCCATGAGACGTCATTTTGGTCTTAAAATGTTCGTATTATCCCGCTCTACATGATCACTGTGGGTGATGTCACACTCGCTTAGTCCACTTTTTTATACAGTCTATGAAAAAGGCATTTGATCATCTTTCTAGAGAACACAAAAAGTTCTGCAGTACACCTTTAAAGATCCTACATTAAGCAAAATTTACTTTTGACAGCTTTAAGACATGTTTGGATGCTGTTACCTCATCACATACATACCCAGAGTTGTATGTGTGTTGTTTTTTTTCCACACATATTTGAGTAACCCCTTATTATTAGTCTGTCTACATCTCCCAGGCTCAGAATGCTCCACCTTCTGATGTCATGTAGCGGTAGTTTTCAAGTTAACAGCTACCATTTACCTTTCTGTTAAGTTTCTGTACATATTGGCCATTCCAGGGTTGAAATCATCCAAATGATTCTTAAAATGAAATGCATGGGGTTTGAAAACACAGTGGGGCACTTCCTGTATTACCAGAATTACCGTTTGAGAGAAGAAATATGCAGGATTTGTGTGTTAAACATGTGTGAATGAATGAAACACAACTCCAGGTCTGTTTGTGATGAGGAAATTACATTTTAACAGATCAGAAAATTGCATAATATGGACGCTTTAAGTGTGTGCCAGTAGTGCGTGTTTTAACTTTCAACTTACCGTATTTTTCGGACTGTAAGGCACACTTAAAATCCTTTTAATTTTCGAAAATCAACAGTGAGCTTTATATTACGGTGCATCTTACGCATTTATTCTGGTTGTGCTCACTGACCCCAAACCGATTTTATGTAGTACACGGTGCTCAAAAATCTGTCAAGGTTTTAGTATGACTCTGGTTAGCAACAAAGTAGAGGTCTGTGTGGAAAAGAATTTTCAGTCCCACTCCCACATTGTGCAGTCCAACTCCCGCACTCAAAGAATTTCAATTTTCATTGCTGCCCCTGCCCACATCTGCGATATCTTGTTCCGCACCCTCTCGCAAATTCTGCAAGATGGGGCCTTTTGCTTTCTTAAGATCTATCAAACACTGAGAAGCGGAAAGGAATTGTCTAAAATGTGTGTGAGATTAGACCACAAATGCAAGTTTAGGCTGCTTAAAATGTTTTTATTAATGCCAAATAAAATATCCAGCTCAAATGATGTATGATAGGCATACATTTATCATTTCTATATTTTACTTTACAGTCATATTTAGTTTGCGAAACTGCAGTTTTTCATCCCACCCACTCTTTCCCTTTCAAAATGTGCCCCGCGCCGCATTGTTTTGCAGCGGGTCCTTCGGGTCCCACTACTAAGCCGCACTGTTTGACGGATTGTCGGAGCATTACAGCTACTATAGTCAGGAGTCTCGCGGAATAATACACATTCACCAAGACAGGGAGGCAACACCGGGCGAGTTACACCACTATCTGCCAATGGATCGTGGATGCCTGCGCTAACGTATCAGTCTCAAGTATCGTCCGTTTGTTTCACTTAATGCGGTTTATAATCCGGTGCGCTTTATAGTCCGAAAAATCTGGTACGTCTGTGGCCGAAAAGTGTTACGTGGATTGCGGGGTTGTAGTTCGGTGCTGATGTAGGCTTAGAAAAATGCAATAAAACTCCACAGCAACAAACAGATAAAAACAGCAAATAAAAACATGCAACATCTACGCACACAAATAATAAAACAAGCCTCGCCATTGCACTGAGACATATCACACGTCTCCGGTCTAAAACATGTTTACCAGCTTTCTTTTTCTAAAACTATTCCCTTTTGTTTGGTAATAGCTATGTGTGGCGCACTTATCTTTACTCAACAAAGAACACAAGCTTAATGAACCAAACCTAACCCATACACACAAAAGGACTCCGCGCACCACACAGTCTAATCTTTGTTCAAAACTTCTATCTACGACTTGTATTGAACTCATCATTGCGTTGTTTGCTTCTCTAACTGTGCATCATTGTAAATCTGCTCCCTGTAATTACACTGTCACCCGACTCTGCGCTGGGATCATCTTCTTTAAATATGACGTAATTACTGCTTTTATTTCCCATCAGAGAAATATGGCGTCTCCTCTCGACAATACCCTCGTCATATGGTGAACTTTCCTTTTATTTGTAACTGTCATTCAGGTTATTGGAGTGTAAAATTGGAATATTACTCCGCGATGATGGTACTGGAGGAGAAATAGTTTGATGGCTTCGGCTCTACTGTATGTTTGGTAATTACCATAAAAGGTACTGGAGAAGAACCAAATCATTTAAGACGAATAGGTTTTTTCATTTCGTAATTTGATGTTGGGTGTTTGTGTGGGAGGCCGGCGGGTCCACGGGCGTTTACTTGGGCGTCGATAGCGCTCCTCGCGTTTATCAAGGGAAATGGATGGCTTCGGAGGAGCCAATTAAACGGCGTTCAGTACCAGTCGGGTGTGCGGGAGAGCGAGCATCAATCACGGCCGCTCATGGGACAGCTCAATTCAAACAAGGACATTGGACAGACGCCGACGATGTAAAGGTTTTGGTTGGCAGAAATTGTTAGAAATGATAATTCAGTGTAATCTTGCATGCAATTTAAAGGGCGTGTACCTTCACTTACCTTCTTCTAGGTCAGGGAAATAATTAAACATCAAAGGTCTTGTATTACACAAAATTGACTCTTGTGAGCTCTAAGCCATGTTATAATGTTATCTCATCAAAAACATACCCGGAGTTATGTTTTGTCTAACTAATACTAACACCACAACTAATTACCTTTACCTTTTACCTTTTATTTTCATAAATTTTGTGCCTTCTTTATCACTATTATTAGTTTGTACAACCATCAATGAAAGCAAAACTGGCATCTTTCAAAAATGAAGATAAGAACTAAAAAAATAAAATAAAAAAGTGATTGTATTTCTGTTAGAGGTGTTAGTATATGGAACAATCTGAGGGATGATTTTTTTTTTTTTAAGTAGAAGCTGTAGAAGCCTTAAAAAAAAAAAGAAAAAAAGTTTTTAAGCAAGAGTTTAAAGCATTACGTTTTGAAAGATATAGAGCTCTGGAATTAATTAATTATGCATTCAACTTTGTTTTAATTTATATCTTGTAAGTAAGTCGTAAATGAAATTGTAAATGCAAACTTGCTGTTCATACCATGCCTTTCTTTCTTGGAATTCTGTCATTGTTTAATACGGTTTGGCATGATAAGAACTTTTTACTTCAGCCTAAACCCTTCTGATCATGATCCATTGGGTTGTAGTCTATGCTTTGCTTTGTTTTGTTTTGTTTTTGTTTTGTAGTGTTGCAAAATGACAGACTACTACTACTACTACTACTACTACTACTACTACTACTACTACTACTACTACTACTACTACTACTACTACTACATGTTTGAGTAACCCTTTTATTATTAGTCTGTACTCATCTCCAAAGCTCAAAATGCTCAGTTACAGCTTGTGATGTCATGAATTAGTAATTTTCCACAGTAGTTATCTTTTACCTATTGTTCAACAGAGATAGGCAAATCCGGGTATCATTCAGAAGTTGCCGATAACTGGATACATAAGTCACGATACAATACTTATCTTGATACAGTGAACTTACGATTCGATACGATATATTTCAAATCAATTCAATATGGTTCAATAAAAAATAAAGGCCACATCATGGCTGTGATACCAAAAGTCTTTGTTCAACCACTTCTTGTGCAAAGTTCATATGAAACACACTGATTTAATCATCAAAACAGTGAATATGTCAAATGTGCTGCTTAAACGAGTTTCCTTTCTCTGAACAAACAACAAAACTGTAGCTGTAATAAAATGAGTAAAATATACAAAAAAAAAAAAAAACTCTTGGTGATATATCAATACAGCAGCCCACAATATTGATACTGTATCATCCCATTCAATGATACGATATATCGATATGTTGGTATTTTTGCACACCCCTAATTATAACATAGATCACGAAATTATGTAATATGGCCCTTTAAATAATAATAATTAAAAAAAAACAAAAAAAAAAAACTGTTATTCATGGATATGTGGCTAAAGCTAGATTAAACTACTTCCAGTTAATTGTCAGCTTTTGTTGTTTTATTTCACTTTTTATATTTCACACAGTGTAATTTTAATAATTTTGATCTTGACTCAACTGCCTTGCATGAATTAACAACTAACTGCTATTGCTAATGCGCACTAGCTTTGTTTTACTAAGCATGTCGGCTCAGCCTGGAAATAACAGCGCTTTTACACGCTGTCATGTCAGTGTTTGGTGAGAAATAATTTTGTGTTTTTATCTGCTGTTTGTACTTTCCAAGGGTAGTACCTCCCAGAGTCCACTTCTGATCGCTTAAAGAGCCATATTGTGCTGTTTCCTGATCTATGTTATAATTTTATTTCCTCATCACAAATACAACCCACAGTTGTTTTGTTTCATTCACATGTTTAACACACAGAGTTCTTCTTTCAAACAGAAAACACACTGTTCCACCTTGTGAAGTCATGTGGTAGCTATTACAGGAAGTGCCCCACTGTGTATTTTTTAACTTCATACACCATAACAAAAATCATTTGGATAATTTCAGCTTTGCCAGTCTACTGAACTAAGGGTAAAAGGTAGCCATTAACCTGAAAACTGCCATTTCATGACATTACAAGGAACAGAGCATTGGGGATGTAGACAGACTAATAATAAAAGATTACTCAAACATGTGTGAATGAAACAAACTCCAGGTTCTGGTCCATGTTTTGGAGAAAGTAACATTATGGTGTAAAGCTCACAAGAGTCACTTTTGTGTCATATGGGACCATTAAACCGGCCCGTATGGTTAAAGGTGCACTGTGTAACTTTTCCTGTAGAGCGACCGCCAACTGCTGGTCACCGCAGAGATGTTATTACTTTGCTTCGAATGTTCTACAGTGAAGCATGAAACGCATTTATCACCATGAAGATAAGCAGAAATGAATGCAGGTCAGATCTATGGAAAAGTGTCTCAGTGTATCTAAGAATGCCTGTTTTCATGGTATTTCTGAGCATTAAGAAAGCTACTCATTAATGTACGTTATAGTCTGTAATGCTACATTGACTTTTTTGTGCATTTAACCATGTTCTAATGTTGTATCATTATCAAAAACAGCTACCGTAGTGTTTTGTTTCAGTGATCCTAAATGAGCTCTTAAGGGGACACAGATTTTTAAAAATGCTGATCTCTTAGTGCTTTACGTCACGCAAGCCCACACATATTCATCCAACTTGTTATGATCTTGTCAGGCTGTTTTTAACTCAAACTACTTTCAGTCTCAAAGTGCCAGCATTTTAAAAAGGCCCGCAAATATCCATTAGTTGTTGCTTCTACAGTTTACATTGCCTTTCTGTCTCTCCGATGTCGTGCATGAACCAATGTTTTTGTTATTGTATGTCATCTTAAATTCAGAGATATCAATTTGAAACTTCTGTAGTTTGCTGACATAAATGTAAAAAGAGAAAAATAACTACATAACAAGACTTTCATCATTTAATGTTTCATATAAAAAGACTTTTTATGTGAAACAGACTTTCAAAACAGAAACATGAAAAAATGTCTTGGTTCTTTTGCTGACTTATTAGATATTAGATACATACATATACATTCAATATTTGTGAAAACTAGATCTGACTGAAAATTTGTCTAAAAAGTCAACTATCACCTAATATTTCACCTATTAAAGCTTTAATAAATTAGACATGGATTTAGAAATCAAAAAATCCTTGTATGTGTTTTGTCAAAATCTTGTTAAGTGTAAAACTCAAAAGTTTGGTGTGTGCAGGTGCTTCTTTAAGGTGTGATGTATGTATTTGTATTTGTATTTGTATTGTATTTGTATTTGGAGAAAATGTTAAGTTACAATGTCCCCTATAACTCTATGGAGGCAAGTTGATTAAATGAAATATTAAAACGTCTTTCAGTGCAGAGTGGACTATTCTGTTGTTTCCACATGAAAAATGATACAGTTAAAGAGACCAAATTGACAAAAAAAAAAGAGAAAAACATTTTGCCTGCAGTGTCTCACCTTAAGAAATATCAAAAAGGAAATCCACAATCATATGACAGGTTGAACTACTAATTTTACTAAAACACTCAAGATAATTATATTTTAGATTTTACAAAAAAAAAAAAAAAAAAAAGGAAAGGAAATTGTTTTACCCAGTTGGGCCATTTTGTAGGCTTCATATTTTAAGAAAATACCTTTATTTTGTTAAAATAATGTGTAAAGTTCAGAAAATGTGTTGTGTAAATTGCGCCAAACTTTTGGATAGAATTACATTATCAGTATAGATGGATTATTTGTTTATCAGCACAGCGGATGTGTGTTGACATGAAGTTGCAATGTTACCTTATAACATTAGTGAGTGGGATAAGTCTTAATAACCCACATGTGTTAAAAGCAGGTGGGTACGTAAATGACGAGAAGAAATATCTCAAACTTCAGTAGCCGGACATCCACTCATACCTGATCGATACAACTAACCTAGCCCCTGGGAGAGTCTGAAATCTGCTGAAATCCAGACAGGACAGCGGCTCTTTCTGCAGGAGATATATGAGAAGTGATGTAGTCTGATAATCCCTCTATAGAACTCCACAATGCTGGGTTTCTGATGGCATCATATCATTCTATAGGCCTATTTTATTTAATACTGACAGAAAGAAAAAATGATTGTAAGATAGAAAGAAAAAACTATAGTAAGATAGAAAGAAAAAAACTAAGAAATACTGAAAATAATCTAGCTAAATGAAAATGACTTAAATTAAGAACATTTTACTTTGAGTCGATTCAACTTGATAAGTAAAATTATGTACCAATGGAATAAGTGTATTTTTCTTCATTCAAGCAACATTAGATTTTGTTTCTTATTTTAAGTGAAAAGAGTTGTTGTTTTTCTTATTAAAGGGACAGTTCAGAATTTTGGACATAGGAGCTCGTTTCCTAGTGAGCCAGAGTGTTGGAGACGTGTGGAGACACTTTTTTAAAATATTCCATCCAGTCCTTGTATTTGCAGAGGTCACTGGTGCTAGGCTAGTGCATGTCAATGGCCATAGTTAGCCTGCCACTAAAAACAGTCTTACGCACTCCACAAACACCCGAAGCAAATCTATTATTACGTCAGACTGTCGATGTGAATGTCTGTGTTGATAGAATAATTTTAGAAGTAAAACCAACCTTGCATTTGAAGGAAATATGTCTGAGCAGCAGCAGCGAGTTGTACTTCCTAATAGAAAGTTTGGCAGTGGCGGACTGATATATGAGAAAATAGTCCCTCAACGTGACGATTCACGCAACGCGAAGTTAATTTTATTTCAAACATTATTCTATGAACACAGACATTTACATCGACAGTCCAGTGTAGTAATAGTTTTGGTTTGGGTCCTTTGTGGAGCAGGTAAGATTGTTTTTAGTGGCAGGCTAACTATGGCCATTGACATTCACTAGCCTAGCACCAGCGACCTCTGCAAATACAAGGACTGGATGTTGTTGTTCACATGTCTCCAATATTCTGGCTCACTAGGAAATGAGGCCCTATGCCCTGTGTTAATTACAAAAAGTCTTGTTCCAATGGCACTTTTTGCAGTGTAGAAAGAAGAAAGATAGAAAGGAAGATATTCATTGTGGGCAGTTAAAGTGAATATAGTTGTAATGCGGATTTTTGTTGTTGTTTAAAGTGAGTTGTTGGGTTCAAAGTACAACATTAAAAGCAGGAAATCTGGGAGTATGATCATCACATTTCACAATCTGAAAACTACCAATTACTTCTTACTTTTCTTAAATTGCTTCTTGATTGGTGTAAAACTGTAATTGATATTTACAACAGGTTTTATCCCACCAAATGAAGTCAAAAACCCACCATCACACCACCGCATCTCTCAAACAGCTGTAATGACCAGTGTGTTTGTCTCACCTGTGGGAGGAAAGAGCTGCCACAGGACCAGTGGGTGGACATTCTGAGCCACATTTTTACACAGAAATAATAATAATAATGTGGTTTTAGTGTTGAGTTCGCAAATGCTGTTAATATCGCACTCTTTGGAAACTTTTTTGTCAGCCTTAACAACAATCCTGAACTTGTGTATTCTTAATTAGAGCCCGACCGATATATTGGCTGGCCGATATTATTGACCGATATGGGCACCTGGAGACATATCGGCTATCGGCCGATATGCTTGCTGATATGGGCCGATATTTCATGTGGGCATGTTATACCTCGTTATAAAGCTTAGACTCTCTACATTATGTTCATTTAATCCAATTTACAGACAGATAAATGTCCTAATATGTGGCTCCGCATCAGTATTTATCTGCGGTGTAATTTGTCTGTGTCCGTACTGTCCCTGAACACACCCCCAGAGTCACGTCACTTCACTCACGTGCTATTGTTTACACCCGCAGCCGTGCGCAACACTGAGATTATATTCTTTTTACGACAATCAGTTTGAGTCTGGATTAAAAGGACATTTATTAGTGCAGACTTGTGATGTGAGGAGGAGCCTGTGTGAGCGGTGAGTGTTGGAAATATGTCGACTTTGAAGCTAGTTTTGGCTATTTGTTATTAGCGATTAGCTGCTGTAGCTCCCACACATAAACAGGCTGTTTTCTATTGGCCTATTGTAAATTGACTATATTGGCCGTATACATGTTACTGGACCTGCATTGATATGTAAATGAGCTGTGAATAGACGTTTGAATGATCCACATTTATGCATATAATTAATTACCAGCGGTGCGCACGTTTTTACGGCTAAAGGCTAATAGCGATTGTTTATTTACTAGCTAGGAGTTATGGCTCTTTGAAGTGAACAACGGGAGCCTGCTTCTTATTGGGAGCCGTGTTTTCTCTGTTTTACACATGGTTTAAATCTGTTTTAGTCCTGGTTTAGTCCTTTTTCAGTCCTGGTTCAGTTTCTGTTTTAGTCCTGCTTGCAACAGAACAATCTCAAGAGTCGCTTGGGAGCCGAAAGAGCCAGCTGCTTTAGTGAGCTGAGCCAAAAGAGACGGTTTTCTAAAAAAAAAACTGAAATATCCATCACTAGTAGCTAGAATGTGATGCAAAAATGCCATTAGGCCAATCTACTGTATGTAAATATGACGTAAAGAGTAAGAATAACAATAAATGTTGCCTAAATAAACCCAATTTAGAATTCACTAGAGCCAAACCTAAGTTTTTTAAACAATTCAAGATTTACAGTGAATTTTGACCTCAGTAAATATATCGGTGATTATATCGGCTCTCGGCAGCTCCAACTCCCATTATATCGGTTTCATATTGACCACAACAAAATCCATATCGGTCGGGCTCTATTCTTAATTCTCCTGTTTTGCTTTGTTTGAATCTTGAATCTTGATATACTTTAAAGGTGCACTGTGTAACTTTTTGGTTGGGGGTCTGTCACCTGCTTGTTTCTATGGATACGTCATGGGTCTATCTGGAATGTTCCACAGTATAACATTAAACAGCTCTGCCTTACGTGGTTTTATAGCTCAAAACTACAGAGAAAAACAGGCATTCTGACAGTGAGCAGGGTCACCTCTCCACAGATCTGACCTGTAACTTGGCCTGGTTTGGTCTCCATGAAGATAGAAAGGTTTAATACCAGACTATGAAACATTCTGGACAAAGCAATAACATCTGACGGGCCCTCCACCAGAAGACAAAACAAAAAAACAAAATCAAATTCTAAACTGTTTTCAAGTGAAAACATACACAACATTATATTTTGTTTTTGGAATAAGGCTGCATAATCTCTTAAAACATGTATAAAATGTCTTCTATTACGTCAGATTGACTCTTTAGGCCATGTTACAATGTTACCTCTTAAAACGTACCAGGAGTTATGTTTTGTTTCACACGTGTTTGATTAGTCCTTTATTATTAGTCTGTCTACATCTCTAGCGCTCAAAATGCTGTGTTCCACCTTGTGATGTCATGAAGTTGCAATTTTCAAGTTAACCGCTTTTACCTGAGCCTAAATATGCAGGGACTTGCTAGTACATTTAATGAGGTAGAAATGTTGCTTAGTTCCAGTTGGCTAAAAAATGAATTTTGAACCCTTCCAGACCAACAGCATGGTATTCAATACCTGAGAATATGTTTTATTTAACCACGCATAACTTTCCAGCTATAAAAGATAGAAACTTCCTTTTTTTCTTGAAAAGCTGGTGGCTTTTCGAGCACTTTTCTGGAATTATACTATGTCATAAAAACGTTGTGTGATGACATAGGGAAAATGCGTGTCCAATAGGAACGCATGCACTTCATCCATTTTGACTGGCCCAGACTTTGCCAAAGAGTGTAATGAGTCAAAATGGTTGACTGCACACAGTGTCTACATTTGTAACAATGACAAATGTACTCAAGTTTTTCTTAGGTCTGGAAAGTTTATCATGCAGTGGTCCAGAGTTTATTCCATAGATTGCAAATATAAATGGACATAGCTAACGTGCTAGCCACTGTGTTCCAAATAGGAAGTGTTAATGGGGACGATTCTGATTCCATCGACTGTTTCCAGTTGACTTTACATTGGAAGTCTCACCCCTCTCTCTGTAATTGCTGTGAGCCTCATCATTTTGATCTTAAAATGTTCGTATTGACCCACTCTACATGATCCTGGTGTTTTCATTGCACAATTTTGCCCGTAAATAAATTCCTATTACTAATATGGAACTCTGCTCCAAATTTGCTCCTATAACTGTCGGACCTCGATAAGCTTCATTTGACTGGAGCCAAACACTGTGGGTGTCGTCGCTCTCATTTAGTCCACTTCTTTACACAGTCTATGGTTAATTTGTGTTTTTCACAACTTTCAGAGGACAGAGTGAAATTTTGCCATCACGGTAAAGCTAACAACAACCAGCATGCTAATGTGCACTTCCTGATTCTCAGACAATAAAAACACATAACTGGAACGCAGCACACCACAGTCTCCTGCTTATTCTATATCTGTACTGGTATGGGAGAAAAACACATTTTGCTAAACTACGTAGACAATAAATCATGTACAGCACCTTTAAAAATGTTCTGCTTTTGTAATCAACTTTGTGTGATGTAACCAAAACACACTATTATACAACAGAGTACAAAGTTTATTTACTCCAAGCATTGTAACTACTTCCAATTAGCCCAATCACCGGAAGGAGCAAAAGCGCTAATTTTCCAAAGAGCGTTCTCAACACTCGAAACCAAATTAAAGTTGTGGGCTGTTTTTGTCTCTGCTCTTGCACTTTGAGACAGAGACAAATGGCTGCTGGAATGTGACCCTGTGGTGTGTTTAATAAATGAGATTAGACATTGATTATCTGTGAGCACAACCAACAATAGTTTAATTAAATGACAGCCACTTTGGGCCGTACATTATTCATGCTCGTTGTTGTGTGTATGTGCGAGGCAGGGGACTTCTACAGATCTGGTGACATTGTCAACTTGTATGATTTGCACAGTGTAAAATTAAATAAAATAAATAAAGATAAAAATGCCTATAGTGGAATAAATGCAAAACAGACAAGTTTATAATACCGTACTGTGGAACATTTTAGGCAAAACAATCACATTCCCATGGACACAAGCAGGCGGTGGGCCCTCTGCCTTAAAAGTGAAATGTGCATTCTGTAACTTTTATGGAGAAGGCTCTTGTCAAATGCTTTTCTCCGTGGAGATGTTACTGCTTTGTGCGGAATGTTACACAGTATGGTAGTAAAGCTTTCTATCGTCATGGAGACCAAACCAGGCAAAGTTACATGTCAGATCTGTGACGAGGTGACCCTGTTCACAGTTAGAATGCATGTTTTTGTAGTTAATGTTGAGCTATAAAAGTGGGTCTTGTCAATCATGTTGTTTCTGCTTAATTCTGGTAGTAGTGAGTAGCAGTAGCAGTAGTAGTAGTAATTAAATGTGATGTGTCGGGTGCCAGTGGCAAAAAACTATTGTTGTGTCCATAGGCAAGACACTTCACCCACCTTGCCTCGTATAAAAGTGATGTGGGCTTGAGTGTCGGTGGTGGTCAAAGGGGCTTGGCAGTCTCGCTTCTGTCAGTCTGCTCCAGAGCAGAAATTATATGACTTATGTCTGGAAAAGTGCTATATAAAACAAATCCATGATTATTATAAACTAAAATATATCATATTATTTTAACAAACATTTACTAGGCCTACTCTTGAACCATTGCAAATACCACAGACGTTTTTTTTTCTTTTAATAATAAATGTGCAATAATATACAAATGAGGATCCTTAAATATCATATTATTTAAGCATGTAATGAAAATACATTACACAGGGAAATGTGTGTGTGTGTGTGGTGGGTAGGTAATATATATATTATATATATATATATATATATATATATATATATATATATATATATATATAAAAATGAAAAATGTGTTTCTCATTCCACGGTGGTAGGTCTCTCTCACCCTCATTGAGCTCGGGTCCTCTACCAGAGGCCTGGGAGCTTGAGAGTTCTGCACAGTATCTTTGCCGTTCCCAGTACTGCACTTTTCTGGACTGAGATGTCCATTGTTTTTCCCGGTATCTGTTGTAGCCACTCTTCCAGTTTGGGGGTTACATATATATATATATATATATATATATATATATATATATAATATATGCTTGTTCTGGATTCAATATTTGGACCTGGTCAAGCAGAAGTAAACAGCAAGGCCAAAAATTCAAGTTAATGCATCTGATATAAAAACGTATTTAACAGATACATATGTACTCTAGTTTATGAAACTGTTTACCTTTTTTCTGTACCATTTTTGGTTCTAAAGTTACATACCTTTTAAACATACCATGTATGCAACATGGAACAAAAATTATTTCCCAAATTTCAAAGACCTGCAAATCTTGTATTATTCGACTTTTCAGAAAAAATAAAATAAATTAAAATGATAAAAATTTGCTTGGAAGGACTGACATCTTTTATAGAAATTGTTTCCTTCTGAAGTAATATTAAAGTATTCGGAAGAAAAAAGCTGACAAATTCTGCAAAATCATGCACCTTCTACTTGCTTGCACAATTTTCCCTCTGTTACTTTCTCCCAATTACCATGACCTTTCTTAATAAAAAATCTCATTACTCAAAAAATAAGAGGTTTTTCAACCTAATCTTGTACCATATGGTAGAAAACTATATTAAGCAAATATTCAAACCAGTTTGTTAAGGATATGTAAGTGAGAACCGCTAGTTATCGCTGTTTGTATTTATTGTCCAAAAAGTGCTGCATATTTCATTCTCTCTGTTACCGACATGAGTTTTAAAATTTTTTGTCAACAACTTGAAAGAATATCACAGGGTTAACTTTACCCTGTTGGAGTGTTAACTCTTTCCTACATTCTAATACATTACTTATTTCAATAGTTCCTCTAGTTTCTGAATAAGAGCTATTTGAATGTAAAAACTCTGCCCGTTTCCCTCAGTTACCGCTTGACCGGACCCATTTATTAATAAGAAAATGTTTAACATTACATATCTCATGAAAACATGCAGATGTTGTTGAAATTTTTCAATAAATCTTTAGTTTGGCCCATGACTTAGTCCCAGTTTTTAATCTAGGCCCTCTGTGAATTTGAGTTGAGTTTTGCTATTTGAAAAAATACAGTCGATACAAGATATATTTCACTCATATACTCGAAATAAAGTCCAATCAGTCCTACACAGTAACACAACCCCCACATATTGTAAGCTATTCAGTGAAACTATCATCATTTTGCCTGTAGTCCAAGAAAGTTGAAGAGAATTACACCCAGCCCCTCCTTTAGCATCTTTTAGCTCTAACCGCTGTCTCACACGTCCCTCGGGTGGCCTGTTGCAGTTTTCCTTCTTGCATATGTATGTGAGTTAGTGGTCCTGGGGGAGGCCCTCTACAGTATATGTGTGAATGGGTGCATGGGTGACAGTGGGACCCTCTCTTGTGCTGCCTTTATCTGGGCCTGTCTCCCTCCTGATGTATCTGTGAACACTGCTTGTTCCGATTGCCTCATCTATCACCGAGTGCAGATATGAAAATGTGGACCAGCGTGGAGAGGACGGGCGCGCTGTTACCGTGGCGATCATCATGTGGGAGGCATTCTAAAGCAGCGAGGGCACATCTTCTTTGTAGGGAATATAGGATTACAAGAAACAGAAAAAAACACAAATTTCTTTCGTAAAGTCGTAAATGAGCTTTAAAGGTAATCAGGGACTGTGTACTCAGAGACTTGATGTAGTCCTGGTTTAGACCTGTTTTAGATCAAATTGGTCAAAAATAGGGACACCTGGGACATTTTTTTTTATAAAACTGGGACAAAACTGGGTTTTGCGTAAATCTGCTGGGACAGGGGACAGGGGACACAGGGCTCAGAACTGGGACTGTCCCGGGTAAATAAAGACGTCTGGTCACCCTATGAAAAACATAACTCCATTGCAGTGGTCCAGTGTTATTCCTCACGTTCCTGGTGTCATAATTGTTCACCGCAATGAGTCTATAAACACTTTTCACTATTTTCAAAGAGCTGAGTTTTACCATCATGAAAATACTAACAACACCAAGCATATAACAGAACTTTATAAATAGTTGCAGACAGCACACACAACAGTCTCTTTTTGAGCACAAGAGCTGTTTTTAAGAATATATTTGTATTGGGTGAGAAACAAAATTGATATTAAAAAAAAAAAGAGAAGGCTACAGATACAGTACCATAGACTGTATATTCACTGTTTTAATGATTAAAAAAGGTGTGTTTTATATTCACTTTCTACAAGAAGTGGTTTAACAAAGTCTTTTATTGTCACAGCCACGAGTTAGGCTTTATTTTTTATTGAACCATATCGACTCAATTTTAAATATATCGTATTGAATCGCATCGGATCAAAACCTCATTGTATGGAGATATGTATCGTATCGCGGCCTGTGTATGGAGGCATGTATCGTATCACAACTTAATGATACCTAGTACCTAGTTCTGACACTGCTTAATTCTAGTCTAGAGGTAGTTATTTTAAGATAACTTGTCAAGTAAAATGATCTTGCTGCATGGACAGATAATTTCACTACTTTTAAATCATTTTCTGATAGATTTAAGTGTTGATATCTTAAATTTTGGCTAAGCTTTTTTGCAGCGTAAGGACATGGGGGCACTTCCAGCTCACTTGACTTGAGTTTTTATTTCGCTATTTTGCCCTTAAATCGATTCCTATTCCTAATACTTGGCCTGGATGAGCTTCATTTGGCTGGAGTTGAACGCTATGGGTGACGTCACACTCCCTTAGTCCGCTATTTTATGCGGTTCATGTACAGTACGGAACTTTTCAGGAGGAGGGTTCTCCACGTGTACTCTTGAGCAGATCTGAAGAGTAATTAGGTCTGGTGGCACTGCCTGCTTGTTTTCACAGTGATATGTTTAATGCCAGACTAAGGAGCATTCTAAAATTATCAAATCTCCATGGAGACAAGCAGGTGGCAGCCCTTCCTATAGAAAAAAAAAGACTTAGCAGTGCATCTTTTAGTCATTATGAGTGTCCTAATTGTTCACTGCAAGTTTATGAGCACTTTTCACTACTTTTACGTTAATACTGAGAACAACTAGCAGGCTAACCACACACTTACTGCATCACAGAGAAGAAAGAAATGCAGACAGCAGACATCGGTCTCATTTTCACCTTTCAAGAGCTCCTTTTGCAATATTTCTGTACTGATGCAAAACCGATTTTACTTATGTGGAAACACAGGAAGGTGCTCCACTGTGTTTTTAAACTTCATACATCTTCACTAGATAATTTCACCTTTAATTGACCTTAAGTACATGGACACAATAACAAGTACAGATGCTTTAAGTGATGATCTGATAAGCTGATCGTGTTTTAACATTGGTATTATTCTGTATTTTATTGAGTCTTGTTTGTACGGCGTCAGAGGGCACGTTCATGTTGTTGACTCTTCTTCACTGTGATTCACTTCGTGTTGCATTCAAGGACACGAGGCACCAATCAACTGTAGCGATGTTCACAAATTAAAGATGTGTTTATGATCACAGTTCCATGGCAAATATAGCAGCATTTGTTTACTGGCTTCATTCAATAATGTGTGAAGGAGACTCGTAATGATATTAAGCTTAATAATAGACCTATCACATTCATTTACAAGGTCATTTGTTTTTGGTACACAAACAGGGAAGGTCTGTCAACAATGAAACTTACGCATCTTATCCTTGGATCACTTTAAATGCACATACAGTGTATGATTGCAAGTGAATGAGTTACTGACCTGTAAATTACAAATGGCTGATTATTATTGTATGAAAGAATCTAGGCTATGGAGTTCAACCAGGACTGCTTGCTCTGGTTCTGAAAGTAAATTTTCTGTTCATTTTTTCCTATAGACTTTTTCAAGAAACTCAAATATTAAGAGTTAAAAAAGGCCAAACAGCTACACGCTAACTGATATTCATATACCTGTTTTTTTAAGCCCAAAAAATACATCTAAAAATTTAAGATTTAGTGAAAGGCTTTATTTATTTAGCACTTTTTAACGTTTCAGAAATAGATTTTAAATTAAAGTTTTGTGGCCACAGAGCTGATTAACCCTGAGCAAGCTTTCGAACTTTTAATATGTATATACTTACTTCTCACAAAGTCTATGGGAAAAATGAATGAGTGTTGGTTACATATAATTTGGGGTTTAAAACAAGTGATAAGCAATGCCAGTGATTTTCTTTAGGGGTGAGTGATCTATCGGTTCTAGTATTTGTGAGCCCACGTGTCATTCCAAGATTGTCTTCAATGCATCAGGTTAGTCTTTTTTGTGAAAACTTGATTTGGCATCTTTACATTGACTTCAGATATGTGGGTTGATATGGCTCTTAAAAGCAAAATATTGGTATTGAGAAATATTTGTTATCGCTAACAGCAGCAGGAAAAATACCGGATATTAATAATATCTATAATCTATAATTTTCTTTTCTATCCATGAAAAAGTCCTCTGCTATAGGGAATTTTAGCTTTGGGTTTAAGAGAAAACCAAACAAAGTATATTTGTATAAGGAAAATCAGATGCAAAAAAAAAATGCTAACATGAATTTCATTATTGACGGATTGAGATTGGGATTGGTAAATTTCATATTATGCATGTTCTAAAAATTATTTATATTTATACTGCAACTGATACACCAAAATGAATGTCTAATTATTTATGAAGGAGAATAAGCTTATTGAATGAGATGATCTTTGATGCTCAGGCCCTGGCAGAAGACATTTCGATGAAGGGAGTGACCAAACCTCTCCCTAGTTCTGAGGAGGAGGTGGGGCGTGGCGCAAACCAAAGCGACCGTGTACTTGCAATGTGGGTTTAAGTTGGGCAGACTCAGTGCTGATTGGACAGAAGGAGGTGCGGCGAGCAGCAGGGAGGAGTAGATGGGAGCGAAGTTAGATCTTCCAGGCTGAACTTACGGCAGCTCCATGACTGCAATTCATCGCCAAGTCATTTTCTACAATTTTAAAGGTCTTATGTTAAACAAACCTGACTCAACTGAGCTTGAAGTCATGTTAAAATGCTGTTTCTGCCGCAAAAACATATTTGGAGTTGCGTTTTGTTCATTCACAAACGTTTGAGTACCACTTTATTATTAGTCTGTCTCCATCTCTAAGGCTTAACATGCCCTGTTCCACCTTGTGATGTCATGAAGCAGTATTTTTCAAGTCAAAATACTCTCTAACTTTTCTGGTGGAGGGTCCATCACCTGCTTCTCTCCATGGAGATGTGTCCTGGAATGTTCCACAGTATGACATTATACTTATTTATGAGAGACAGCAGGTGACACCACAAGGCCAGTTTACATGACAGATCTGTGGAGAGGCGAACCCACTAAGAGCAAGAATGCACGTTTTTAGGTCAGTAAAAAAACATGCAAGCTGGATACGTTTAATGCCATACCGGGACATTTGAGACAAAACTATAGCATCTCCAAGGGGATGAGTAGGTGACGGACCTTACACCAGAAATGGTACACAGTACACCTTTTACAAATCAGGAAATAACATTAAAGAAAATGTTACGTTCAGTCAGAATGGAAAACAGTAGAGACATATGTACTACAGTTATTATTTCTTATTTCCATCTATAGTCCCTGATTACTTGCAACAGTATAATCCACATTTCCATCTCCATACCTTCCCATCTTACAATCATTCAGCATCACTCTAAATTGCGTAATCTAGTGCGGCGTAATTTTCATCAACAAAGCAACACAATCAAATCAATCAGGGGTCTTTATTCACTTGCGTAAATCCCCTATAGAAGTGCACATAAAGATACACTACCAGTCAAAAGTTTGGACACACTGTTTCATTTATGCTTCTTCTTTATTTATGTAATTATTTACTATGGAGATTCTCACACAAGGCATCAAATCTATGAATGACACATACGGAATGTAGCAAACAAAAATAATCGCACAATAACTCCAAACTTTAGAGAAGTCTGAAGATCACTGAGAGGGCGCCAAGGGTTTGCAGCGCTGTTGACAAAGCAAAGGGTGGCAGCTCTGAGAATATGAATAGACATTTCACTTTCTTTGCTTCATAATTCCATCTATTCCGCTTCATATATTTGCTGTCTTCTGTGTGTATATAAAATGTAGAAAGAAAAAATACAATCTACACCTACCCAACAATATCCAGCAAATTTTCCTGGATCAGCAAAATATTCGATACCAGTGCATTCCTACTACAATTTTGCATATTGATGCGGTGCAGTAACACATTTTCAGAACCCTGTGCTCAGTGAGCTTTCATGGTCCTGTTTAGTTTGATTTTCAATAAAAAAGGTGAGTGTGACTAACCAGCTTGTGACTAATGCCTTTTGAGAAGAACTTGTTTAAAAGTCTTTGCACTGGCTCACATCAGCTCACCTGATGGAGTTGCAACTAAGCCAGTTCTTTCTGTTAGATTGTGTTAAAACAAATCTCAGTTTAAAGTCTAATTTGAATAACAGAAGAATGTTGATGACATGTCATCAATTACCACACAGATTCCAATCTAAGTATTATTCTAGAGCCCTTATTATAAAGTGAGTGGTTTGCAGTCCCAGCCTGTGTGTACGGTCGTATAGCAGAGCTGTGGTGCACAGAGAGGAGACCTGTGAGCCAGTCCAACAATCCCAGTGTCCCAAGGCGACTGTAGGATAGAAGTAACAGCTGCACCGCTCCAGCTCTGCCCCACAAGTACCGTCCGGGTCAGCTGGCACAAGTTTAATCAACACCCAAATCACACACGCTCAAAGGGCCATTCTGGTCCCCCTGCCATCTCTTGTGTGCCATGTTTTCCACACTGACCGTGGGCTGGTTCAGTTGAGAGCTTCCTTGTTTTCAATGCTAACAGTGATAACAGCGGACCACTTAATATGTTATAGCAGTAGTCCATCATCGTTAGCTGGTTCAAAGATTTATTTTGATTGATTGACGCCTGAGTAATCCTGTTGTCCTGCATTCCAGACACGAGCACTCAGGAAAGAAGGATGGGCAGAGCCAGTGGGCTCATATACACTATTCAAATAACCCTCGTGATGGCAGGCCGCCACTGCTACAGTCTGGCTGCTGACCAGTAGGTCTGACTGCAGAACCGGCCATGCACAATGACACCCTGTGTTGACATTAGCCTTGTGAAAAACAACTTTAGGGCCGGGGTCAGAACACGGCTCTGGAGTCAAACAGAGTTCCAGCTGTGACAACTCTGAGAGGGGGACAGCTTTGAGCGGGGGACAGCTCAGAGTGGGGGACAGCTCAGAGTGGGGGACAGCTCAGAGTGGGGGGAGATTTTGTTTGACTTCTGTTGAGTTTTGAAGTTTGTGCATATCTAATAAGGCGGGACTTTGATTGACAGCTTGAACTGAACTGTGTGCCAGTGCAGGAAACGAGGAGGAGGCAACTGGGCGTTCAGGAGGGCAGGCTTTAACGCCCGTCTGTCCATTTTAGAAATATCATCTGGGGGAGGAGCCACCTGCAGCCATTTTGATGTCTGCCTGTCTCATCCATTACAGTGAAGGGAGCAAAATGACGAGTGGATGTCTGTAGTACATACAGCCACTTCCAGTACAGTGTGACTAACAGCACAACAAAGACCAACGAAAACCCCAAGTGCTGGTACCCTTTCAAACACACAGCTCCAGTGCACCTGCTAACACATTACATAAATCTAACTTTATGATGGACAATGATGCACCAAAAAATAAAAAAAAAAATCCAGCAACTGTAGCTGGAAGTTGGATATTGACTAGTATTGCTTTCCAAATGTAACAAATATAAACAACGGTCATTTGTCTGAGCTGTCTACCAACGTCAAAATCCAGTTTCTAGTTCCCTGTCCTATTAAAATGGGACAGTATGTTCATATCAGTACAGGTTTGTGAAGTCACACAAAGTATCTACTTTAACAATGCACCATACACAGAACTTGGCAGGTCTTAATAGTAAAAAAAAAAAAAAAAAAAGATAGGTTGACAGATTGCCCAAATAAGTACAATCAACAAAACAATACCAAACTAATTCAGTTCCAAGCTTCACAATTACTTAGGCTATTGTCACTGCCAGTGTTTCCTGGAATTATAGTGTACGTAGATTTCTTTGAATACAACTCTCTGGCACATTCACAACTAAAAAGACTGACACAATGGGTACAAGTAAGCACTCATATGTGTGTGATTTCTGACAACTATCCAATTATAATGAGTGTGGCTGCTCCGCGCTGGAGGTGTCACACAACATCTCCGAGCCTCACTGTCTCTCGTGGGACCCAGGCTGCTGTAAATAAGGCTTGTTTCACCACACCGCTTGTTTGGACGTGTGCTCGCAATTATGCTAAGAAATATGTTGAGGTTTTCGTACTATAACCGCATAATTCCTCTTAGACTTTTTTCTCTGTCCACTTGGGAGACCTCTTTTATGCTTTTGCTCGGGTTCGTGAAGCGCACACGCATTCAGAAGTAAAGGCCACAATCGGCAGAACTGTTTTTACCATCTTGTCTGATCTGCATTCTGTGTCTCGGTGTTTTTTTTTTTTTTTACAGAGTGCATGTGAGTGTATCGTGCATTTAAAGGCTAGCACCAGTCATCATCGAGTTCCAGTCATAGTTTACAGCCCTGACAACTGGATGGCACCCACCTCTCTCAACAAGAAAGTCTCTTGTTCAATTCCTGGATTTATAATAAGACATTTTCTCCATGTTTGTGTTAGTTGTTGTGGTTTGCCCCATAAGACATGACTGCAATGCTTTATATTTAGATGCAGAAAGCACACATCTGTACTGGAACATTTTGCTCACCTACATGGAAAAAAATCTCATAGAGTTATACAAGTTAAAATAGCATATTTACCCAACGCAGCATTAGACAGACTAACAATGCAGGATTACTCAAATGTGAATGAAACAAAACACAACTCCAGGTATGTTTTTGAAAAGGTAACAGCATTATAACATGGTTCAAGGTCACAATTAGTGCCCTACTGATATGTCAGTTGGCCAATATTGTCAGCCGATATGGATACACTTGGATACATATTGTCTATCGGCGTAAATCTTGCCGATATGGGCCGACATGTAATACCTCGTTATTAAGCTTAGACTCTCAATATTAGGTTTATTCAATCAAAATTACACACAGATAAATGTCCTAATATGTCATGCCGTATCAATATTTATCTGCGGAGTAATTTGTCTGTGTCTGTGACGCTGTACTGCCCCTGGACGCACCCCCAGACTCAAGTCACTCACATGCTCTCGTTTACAAGATCCATGCGCACACCACTGAGGAGATGGCTTTAAACCATAGATCATATATATGAGTGGACATAGCTAACACACTAGCTGCCGCTTGCCAAATAGGAAGTTCGCCAGGAGGCTCTTCCAGCTCCTTCTGACCCTGGCTTCAATTGACTTACATTAGGATCTTGTGGCTCCTCTCTCTGTAACTGCTGCAGTGAGCCTCGTCATTTTGGTCTTAAACTTTTCATATTAACCTACTCTACATGACCCTGATTTTTTTGTTGTTGTTGTTGTTGCTATTTTGTCCACCAAAAAATCCCTATTAATAACAGAGTCTGGCTCTAGATTCGCTCCTGTAACCTCCGATGAGTGTCGCTGAATGCTATGGGTGACGTCACACGTTTAGTTCACTTCTTTTATACAGTCTATGCTTTAAACGCTCTGATCCACGATATTGACAATAAATAAAAGTGAACTTGAGCTCAGTTTAGACCAGCAATAAAACTACTGCTGGTTTTGATCAAACTTATTATTGAAGACTTACCTGAGTTACCTGAGTGTCGCACATTTGTCGGTTTTGATTCTTGGTCGACTACTTTTCATTTCTTTTTATTGGTTAGCGATTAGCTGCTGTAGCTTCCACATATTAACAGCTTGTTTTCTGTTATATGGGCCTAGTGTACAGTGACTGTAGTGGCTGTACACAAGTTACTGGACCTGTATTTATATGTAAATTAGCTGAGAATAGAGGTGTGAATCATCTGCATTTACACATATAATTAATTACCACAACATGCAGGCATTTACCACTAAAGGCTTAGTTTACTTACTTTCTTTACTGGCTAGAATGCCATGCAAAAATGCCATTAGGCCGACCTACTGTCTTTAAATATGACTGTAAAGAGGCAGACTAACAATAAATATAGCCTAAACAAACCCTATTTAAAATCCAGTAGAACCTGACCTAAGTTTTATAATCAGCTGAAGATTTACAGTGATTTTTTTACATCACTAAATATATCAGCTTTTATATTGGCTGTCGGCACCTCCAACTCCCATTGTATCGGTCTCATATGGGCTGTAAAAAAAATCTGTATCAGTAGGACCCTAGTCACAATAGTCAATTTTCCCTTTAATCTTGCATCTACTTTTTCATAAATCATCTTTGGGCACAGGATATCTCTTCCCTCTGACATTTCCACAAGTCTCTGCAATGGAAAATGGAATCCCAGGCCACTTGAGGCATAACCTTTTGTGTTCTGTGTCTCCGTATCTCTTCCTTTTGTGACCTGCCCGGGCCCCGTCTCCTGGGAGCCACTCCAGGAACAGCAGGTTCTTCAGACATCTCACTGAGATGTCTGTGGCTTTGCTCTGAGCTCCTTCTAGGTCATTAACCTGCTCACCTGCTTTTGAAGTTAAGTCCAGGCACTTGAGATTCTGGGGATTCTTATTATATGCAAAGAAAGAAGTGTTTGTTGGACCTGTGAAGGGGTGTTTTGTGTCTGAAAATAATGAAGTGCCTACACTGAAAAAGTTTTTGCATAGCGTAACTTTCTTTGACCTCTACACTTGACAAGTTATTTTATGTCACTGGTCCAATCGGCTATCTGCAGTGCCTCAATACTACACAAGTATCAATAAAAATCACTTTTTCATGAATGCTTTAATTTTATGATAATGTTGACAAGAATCTTTCAGTATTAGTCTCTCTGTTGACTAAAGGTTTTACTCTGTGGAAATATGTAATTTAGTTGACAACTCTTAGTCAGCTGGACAGAATATATGGTAAATGGCCACATTTTTATATTGCACTTTTTCATCTTCAAGCCACTCAAACTGCTTTACATATTTATTTACATATTTTTTACTGTAAATATATGTTTCATGGACATTGAATTTGTATATGGTCTGTTTTGGGGCTCTGGATTGAAAAGGAACTTAAAAAAAAAAAATATTATTTAACAAAAAACAGTATGTTCAGGTGAAAATATCTCAGTCAACATGACTAGTTTTAATTTTTAGTATTGTTGAAAAATGAAGGTTGCATTGTGTAACTTTTCTGGCAGAGGCTCCATCCAATGCTTTTCTTTCTACCTACGTTTCTACCTTCATGGAGACCAAACCAGACCAGGTTATAGGTCAGATCTGTTGAGAGGCAACCCCACTCACGGTCAGAATGCCTCTTGTTATAGGTATTTTATGCTATAAAACCACCTGTAATTGAATGTATGGTAGAGCTGATTAATGTCATACTGTGGAACATTATGGCCACGAGCTTTGGGTAATAACCAAAAGGACGAGATCATGGATGCAAGCGGCTCAAATGAGTTTTCTCAGCAGGGTGGCTGGGCACATTAGAGATAGGGTGTGGAGCTCAGTCACATGGGAGGGGCTCGGAGTAGAGCTGCTGCTCCTCCATGTCGAGTGAAGCAGCTGAGGTGGCTTGAGCATCTGTTCCGGATGCCTCCTGGGCGCCTCCCTCAGGAGGTGTTCCAAGCATGTCCCACTGGAAAGGAGGCCCTGGGGAAGAGCCAGGACACGCTGGAGGGACTTTGTCTCTCGACTGGCCTGGGAATGCCTTGGAGTCCCCCTAGAGGAAGTGCCTGGGGTGAAGGAAGTTTGAGATTCCCTGCATAGACTGCTGCCCCTGCGACCTGGCCCTGGATAAGCAGAAGAAAATGGATGGATGGATAGATATGGAACATTTCAGGCAGAACAGTGACATATCCATAGAAACAAGCAAGTGATCGACCCCCAACCAAAAAGTTGCATAATGCACCTTTAACACTGGTTTGAGGGTCTAAATTCAACCCATTATATGAACAAAAAAAGACTATACACAGTCCAAAAGTCAATCCAAGAGGTTTTTTTACCCCAACTGTTGTGTACCTCACTTGACCAAAAAAGTGGGCATATTTTTCTGCATACTGTACAGGTCCAACCGCTGTAACATGTAAAAGAATATTTTAGGAATTAAAATCCTTTATGACGAAACATCTATAAAGAAGTTCATCATATTCATTCTCCTGCCTTGTACTAACTCATTATACAACACTGCAGAGCTTTCACGCTGATAAGACCAAACTGGCACGTGAATAGATGCGCAAATTGCCGCTATGTTTATTACACAGACCCATAGGACAAAAGCTGTGTGTTGGACATTGTAATAAATCTCCTTACAAACAGAAGGACTGACATGCGTGGCGAGGCGGATGAAGAAATCATAGTTCAGAGCCATATCCAATTCCCCGGGCCTGTGTAATTACTGGAGATCAGAACTTATCAGCGGCAGACATCGGCGTTTGGATCTGAGTGGAAAATGAGCTACGCTGCGTTCAATGGGGGCCAAGGCGAGAACACTTGTAAAGAAAGGAAAAAAAAAAAAAAAAACTCCAACCGCTGATGTTGAAGGAAGGAAGGATTATCAAGAGAACGTCTGCATGCTTCAAACAGAGCAGATAGGTAAGCCCTGTGATTGAAAGCAGCCCTGGTTAGGCCCTTATCTTGCTCCATATGGCTTTTTCATGCACACCTTTGATACCATGCTAAGGTCTGTCCAAACGCTAGTATGTGTTTGTGTGGTTTCGAGAGATATGAGAGGGCGGATTTGAGGATAACACACGAGCGGTGTTAACGGAGATTCGTGATAAAAGCGTAAAAGAGACTGTTAATATCTTTTTCTGAACCAAATGTGAACCGTTTTTGAATTGGAATCATAAAAAATAAGTTAATGCCGTGATTATTACAATGTCTACAAGGCAGGGCTTGATTTTCATTCATATTATCTTCCGAATGTTGAAGTCATATGCAGTACAATGACTTGCTTTGTGAAGATTACGTGTTAAAGAGGCCATTACACATATTTCTGATCTATGTTATAATGCTGTTTCCTCATCACAAATATACCTGCAGTTGTGATTTGTTTCATTCACACATTTTTAACACATAAACCCTGCAGACTTTTTTTTTCTATGTGCTTCTCTCAAACTGAAAACACGCTGTTCCACCTTGTGATGGCATGTGCTAATGCCGGAGGTACTCCACTGTGTTTTTAAACTCCATACACCTTCACATGGTTTAAACCTCACGCATGATTTTTTTTTGTAACATAGGACCTATTGTTGTAGTCAAGACTGTGCTAATTGAGACCAAGACCAGTCCGAGACCCCAGGGTCCCAAGAGATTTTGTCACATACATATATATCAATGTTTTTGTATGTTTATCTCCATTTTATCTGAGTAATGTTCATTTAAGATTAAAATCCAACTGTACTGCACTGATCCACAGTTTGAGAACCCCTTCTTTAATCCCACTTCCACTGGCACTTTACAGAAAACAACTTCAAAGTGACTCAAATGGGTTTGTTCAAATTCAGAACATTTACAGTTTCATGATCTTATTGGTTTTGCTGTGATATAGCACTCTCTGCACATTTACCAGACGTAATGAAATATGATCGCACTCGTCGAGTGTCAGACCTCGAGACCAAGACAAGACCGAGACCAAGCGCCATCAAAACAGAGATGAAACCGAGTCCAAAATGGTCTCGAGGCCAGTCTTGAGACCAAGACCAGTCTCGAGTACTACAACACTAATAGGACCTTTAACCTCTATATATTCTTGGTTTCCCAGCCCTTAATACAATCCTAAAATACATGTTTAGGTTCTTTAAAGGTGCCCTATGTAACATGGAGATGTTATTGCTTTGTCTGGAATATTTCACAGTATATCATTCAACTTTTCTATCATCACGAGACCAAACCAGACCAAGTTACAGGTCAGATCTGTGTAGAGGCAACCTCGTTTGAGCCATAAAACTACCTGTAGTTGAGTAAATGTAAGGTAGAGCTATTTAATATCATACTGTGGAACATGCTCGGCAAAGCTATTGAGATATCCATAGATACAAGCAGATGTTGGTCCTCACTAGCCATTTTGTGGTCTCCAGTTTGCAGCATCTTTTTTATAACAGAGTATAGAGGAGATTATACACTGTGAACTGTGCTAAGTAACTGTAGGGGTTCTGTACAAAGTAGAGGCCCGCCTATTGATTCACCGCTAAGTGAAATGAACGTATTTTCCCTGACTCTTACCGCTAATGGAAATAACGAACATTTCACCGTAGTCTCTCAAATACATTATGAATAGGCTAGAAGAAAAGCAGTGCACTCAGTGTTACACAGCTGCATGTGGGATGTCTGTGGGGTGTCCTTGGCCAGCTGAGGCAAAAAGGTAAACTCACAAAGACTTAAAGCATCTGCTGTAGACAGGTTTAAATTCTTATTTAAGAATATGTGTGCAGTTCGTAGTATTGTGGAGGTGGCGATAGTTTGAGAAGAGGGGTCAAGTCCGAATCCTTGTGAAACAAAAATGTAGAACACTGCACTGGAATAGTTTGATCAGCTATTGCCCGTTTTATCCACAGGGGAACACAGTGGGCGTTAAAGGTCCACTGTGTAACCATGCCGTACATGTATTAAATTACAGGTGGCTTTATAGCTCAGAAATACCTAAAAACAGGCATTCTTACTTGGAGCGGGGTTGCCTCTCCATAGATCTGACTTGTAACTTTCCCTGGTTTGGTCTCCATTAAAATAGAAAAGTTTAATGCCATACTGTGAAACATTCCAGACAAAGCAATAACATCTCCATGGAGAAAATAATTTGATGGACCTCCACCAGAAAAGTTACAAAATGCACCTCCAAAAGACACATATGCAGTTTTTTTCCCCAAGAACCTATTTTATACCATATTATAATAGTCCTCTCTCAGCATTAACATACCATTAGTTTAATCTGCGTGTCTCTTCTATATTCAGTTCAAATCCAAAAGGGAACATACTTTCTACATTTTAGATACACACGGAATACAAATATATCAAATATATAAAGCAATATATATGGAATTATTTAGTAAGGAAATGTAAAAAGTGCAAGAACTCAACTTAATATTTTTTGACAAAGCAAAGGGTGACACATTTCAGGATTTGCTTATATATATATATATATATATATATATATATATATATATATATATATATATATATATATATATATATATATATATATATATTAATAGTTAAGATTTCTCTTTGCTATGTAATTCCATATATTTAACTTCATAAATTTGAGTCTTCTGTATATATATAAAATGTAGAAAGTGGTAAAAAAAAAAAAAAAAAAAAAAAAAAAAAAAAAAAAACTTTTGACTGGTAGTAAATATTTTTATTTTGATATTTTTTTGTTATTTTGAACTGAAATCAATGAAATATGCCAGTTATATATGTTGCAGATCTTTAGGCACAAAAACGATTCAGTTCTCGTCCACAGGGGATATTTATTACAAAGCCACACACAATTTTTTTTTTTAATCGGCTGTAACAGTCCCCGCTCCCATATCGTGCCTAGCCGCGGTAAAAAACAAAAAACACACGTCAGTCTAGTTCAAGGCACGTACCAAGAAACTGTGCGGGCGTTCAAATATATCTCGCAAAAACAACAATCAGAATTCAAAACAACAACAAGAACAAGGGTACACTAATTCATCACAATCATGCGTAACTGTAAATTCATTAATCAAGTCTCTCACATATACTTACCTAGTATTACATCCAAATAAAATATCATTGTGATGTTTTTTTTTTCCCTTTTTTTCCCCCTTTTTTTTCGAGCAGACACAAGAGGAAGAAAACCTTCAAATATACCACATGACTGAGATCCACTCTGTCTGTGTAAAATGGATAAGTGGCATGGTATTATTTTACACACTGCGTGCTAACTCTACATTGATACTTCCTCAAAGTACTTAGGCACTTAATCATTGAATGCAATGTAATAGACCTAGAGCAGACAAATGATCGTGACCATTAGCGCTCGGAGTGAAGTGAGTTTTAATTCAGTGCATGGGGTTCTTTCCACGAGTGCAGGAAATTGTAGATTTTTATTGATCTCTCTGATCATTTGGGGAATATTTTTAAGGATGGAAGAGATGGGCTGTTATAGTTAATGTCCTTTTTCAGCTGAGATTGACTGAAGACTGAAGGCTTTTCCTGGCATTAGAGGCAACCAAATAATTACAATATTTTCAGTTGCACAATGGTTTAGTAAAATGAAGAAACGATGAACAGACAAGGCAGCATTTTTGGGCAAAGTCAGTAAATTAATACTTGATCTAGATACAAATTTAAGGGCAAAAACCAGACATCTTTCCTGACCCTAAATGTGCAAAGCATTTTTTTTCCCCAAAATCATCTATTTCAGCGAATTAACATCTGTGTACATCAGTCAGCTGTGCTCTGTTTGCTTCGGTTTATCTGAGGACTACAGCTTAACATCCGGCAAAACCATGAGGCTGCCCTGCTGCTGGTCTGATTGATACTTTGCTGTGACTTCACAATGGGGGTGTTCTACATTTATTTTTATTGGTGCAATGTTCATTAGTTACCGCAGTGGCACAATTAGCAAACACTGTCAACAAAGTTTTAAAATGGGGTGACCAGACATCCCTATTTACCGAGGACAGTCCCAGTTTTGATCCCTGTGTCCCCTGTCTCAGCAGATTTATCCAAAACCATTCATTTGTCCCAGTTTTGTACAAGAAATGTAACAGGTGTCCTTATTTTTCACTATTTTTTGACCAATTTGGTCCCTGCCAACAGTAAAAAGAGGCATACATTGTCATTTATTTAAGTGTCATTTATTTATTTAAGAAAAGAATACTTAAAAATGACCAAAACACAAAGAAAATGTGGCTATACTGACTCAAGTTATTCTTGAATGGGCCAAGTGCATAACAATTTTCCTTAATTATGCACTCGTTTAACAATTTTATTATTCCAACTACCCAAACCAGGGGTGTCCCAGCTTTTGATTTAGAAAATCTGGTCATCCTATTTTAAGATAGTTTGAAAACTCATGAAAAAACACAAAATTGATTTAAACAGCACATTTTCAGGAGCCTGTGATCTATATGAAAATTCATGGTACTGTTTAAGTGTTTGATTTTCAACAAAAAAGGTGAGAGTGACTAACTGAAAAACAGTTGTTAATGTTAGCCAGGTTGGGACTGTAATTTGGTGTGTCAGAGACTTCTTTAACAGCACAAATTATCTCAGCTGTTGCAGTTTCAACTAAGTCTGTTCTTTCCGGTCAGATTGTGCTAAAATAAAACTGAGAAGCTCTGTTACTCAAGTTAGTCATTAATCTAACAGTGTAGTGCCTCTAGTTAGCAGGAAATGCTGATGACATGAGATTCATAGTTGATGAGTTCAAACTCAACAAACGCAACAGTGGTTCAGGATAGATTCTGAGTAAACTCAAAAATATTAAAACTATCCATCTTGTTGTACAAGGTTGAATGTCGCCAGAGAAACCTAAACAAACTGAAACTTGCACAGTGTCTGTTAATTGAGTCATTAAAACAAACATCTGCAATTTTATTTGAGTTTTATTCACCAGTAAATAGCAGATGTTAAAGATGTTAAACCTTTTCCCCCTCACCTGGCTTTTGTTCACCTCTGCTCTTTTTCTGTCAAGCCAAAGCTGACACACTATCAGACTGCAGGAGCGTAGATCACATCTAATGGTGATGTGAGAATACAACAGGGGCAGGCCGTCCAATCCAATTACAGATGGTAGCTTTAACTGCTCCTTGTAATTTACATTTTACTCTCATATTAAATAAAATACATGGCCACGCTAAAAAAGCAGTGTAACTCAAGTGCGTTGAAAATGACCATGACAATAACCATGACCAAGGAACAAAAGACAAAAATGAGCAGATTTTCATTACGCATCCATCATTTTCAGCAGCCACAGTCTCGTAGTATTTGAACATAAAAATATAAAAATAACCAAACTTTCTGAATGCGCCGCACCAGAAGAACCATGCATCATAAAGTCGCGACAAACTGCTGCTCAGACTCCGCGTTAAAGAGAGTGCCAGCCGCGCTGCTTCCAGACACCAGCATCGGAAAACAATTGCCATTTTGCAACTGTTGAAACAATCTGCTATTTATTTACGCTTTTTTGCATACTCTCGACGAGCAGCTTAAGCGCGCAGCCTGCATCCCTCCATGTGAGCCCCTCCGCCGTCTCCTAAACCATTCATTTCCTCCCCATAATGGAAAGCCATGCTAATGAATATGAATTGAAACATCTGCAATTCCATCCTTGCCTCGCATTGTTTCGCGCTCGAGTTTTTTTTCTCCTGGCGGCGGCGTGCTCTTGGGCTGTTGCCATAGCGTCCGCGGTCTCCGTTCCCCGAGAAGGTCACATCTCCTGACACTGGATTGTATTGTCCTTCAGTGGCTCCTCTGACACTAATCTAGATACATCAGTTTTAACTCGGTCTCGCGGTGGCTACGTGCATCCAGAGAGATCAATCAATCCATTCTGTAATTTCATCAGGATCTGTGTAGCGCGTCGTTCTCTAGAAACCTCTCCTCCCTCCTCCTGCCCCTGTCACCTTACCGCGCAGGGGACAGGCCATTCATCAGCATTCCTATTCCGTATGGGTATTTAAACATTGTTTTCAGAATGCAATGGGCTCCATTTCACCAGGGCTTTGCGACTCAGTGGCGGCCAATGACTTCATAATGGCCCAGTGCAAGGTGGTGTCGTAAATATCTTTTGACTGCTACAGATGACCGTGAGATAGGTTTTTGTTTTTAGCATGTATAGCTAATGCATCAAATCGGCTTGGTAATTTAGCTACTCCATAACAATATCTACAAGGTGACATAGCTCAGTGATTTTACGTTTACTCACGAATAAGATAGCAAGGAGTTTATATCTTGATATCTTCATTATTATGTAAAGATTAGGGGTGTGCAAAAATATTGAAATATCGATATATGGTATCGTTTAATGTAATGATACAGTATCAATATCGTGGGCTGCTGTATCGATGTACCACCAAGAGTATTTTTTTGGATATTTTACTCAATTATTTTGTTACAGTGCTACAGTTTTGTTGCTTGTTCAGAAGAAGGAAATTTGTTTATGTGACATATTCACTGTATTGAGGATTAAAATGTCTGTTTCATATGTTTTGATTGAACCTTATCGAATCGTTTTGAAATATATTGTATCGAATCAAAAGCTCACTGTGTCAAGATATGTATAATGTCATGGTCTGTGTATTGAGATATGTGTCATATTGGCAATTTCTTAACGATACCCAGCCCAACCCATATTATACTTACAAGCTCAGGAGAAAAGAGAGAGATCCCATTTAAGGTATTGATAAACTGTAACATACATAGATCCTTATTTTATATTCATGCTCCTCATCTAGTCGTATTTCGCAGTAACAAGCAGAGTAATTTAATTTGTGTTTTTATTGTTAAAAATGCTTATATAACATTTCTGCACCCATATGCGTATGACCCAGAGTTTGATTTTATCTCTTTGTATGCATTTTTACACTTCAGTTAATTTCAAAGTGATAGGCAGAGATAGGGGGTAGGTGAAAACTAAAAATTTCAGAGTGAGACATGCAGGATGCGTATAAGATTATACAATACAAGATTTCTAAAACCTCCATGAATCACTTGATGTACAACTCTGAATAAGTGAAAGATGAGGGAACACTATCACACTATTGCAACATGGTTAAAAATGTACACAATATGTTCCTAATAGAAGACTGTGTTGACTAAAGCTTTAGGAACTCATAGTTGTTAAGATGCCAAGTGAAATGAAATATTCCTCTACTGTAATTTCATTAGTATTTATAGTAACATATTGTAACTAAAACTTCTTAAATGTGCATATAGCTCAAAAATACCTAGAAAAACATGCATTCTGACTGTGAGCAGCGTCGCCTCTCCACAGAGTTGACCTGTAACTAGGTCTTAGTCTGCCCTGTAACTTGGTCTGGTTTGGTTTCCACAAAGATAGAAAGGTTTAATACCATATTGTGAAACATTCCAGACAAAGCAATAACATTTCCACAGAGAAAATGATTTGATGGACTCTCCTCCAGAAAAGTTACACAATGCACCTTTAAAAAGCTTTCTTCCTCTGAGATTTATCTTTGCAATGACTTTTTGAAATCTACCGGGTGCTTTCCCTGTTTAGCTCCACACTGGCTCAGCGTCGAGGGAGGAGCACAGCCGCTCTCTCTGCATGTTTACCAATGACAAATAGAGGGCGCCGTTCTTAAGGGGTAAACAGGGGAATCGGGTGAAATAGGGCAGGGCTCCTATAGGCTCCTGTGTGTACGCACCAAGAGCCGAGCGCAGATAAGTCACAGCTCAGGCCTGGGCGCATTCACACGGGACCAACCGATGAGGACAAGCGCTACATTGTTTTTCTCAGCTACTGTTGCATCATGGTTAGAGTACACAGTGTAAGCTGGCAGTGGAGAAAAATAATGTTGTGCAATGCAGTAGCGGCGAATATTAGATCTGTGTAATTGCGAGTGCTAAACAAATGATGTGAGAACATAATAGAAAACATCAGCGAATAATGTTCCGCAGTAGGGCGTTAAACAAATCTCCTTTGCATTTGTTGAATTCTATGTGTTTCATAACTCAAAAATACCCTTAAAACATGCATTGTTACCATGAGCAGGTTTGCTTCTCCATAGATCTGACCATTAACCAGTCTCCATTGTGGTTACCCAGGTGGTTTCCATGCTGTCGAATAATAAAGACAAAACTGAAATACAGTCCTCTCCAAAAGTATTGGAACAACAAGGCAAATTCTTCTTTTTGTTGTTCACTGAAGACATTTGGGTGGAAGATCAAAAGAAGAGTATGAGAGAGGTAAGAAGTCAGAATGTCAGCTTTAATTCTCAGGTATTTACATTTAGATGTATTAAACAACTTAAATCACCAATTTGTATTAGACCACAGCATTTTTAGGTGAGCAAAAGTAAAGGAACAAAAAAAAATAAAAAAAAAAACCTTGCTTGCAGTAACCACCTCAAGCCTGCGACCCATCGACATCACCAAACTGTTGCACTCTTCATTTGTGGTGCTATTCCAGGCTTTTACCTGCAGCTTCTTCAGTTTGTTTCGGGGGGTTTCTCCCTGCAGTCTCTTTTTGAGGAGGTGAAATGCATGTTCTATCGGGTTAAGGTCAGGGGACTGACTTGGCCAGTCTAAAACCTTCCACTTTCTTCCCCTGATGAAGTCCTTTGTTTTGCTGGCAGTGTGCTTAGGGTCATTGTAGTGCTGCATGGTAAAATTCCTCCCAGTTAGTTTGGATGTTATTTCTCCATACACTGGCAGACAAAATATTTCTGTACACTTTTGAATTCATTCTGCTGCTACCATCAGTTACATCATCAATAAAAATGAATGAGCCTGTTCCAGAAGCAGCCATGCACACCCAAGCCATGACATTGCCTCCACCGTGCTTCACAGATGAGCTTATATACTTCGGATCATGAGCCGTTCCTTTTTTCCTCCACACTTTGGCCTTTCCATCACTTTGGTAATTATCAATCTTGGTCTCGTCAGTCCATAGGATTGTGTTCCAGAACTTTTCTGACTCATCTCTGTACTTCTTTGCAAATTCCAATCTGACCTTCTGATTCTTACTAGTGATGAGTGGTTTGCATCTTGTGGTATGGGTTCTTCTTCTACTTCTGCTCTTGGAGTCTTCTTCAAACAGTGGATTGTGATACCTCCACCCCTGCACTGTGGAGGTCGCTGGTGATTTGACTTACTGTTATTTTGGGGTTTTTCTTCACAGCTCGCACAATATTTCTGTCATCAAGTACTGTTGTTTTCCTTGGCTGATCTGTTAGACGTCTGTTACTCAGAACACCAGTAGTTTCTTTCCTCTGCAGGACATTCCAAATTGTTATTGTCCCATGTTTGTCCAATGGCTCTGATTGATTTTCCTTCTTTTCCCAGTTTCAAAATGGCTTGCTTTTCTCCCATGGACAGCTCTCTGGTCTTCATTTTGGTTTTTGCTCTTTAACAAGAAATGGTCTTGCAGCCAAGAAGTAGACTAGTCATGCAGAGCTATTTACTGCTTGAACAGTCAACCTTAAAGGCAACACCTGGTCAGTGAGAAACACTTGTCAGTCACATGTTCCAATAGTTTGGCTCACTTGAAAAATGGGTGGGTTTAAACAAAAGTTGGTATGTCCTGAGTTGCTTAACACATCTAGATATAAAGAGCAGGGAATAAAAGCTGACATTCTGACCTCTTGTCTCATACTCATCTTTTAATCTTGAACCCAAATGTCTTCAGTGAACAACAAAACTAAGTGAATTTGTCTTGCAGTTACAGTACTATTGGAGGGGACAATATCTCCATGGGAACGAGCCGATCGCGGACCCCCACCGGAAACAGTTACACCGTTCACCTTTAAGCTCATTGGGCCTCAAATCTTTTTTTTTTTTTTTTCTTTTTGGATTCACATTTTTTTCTTAACTGAAAATATTCTTCTTAAATCCTACGAAAAGTCAGCAGTACACACAAAAATCCTACTGTTTCTGAATATCTTGTAAAAAATATTGACTCCATTGGTGGATAAGTTTACTTGTCAGGTGAAATCTACTCAAATCAAGTTAAATCTTCTTAATTTGAATTTACTTTGAAATTACTTTTTGCAGTGTAGACTTAAGACATGTTCAGACCAAACGCGTCTGGCATGAATAAACTGCATCAAATGCCCCTAGTTGGCCACTTGACTTTTTTTGAGTCATTCGCTTTATTCGCACGTCCAGGTCGCTTGAGTTTGGAATTTGGCCGTGTGAGTAAATCCGCTCTATTCGCTGTGTTCACTCCAGAAGAATCAACTGTGCCTGCGCGGTGTCCTCTGCTTCTGCTGTTTTCATTCGGAAAAATGACGGACTTGGACTACATCGAGCGGGCTGTCCAGATCGGGACTGAGACTGGGACCAGACCGAAACCGGGGGTTGAGACCGGGGGCCGAGATAATATAATAATATAATAACAAAGAGTAAAAATACATATGGTAATAATAAATTCTAAATAAGTAGAAAACAGCAAGAGACTGGTGTCAAATAAGGCATAATTATATAAACGTAAATATACAAGTAAAAATAAAACATAGAAATATAGTAATATCTCAGCTATATATAGAGGTCGTAAGGAGAAACAATAATGATTGACAGGACATGGGGTTATCTGTTATATAAGGTTGAGTTGTTGTACAGTTGTATGGAGTATGGTATGAATGTTGTCCTCTATCTCTCACTGTTTGAACGGAGCTGAGGGAGTAAACGCTTGTTAATTTGAGTCATTTGTATTGACTTAGATCTTCCTTTTCGCAGTGTGTATGCGGCTATTAACAAATGTAACTGCAAAAGCTGTACAATAACCGGCAACTTTATATTGTCAGTCACTATCAAAGAAACCCCGCATGTGAGAAAGAAGCTAATACAGCGGGCCTCATAGCTACAAACAGGGGCGGTTCACAGTTTAACGCCAATTAGCTGCAGTTTACTGATACAAGACGGAGTGGGCCATCATCAAAGAGGCTGCAGGCACAGATCTGCTCTTCCAACAGGCCAAAAGGAGTATGCTAATGCTACAGCTACAAGTGTTTTTGCGCTTATATTCTCTCCCTAATGAAGGATAATGCTGAAGAGGACAGCTTTGACATCTAAGTGAAGTTGAAGTTATTGTTGCTTAAAGCCAGAAACGCTCCAACCGCCCACGTGCTTCCAACAAGTCAAGGGTAACAATGCAGTCAGATATTGGAAGAAAAAAAAAAAAAAGAAGTATATAGATGTGGTAGATGATCTTGATATAATTGCAGTGGTGAAGGTGCAGTGGGTTAAGCATCTTAGTTCCACTGTCCAGTACAAGGTTGGCGGTTCAAATCCCGTTCTTGGAATGTTGTGTCCCTAAGATGAAAACTTGAGTTCATTCCAGTGACTTGAAAAATTGCATTGAAATGAATAGTTGTTGCAGTGCTGGTCTATTGATAGCGCCAGGGGTTTTCAAATTAGGTGAATGTGAGGCTCCTCTTAGAGTAGGTAAAGACAGTCGAGTCCCCCCTTCCCCAAAATCCCATCCACATGCCCTACCCCATGCAGGCCTTTGAAGTAAATGCATCTTTTGTGTTCCTGCAATGATGAGTTTCAAGAAAAACTGATATTTTAAAGTGCATTCATAAACCATTTTTACAACAGCAAATCATTTCCAACTTCATGCAGGCCTAATTGAAGCTAGTTTTAACACCACTGAACATCTGCAGGCCTATCCAAATCAACAGAACATGCTTAACATTTGTAATCGGTGCCAGCTGACGACACCTGATGGCTAAAATCAGCACAAGTCTGGGCCTTTTATTAATTGCATGGTCTCGAACAAAATAGCAGGGAGTAGCAAAGTTTCTCCAATGTTATGGGGTTACCTGCTGCTATTGCGACATACCACCATTTTCCATTTTTTTATCAAATGGAGGCCCGTGCAGCATACGTGAGAAGACGGTCCATGCGGCGTACGGGAGGAGGCACGGTCCCTGCGTCATATACAAGGTGAAGAAGGTGAGGTTTCAAACTATGAGCAGGTTGTCATGTGGACCGTTATTTTTTCTTCGCATGTGTGTCGCTCCTCTCCACTGGCTCTTTGGCACCACCCAGGGGAGGTGTGACTTACCTATTGAAAACTGGTGACTTACACCATCAAATTGCAGTATTTTAATTTTACTTGCGCATATACTTGTGTGAGCTACTGTGTCTAAGTAATTTCCCTTGTGGCTCAGTAAAGTCAGTCTAAGTTCATGTCTAAGTCTGTACATTTATAATATAATTATGCCTTACTTGACACCGGTCTCTTGTTGTTTTTGCGACTTATTTGAAATGTATTATTACCATTATATTTTATTACATTATATTTTTGCTCTTTCTTAATATAATATACTGTCTGTGTGAGCTACTGTGTTCAGACGTTCTAAATTAAATTAATCTCAGCAGCTTAATAAAGGGTTTGTACCTGATTACAAGCCATGTGTCAGGAACATATTTTATGTTATTAGGTTATTTTTTCAGACCAAGAGTTTGTTTTCATACCTGACCATTTCGACTGCTCACTAGTGGTCTTTCGCAGTCATGTGATGTTGCTGTGACATGTCCAGTGAGCTGATATAAACAGGTTTTGGCCGCAGAACGACAGCGCAATCCGCAGTCCGACATCCTCAGGACATTAACCCAGGTGTGTGAGAGCAAAAAAGCCCCCTCGTCCTGGTTTATAGTCCAGTGGGCACATCTCCATATTTCAATTGCCTCTTTAATCCAGCGACGATGTTTGTTGTCCTCTGCCGCAGTGATGTTTGCTCTGTAATTGTCCATAGTGTCTCTCTTTTACAGTGATCACAAATGGCCGATTTGAGTTGTTCCTGTTCTGCGTTGTGTTTTGTTGCTCGTGTTTCGCCTTCGCTGTTTTTCTCACATTCTGTCTTATGTTCCGTTTTTTGTAGACTGAACTCCCCGAGTGATCGTGTCTCTCTGAACAATTAGTATTACTCAAGTTTTAAACAATGAAAAACAGTGAACCAGCAATAAAAGGATCCATAAGTCGCCTATTTGGACATTAATTGTAGCCCATTTCTCTTTCTTTTCAGCATTCAATTAAACCAGCAATATTGGAATAAAATAGTCAATAAAATAATTACAAAAAGATTAGAAATGATACAAAACATGCCTTAACATTTCAGCATTTCTCATGAGATAGATGGGCCTGTCTGTGTTTGTGTAGAGCGTTCCAGTCCAGGGTTCAGGAGGAAAGAGCAACACGCATATCAGGCGCAGCATTTTGTCTGTGTCTGTGCTTTGTCTTCATTTTTGTGAGTACAGAAAATCCCAATTCTCACATATATGTAGTAGTGAAAGGAACAAGCACAGAAACACTGGCCCTACTGAGGACAGGATATTCTGACGAAATGATTATCCAGAATGACGATGAGGTCACACATCCATGTATACAACTGTATATTGCAGACTGACATGTGACCCCAAAAAATCTCTTGGGACCCACCTAGGGGTCACGGCCCAGTCTTTGGGAAACGATGATTTAAATAGTTTCTTATGCATAATATAAATAAAATGTTGGGCAACATATACACTTAAATGTGATTATGACCACTTTTTTATTTTTTGCACAAAGCTCTCACTCATCTTGCCTGTGGCCGCACCTCATTTCTCTTTCTTCACTTCCTTCTCCTTGATTCCTCTCCTCGATCCTCCATTTTTCAGCTGTCAATCAAATGTGTCATATTAAGCGGCGCCCCAAAGAAAACCACTGAAGGAAGAAGTAAACATGAGGGGAGGCTTCAGGAGCAGACATCAGATAAAGTAATCAAACTTTATTGGTCTCAGTGAGGAGTTTATATCCTTTCTCCTCACTTTGTCTCCTCTGTGGGTGGGACTTCCTCACCCATTTCCTGCAGAATCGAGGAGGGGAATCAAGAAGGAGGAAGCGAGGATAGAGAAATGATTTTACAGTAGAATGTATGATCTAAAGAGCAATTATCTTGACAAGAATGGATTCAAATTAACACTGGTTTATTTATGTTTTAACTCTCTATGTCTACTCAGAGTAGAGCTTAGCAATAGTCAGCTGATAGTTGTGTAATTTCCATTTCACACTCTCTTTTTCTCAGGTCTGTCGCCAAGTGAAGTTTAAACAAAGGCTTTCTTTTGTGCAAACATTAATTGGAGGTAATAGTCCATTGGATCACACATTGCTTTTAAGTGTGATTTTGAAGAGACAACACCAACTCTGTTCATGTAAACTGCGGAAGAAATAATAACACTTTAAATCACAGATTTAAAGTTAGCCTTTGTTGTCTTATTAGTGAGTTTTATCTATGAAAATCTTGCTAAATACCATCTGTAATAGCCTCCCAAATTTAGGGAGGTGTCAAGGGCTTATATCACGCTATGTTTCTTCATCACAAACATACTTGGAGTTGTGTTTTGCTTCATTTTTAATGGGGTGATAACATTTTAAAATGGCTTAAAGCTCACAAGAGTCAAGTAGCGTAATGTATGACCTTTAAAATCTTGGTGACGCAGCCCAATGTGCAATGAATTTTCTCAAACCTACCACAAACACATGCATTTTTAACGTGAGCAGGCCCACTTCTCCAAAGATCTGACCTGTAACTTGGCTGTGTGATGTGGGGTCAAGCAGGTGGCGGACCCTCTACCAGAAAAGTTACACAGTGCACTCATACAGGTACGCATGGATGCCTCCGTCTGTCCGTAATTTGGTATGTCTCCTCAGAAGATTGTAGATGCTTCAGCACGGAGTTGTACATGTTTTATCCACTGGGGACAAGTGTGAGCACAAGGCAACTGTGGAAGCTCTTATGTCATTTTCTTTTCTAATTTGATCTAAAAATGTACTAATATATCAGTTGAAAGATCCCAGGGCTTGTCCAGGCTTCTTTCTTTAGCAGGGCTGCCCATGTTTTTTAAAGGTACTATATTACACAAAACTGATCCTTGTGAGCTTTTAATCATGCTACGATGCTGTTACCTCATCAAAAAATACCCGGAATAGTGTTTTGTTTCATTCAGACGTGTTTGAGTAACACTTGCCACGTTTGAACATGAAAGTTGGAATAAAAATTAATTCCGCTTTAAAAAGATCTTGTAAGCACTTAATTCCTAATGGTTATTAAGAATTAAACTTATTCAGAATTCAAATTAATTCCAAATTAAGTGGGTGGTTTATTCAGATTTCAAATCCGAATTAATTTATTCCTTGATCATGTAAATGTTTGTTCCTTTTAAAAATAATTCTGGTTCTTCAGAGCAGGTACGTTGGGTCGCCCTTCTGACACGATGACGGACTGCAAGATGGCGGCCCGGAGCAAATGGTCTCAAAACGAAACACTTTTTTTTTTTTTTTTTTTTTAAATATGCTTCAGACTTTGATCTACTGCTCTTTGGATTTGCGAGTGGGATGCGGGAGTGGGCTGAGGTAGAGCAGCCATTGACTCAGTTTGTCTTCTTCCTCCTTTCTCCGACACTCTTCCCTTCTCCTCCTCAGCTCACAGATGTAAAGTGTAAAGAGAGAATTCTCGAGCTGCTGTTTTATTATCATCGGAACGACTGCGAAAAAAGTTTGTATCATGTTTGTGTCCGTGGCGTAACATCAAACCGAGATGACAAAAATAGCGGTAGCCAGCTGACTGTGCGTTTTCTTCCGGTATACGTAAATACATTCATGTCCCTGTCCAATCAGAACTCTTCTCAACCCCCAGACATTGAGCGGAATTAAATAAAGCCGATTTAATGTGTTTTCCATGTAAACCTTAATTCGGAATTATTATTTCCATGTAAATTCAAAGGAGAATGTTTTAATTATGATTTGAAATAATAAAAAAAAAATATATATCATGTAAACGTGGCCATTATAACATAGATCAGAAAATAGAGTATTATGAGCCCTTTAGGAGTTCGGGCAAATTTCAATTCACAATTTAACAGCTACTTTTCTACCTTCTGCCAACATGTGGTTCAGTTTCCCCTAGGCTAAAAAATGTGTTTATAATGAATACACCATCACTACAATATCTATTATGATGATGGATCAAATGTTCCAAGGCCTGCTGGACTTACTCATTGCTTCTTTTAGACAGCTCAAGGTTTCATTTTTAAACTTCACTTTCAAATGAAGACATACAGCAGATAGTGTCATACTTCTCCATTATAACGCTTCACTCTGCCGACCTTAACCCCGTGTCTATAGTTTCTGTATTGTGGCCCACACAGAATCCATGGGGTGTTCACGAATGGCACTGCTTCATTTGTTTGGAGCTCTCAAAGTCAAAGGAACCCTCATTAATCCTGCAGAACAAGACTTGGATCTTCTCCAACTTTCTTCTACTGACTCGGGCTTTGAACCTCAGCGCAGAGAAGATAGATAATGACAACCTTATAGTCAACCTCTGCTATGTACGCCTAAAATTAACAAGATTTTATAAATATCACATGGATTTCTGTTTAAACTTGTTAAGATACCACTTTTTTCTTATAGATATACCTCGCGTAAAATGAAATATCCAGATTCAGAAAAGCAGAATCGGCTACAAAATAAAAATCTTTATGGGGTTGCGGTACCTCTAAAGATGATAATTTGCCCACTAACCTGAGTGTTGGAAGTTCGATTTCTCCATTCCCTTAACTGCTGTTGTTCTCCTGGGCAAGACGCTTTCCAAATTTTGCTTGCAGTGTATGAATATGAAGGTATACGTGGTTTCTTGATGTAAAGAGGTTTGGGTTCATGGTGTTTTTAGTGAGTACAGTGTCCAAACCCTAGGACTGTAGTCAACTAAAGAAAGTCTTGGTCGAATAAATCCATATCCTGCTGATTAATTGAGTCTGCACTCTGCTATCTCTGCTAACGCTCAGAGCAGCTTAAACTCAGTCTGAGGACGATCTAAAGCAGCTAAAAACATGATTTATGACATGAGTGATTAATGACAGAGATAGTGTTTGTGCTACCTCTGCCATGTCTGCACAAAGCTTTAAAGGGCTGTTCACACTGCACGCTTCTGCACGAACAAGGCAAATGATTTACATGTTAACCCTATGTAAAGTTGCGTTGACTTGCAAATAAAGTTCTACTACACGAATGACTTGAACTGGGCGCCGAGATTTGTGCGTTTTGAGTGGTGCGAATAGGGGAAATGAGCGCCGCAAATTTGCAAAACTGCCGTTAATGAGCAAATTCCCAAAAGGGAGGTGCTTGCGAAATTCTTCAAAGTTTAAAGTTTTGAACTTTCTGCGAATAGTCGTGTCACGTCAACCAATCAGGGGCCATGTTCTGATAGTGATGTAAGGTTTATGTAATGCTGAGACAGACTTTCATTCAACATGGAGGATACACTCATTGTTGCTGTGGGAAATGAGCCAATATGATACCAGCATGAGCCAGTACAGAGGCCCGAATAAGCTCAACAGAGCAGGACCTACACCAGACTCTTTCCCCACTCTCCTTTATTTTATCCAATCTGTGTATCATTCATTCATTCAGTCTCAGTCTTGTTGTGGTCCCGGTCTCAGTCCTGGTCTCAGTCCTGGTCTCAGTCCTGGTCCCGGTCTCAGTCATGGTCTGTTATGCCGGACTTTTGTGCTGTGTACAGATTGAACCAGGACTAAACCAGGACCAAACCAGGTCTAAACCAGGTCTAAGCCAGGACTAAACCAGGACTAAACTGGTCTCAGTCCTGGTCTGGTCCTGGTCTGGTCTCAGTCTCAGTCCTAGTCTGCGATGCCAGACTTTTGCACTGTATACAGACTGAACCAGGACTAAACCAGGACCAAACCAGGTCTAAACCAGGACCAAACCAGGTCTAAACCAGGTCTAAACCAGAACTGAACCAGGACTAAACCATGTTTAAACCAGGACTAAACCAGAAGTAAACCGGTCTCAGTCCTGGTCTGGTCCCGGTCTCAGTCCCGGTCTCAGTCCCGGTCTCAGTCCCGGTCCCGGTCTCAGTCCCGGTCTCAGTCCCGGCCTATGTGCTAACTTATTTACATATGTAACCATGTGCTTCGGCAGGCTTCTCATCTTTTTACAGGCCTCAAACATGAGGGAAAAAAAAAAAACTCACTGCCTTTAGAAACAGAGGTTAAAATATGTATGTCTAACTGTTCTGAAGCAGCTGTACTGTACATAGAGGAATTTAAAACTTTATTTTACGATATTTAAACAAATGATGAACCTATTTCTAGGTTCATCAGGCCTTTTTATGTCTAGAAATCCTTTTATTAAACAGAGGCAAAAAAAACATAAAATATTTGATTATTTATAAAGGCATATCCCAAATTGTGTATATAAAATCATAAAAAAAATAAATAAAAATAGATCACCATGAGATCGGTATTTCTAATATTTAAAGAATCAATATTGGATTGTGAGCCAAAAAAACAGGTTCAGGACATCCTTAATATGTATAGTATTTTTTAGAAAAGTACTAAACACTATTTATATGAAGTCAGATTACATTTCTGAATCACGAGTTCTTCAGCAAACTCTAAACTAACTTGTGCTTTTTACTGTTGTCCCTGTAAATCCTGATAAAATGATGAGTCGACCAACCGATTAATCGACTAAAGGCTTAGAGCCCTAACAATATCCTAAAAGAAGAAAGATTCTGAATGTGTCTTAATGATTGGACTTCCCATGTCTGTGTGAGCCCTGCAGCTTCAGCCTCACTGTGATAAGGTGGTTAAAATTTTGTGAAATATTTACTATTCCCTGTCATGTAATTTTTTCTTCAGTTATTTTTAAATTTTTAACATCAGAACATCTCTGAATAATTACCTGTCAAAAAATGATCAAACCTGAATAAAGCTTTTTAAAAACTTTGCTGAAAAAAAATGAAAATGAATCATTTACTCATAATAGCTCTTTGATTAGAACATTCCTTTTCAACCTGACTAATTTCTGACTAAAACTACCAAATAATTCTAGCCTCTTTGTTTGACCTTCTCCATTTGTTAAGTAGTATTTAGCTTACAAATCAAATTAGTCTCCATGTTTGACGTAATTACCCAAATACAGCCGTTCACACAACTACCTTCCCTAATGAGAATTTTTTTTTTCATTAAAGCTGCTGTACCTTCTTTTAACAGTCTTAAAGTAGTTCTTTTTAAACAGTTCGTCCCCGTTCGTCGTTCATTTGATTCACCTGACCCGCCCATGTGTAATCACTACCCGCCCGCTTACCTGCCTGTAAAATTCCAGAATGTTAAAACCCGCTCATTTCAGCAACCTGACCCGGTGCAGGACTCTCCTGTGACTCGTCATTTTGGTCTTAACATCTTAATCCACTCTACATGATCCTGATGTTTTTATTTTGTGATTTTATCCATAAACAAATTCCTATTTCTAATATAGAACTGGTTCTAAATTTGCTCCTGTAACTGCAAGCCTCATGAGCTTCATTTGACTGGAGCCGAACACTATGGCTGATGTCACACTCCCTTATAGTCCTCTCTTTTCATGTGCATGTTATTGCTTGGTATTTTTGAGCTATAAAACCACCTGTAGAGCTGTTTAATGTCATACTGTGGAATATTCCAGGCAGAGCAATAGCATATCCATAGAAACAAGCACATGACCGACCCCCAACCATAAAGTTTTTTATTGCACCTTTAATATACATGTGTTTTTTACATGCAGCAGATTCCTGTTTCTGCCACTCTTGTAATCCCCCCTCCTCTCTGTGGAGACAATTATAGTGTGACAGGCCTTCATTTAACAAGTTGCTGTTTCACCTCTTGAGGATGAACACATGGCATTCTAATTACCAAACGGACAACACCGGCGCCTCCCCGCTGCTTTAATGCCTCTAATGCACCTGACAGAGGAGGACTATGCCGGGCCTGAAATTACAGGGATTAATGTTTCCAAGACTAAAACACTTGAAATGGGCCTTCTCTGACAGGGGGAGCAGCCAGAAAATCCACTTACAGCATCATTGCTTTGACATTATTCACAGCACGCCGAGGTTTGGGCCAGTCGCGGTGATGAATGAGGCGTATTTGCCAGCCGGACTAATTTGGAGTGTTTAGTGCACGCGAGGAACAGAAGAAGAAGAAGGGGGAGGAGACAGGGGAGCGCTGGGGTCTTGTAGTGGGGAAGCAAAAAAAAAGGTAGTGTCAAAAGTTGCTGTTGCTCTTTTATTTTTTTATTTTTTTTTTACCTGTAGATGGCAGATGTGATTTATTTTTTTTTTTTCTATTTGCCCCTGAGTTAGATTCTAAGGTTGATGGGTGGGGTTTGCATGTTCTCCCTGTGTTTGGATAAAGTGGCTCACGTCACATATTGAGTTATATGTATTTTCAATCTGGATCTTGAGCTTTTGCTGAAAGCTCTCAGAAAACATGAAGCATTATGAGGACTGTTTGAATTTGATTGGATGAAGCATCACAAAATTTAAACTTTTGTTACATCCACTTAACAGATGGGCATGATTAGTCGACTAAAAAAATATTGATAATTGATCATTAAGAATTTCGTTCATCACATTTTTAATCGACAAACCAAATGTAGGTTGCTGTGCGTAGCGTAGTGCAAGGAGACGAGGCTGCGTCTGACAGTGCAAACACTGGAGTTGCAGCCTCACAGTCTCACGTTTGGGCTCTGGCACCTCCTTGGAGATCACTGCACCACTCAGTGAGTGTGTTTACATGCACATCAGTGTCCCGAGTATGATCGGGTATTTTGAGTATCTCGGTTTTGTCATGGTGCGTATATACGCGGTATCCTGCTTACTGCAACATAAAGTTGAGTGCACGTGTCCAAAAGACAAACACTTTTCAGTCTTTTCATCACAACAGTAGCCAAAATAAATAAAGTGAATGAAATGAGTGTTAAATAAAGAGCTGTGCTAAACCTGCACACGTCTGATCTCTGAAAACATGAACTATTTCCAATGTGACACACACACAGAACAGTCATCAACATCAGCATCATCAACATCCCTCTGTCACAGAACAAACACCTATATTCTGTTCGTGTCCAACAGAAACTGACCACATCAGTTTTTTTTTTTTTTGTTTTTTTTCAGCCCTTATAGTTTATGTAAAAGAGCCATGCAGTTTTAAGTTTCCTTTCTGTAAAATGTAAAAAAAAAAATGTGGCAAAGCTGCAATAAACACATTATAATATCAAATGGGCTGATGTGGTTATGGTTTATTTTAATATAAAAATGTTAATGATTAATCAAATATCAATTGTTAATCCTCCTGGCGATCAGTTAAGAAACTTTAACCAAATTCCCATCTCCAATCCAGTTATATCCAGTACAAGCACAGGCGTCTTCCCTGTCCACAAATACACAAAGCACTTACCTTTTGCACATTTATCATAAACCTATTTGACTGATGTTAAAATAGACTGAAGTACATCCGGCGGCGTCGCCATGTTTGTTTTGCTTCGCTTGAGCAGTTCTCTTTTGGCTTCCACACAAACGTCAGGGCTGCTCTGTGATTGGTCGCCCACCATCTGTCTGGCCCTGTCACACCAGCGAGGGCCGAGATGCATTTTCGTGAGTTTGTGAACTCAAATTCCAGGTTTAGTGTCTCGGTGGAATTCCCATAGGTGCCTTCTTTGCTCCTAAGATAAAAAAAAAAAATAGTACTGATATTGAGTTGTATTATAAATTCTGTTTTAAGTTCAAGGTCTTTGTATTGACTGATCCTCTCGACCTCCTCACGTGTCCTCCTGTGCAACACACTGCAACATTCACTAGCACCTATTGTCTGCAGATTGCTATTATTTAAACGGGGGAAAAAAAGGTATTTATGAAGAAAACAGAATGCACATTGTAAGAGTTAAAAGATAAATAGTTTGTTGATTTAAATTTAGTGAATCTTGAGCGGAACATTTGAGGCCAGTAAATAAAAGCTCGTGAAGTGTTTTTGGTCTCTCGTGGTGTTGGAGTGTTCCTTTGAAATGGCAATACTGGGTAAAGGGGAATTAGGTTCAAGCGTGTTTCATTTACACATTCAAAGGTGCGTATTAAAAACATCAAAAAAAAAAAAAAAAAACCTTTCCGCCTGATTTTGAATGGGCTTTTAGAGTGGGTCTCAGGGGCAGCCCACACAATACTTCACTGTAGCAACAAACCAAGTCTCTGTATTTACCCACTTCATCCAGGTCCAAGAATCAACAGATGTCCTTCGATTCAACAAAGGCTTTGAGGTGAAGGCTTGGATCCCACTGGTACCTATATAACCGAGTAAACTGCTCATGTAAAGAGATAGTGATGGTCTATTGAGGCAGGAGGGGAAAGATCTCGTCTCGAGCAGTTTGTTAAGAAAACTTTTTGAACATTGTACATGTGGTGGTGCTGGACTGTGAAACTTGAAGCCCTTTGGAACTTGCTGACTTTATTAAACCACTGTGTAACTTTTTCACTAACATAACACACTAAAATAAAATCATGTTGGGGTTTTTTGATTTTCTTATTTCACTGGAAAAGGAAAAACTGGAACAAACATGCAACTTTACTCTGAGTGGGCTTGCCTCTCCACTCTTCACTCCACTGACTTGGCTTGTCGCCATGGTCATGTTTCTCCTTTGGCTATAGTTTTGTATTTGCATAGAATCGTGCAGATGATGTGCCACCTCCACAAAGTTACACAGTGACCATGGTAAGATCATGTCTCCTCATAAAAGCGAATATATACTAGATTACTTCTATTCTTGTTGTCCATACGTTTTCACCAAACTTGTTCCATTCATGTCCGTTGTTTAAGAGGGGGTATTATGTTAAATATTTTATTTTATTTTCAGTGGTAGATGAGCAAGTAGGTGAGTGCAGGTAGTAGTACTGTGAAGGTACACAATTACAGTAATGGCACTCTCATTGCAATTTCTGTAATTAGGCCAGAGCCAGATTACTTTCTTCACGTACAATCAAGAAGTACAATAAAAATCACTCAATAAAATAAAAACATGACAATTTAAAAAAAAAACACTCTTCAGAATGTGATTTTCAACAATAAATAATAGTACATTCTTTTATCATGTAGTCTTATGCTACGTTTATATGATGACGGTCTGAACTTTTTTTTACACTTTTTATTCTGCGTTTAGACGAGCATTTTTGGGACGAAATCTGCGTGCATACAGTGACGCAAAAGTGTGTGGAATTCGATTGGGTGTGCATGCCAGGCGGTTAGGTGGTGACATTATGTGGTGATGTATGTAACATAAACGCGTACGCGACTTGAGCAGATCTGACCAGAGTTTTGCGTCTTGGGCAGTGTAGACGCAAAAGCTACGGCAGAGCGTATTCAACTTTACCACTATGGAGGGTGGTTTCAGATTTGAGCGTTTTTAAGCCCCAAAAACGCCAACACCGTCTAAACGAAAGACACTTCGGATAAAATATTTTTTCGTTTTAACCTGCAAGCGTTCTCTTGTAAACAATGCCTGTGGATGAAGGGCTTTTGTAATTTTGTTACTTAGATAAAAATACAGATACCAGAGCAAAGTAACATTCAAGTAAAAGCCTAAAAAGAAAGACTTAAGTAGAAGTAGTCCACACATATTTTGAAGCACATATTAAAGGTTAAAATGTAGAGCTTTTTTGCAAAATTTTGTTCAATAGAAACATTTGAAGTGCTATTTTTTTCCAAGCTGTTTTTATTTATATATTTTTGTTTCCTCAAACTACAAATGTGTTAAAAGTAAAATAAACCTTAAGCCCTTCCAGCAGTTCTCAAACAAACAATACTTTTACTTTTTAGTCCAATTCAAAAAATGAGGTGGAGTAAAAAGTACAGATACCTACTTTCATGTAGTAAAGTAAAATATATCTACTTGAAAATCTACTTAAAGTACAGATATAGATTAGCTTTGTACCGTGTTATAACTGGTTTTAGATGTTATCCGTGCATGTTTCAGTAATTTAGTGATCTCTCCTGCGCTCTCAAACCCTCAGATACGCGCCTATGCCATCTGCTGTTTTGTTTTATCACTACTTGTATATGTCATGATTGTATACGGCTGGAGGCATTGTCCGTACACGTAAATCCTTTGACAGGGCCTCTCCGCTCGCCACAAATCGTCATGACACAAATAGCGCGGACCAAAAAAAAAACGAGTCAAGCGCCTTGCCCAAGGACACAACAACACCATCCAGACAAAACGCATATGTGACTCCCACTCAGGATCGCATCTGGTCCCGTCTCCTTTATGTAGCCGCTGTAATCGTCTGCACCCTCCCAAAATCTTCCTTGACAGCTCCCCGCGCCCGTTCTGCCGTCTTTAAATTCTCTTCCCCGCAGCCTTGTTTATGCTGATTTAATAGTGCTTTAAAAAACATGTTTGCGAGGGACGTGGGAGTTGACGCAAAATTGATGCCGACTGTCGCGGAGCCCATAAAGCTCATCAGCGGCCTCCTCGCGAGCGTCATGGACCGATTCCAGTTTTCCTCGCGTTTGCTACCAAAATTACCGCATTATTTATGTGAAAATAAATCTACAAATGTTTATCTAGAGAGGAAATATCTGGATTTACGAAGTTATCTGTGTTTGCTTGTCCACATCAATGCATCCGTCGCAACCTGCTCGTGTGTGGGTGAATCAAGGACAACGGCAATTCCTTTAGGTGGTGGTAACTGATGAGAAACCTCCTACACAAAATAGAACTTTTTCTTCTGTTTATGAACATAGGGTTTGTTCTGTTTTAAGTTTCTGAAGTTGTAAGATCTGAAGTTTGCAAATCGTCACCTTTTTATATAGCGCGTTCTACCTTCGGGGCACTCAAATCAGTGTACGTCGAGCAACAATTCACACATTCATACATAAGTGCGTGTAGACATGGGGGTTAATGTGTAAGTGTACTGCCCAAGGTCACAATGTCGGTATTCATCTGTAGGTACTGGATATGGACCGCCCGCCAGTGAAATTGACTGCTCTTATTTTTATTTTGGGAACAGGATTCGACCCTTCAACCTTCAAATCAAAGGACAAGCACTTTACTGAGCTACTGCTGGTCCTGAGACATTGCTTTGCTCGAAATGTTCCACAGTATGACATTACTCAAACTGGCGAACATGCATACGTGTGGTGAGTTGGGTCATCTCTCCACAGATCTGATCGGTAACCAGGCCAGGTTCCGTCATCTGCTTTTCTCCACGGAACTAGATATGTTCAAAGGTGTGCTGTGTAACTTTTCGGTTGATCCGTCATCTGCTTGTTTCTATGGATACGCCACTGCTCTGCCTGGAATGTTCCACAGTATGACATTAAACAGTTCTACTTAACATTTATTCAATTCCAAGTGGACTAACTAACTCAAAAGCACCTAGAAAAACATCTTGCCTCTCCACAGCCGAGTCCTGCATTGGGTCAGGTTCCCGCAAACAGTTGCTGAAATGGGCTGGTTTTAACGTTCTGGTATTTTTATGTGTGTCCAGGACATCTGTTGCCCTGGAAACAAGTGCCACTTCCTGGTCTGTTCCTGAAATGATGGACCAGGCTGAGAGAGTGACTTAAAGGTTTTTATTACATAAAACCATCAGCGGAGGAGAGCGGCTCACTAGCTGCTCTCCTGGTTTAGTCCTGGTTCAGTCCTGCTGTAGTACTGGTCCAGTCTTGGCGTAGTCCTGGCGATCAGTTCGACGGTTGCGGCCTGTATATATTTGTGCTAATGACGCTGGTTTAGTCCTGGTTTAGACCTGGTTAAATCCTGGTTTAGACCTGGTTAAATCCTGGTTTAGTCCTGGGTTAGACTTGGTTTAGTCCTGGTTTAGTCCTGGTCCAGTCCTGGTGTAGTCCTGGTGTAGTCCTGGCGATCGACTCTACGGTTGCGGCATGTATATATTTATAATCCACTAATGACATGGTGTAGGTTCAGTCCTGTTAAACCTGGTTCAGTCCTGGTTTAGTCCTGGACTATTGGACTGTCGGACTAATGGGCTGACCCCGATTCATCATGAGCACAGACAGGTAACGGGTTGAATGTCAACGGGTCTGGGTGGGTGCAGATTTAACTTTGACATAATAACGGGTTAACAGGCAGGTGTGGTGCTGTACTTGCCGAGTGCGGGTCTCCAAAAATGGACTCATACAGGACTCTGCTCCACAGATCTGACCTGCAACTTGGTCAGGTGCGGTCTCCATGAAGATAGAAAGATTTAATACCATACTGTGAAACTTTCCAAACAAAGCAATAACATCTCCATGGAGAAAAGCATTTAACAGACACTACACCAGAAAAGTTGCACCTTTAATGTCATAACATGGAACATTCTAGTAAAACTAATAACATCTCCATGGAGACACACCTGAAAAGTTACATATAGCGGACCTTTACCAAAAAGCGAAACAAACAAAGTGACAGGTTGAATCCACAAAAATAAAAACACCATTACACCCACGTTCAGCAGTGTGTTGATTTAGACACCTCTCCACTCGAGGACAGTGTAGCTCTCATATGTGGTCGGCCAAGCGTCTGGGGAGGCAGCACCGTCCCCTTAAATCTAAAAGACCTTGGCTCCGAGTCATATCTCTTTTACTTTCTCCAGTTCTGAACAAGAGATCACTTCTGTCCATGTGGAACAGCATCAATTACACAGGAAATGCGGCCAAGAAGTGTCTAAGAGGCGTTTGAATGGACTGAGTTTAGAATGAATAGTTGGTACTAGAGCATGTTTCAGACACTTTAAACATCTGCCGTAAGAGTTTTGTTGCATAAATAGGGTTATGAAATAGTAACAGTTCGTAAATTATTGTAGTGCAACTTAAAGGGCCAGTATTATGCTATTTTCTGATCTGTTATAATGTTGATTCTTCAGAAACAGACCTGGAGTTGTTTTGTTTCATTCACACATGTTAAACACACAAACCCTGCACATTTAGACCAAGTTCTTCTCTGAAACAGAAAACACTCCACACACCTTCACTTGAATCATTTGGATAATTGCAGCCCTTCTGAAAAAAGTTAAAAAGATATCTGTTATCTTGAAAACTACCATTTCATGACATCACAAGGTGGAACAGAGCTTCTTGGGCTTTGGAGATGTAGACAGACTAATAATGAAGGGTTACTCAAACACACGTAACTGAAACAAAACACAACCCCAGGTATGTTTTTTTGTGAAGAAAACATCATTATAACAAGGTTTAAAGCTCAAAATATCAAATTTTTTGTTCCAATACAGGGGATCAGAATGAGGCCGCTATGTTCTGTCTGCAACTAATTATGAAGTGTTTTATTGTCTGCAAACCAGAAAGTACTCCGACTATACTTACGGACTATAATGTGAACTTAAAATCCTTTAATTTTCTCTAAAATTGACAGTGCGCCTTATAATCCGGTGCGCCTTATGTATTAATTCTGGTTGTGTTTGCTGACCTTGAACCGATTTTATGTGGTACACAGCGCTCAAAAATCTGTCAATGTTTTAGTATGACTTTGATGAACTACAAAGCCGCACTGCTTGATGCATTGTCGGAGCATTACGGCTGCCGTAGTCAGGAGCCTCACGAAGTAAAGCCCAATTTATGGTACTTAGTCCAACAGAATTTGACCACATCAGTGCACAAGGAGCAAGCCATGTGGTTTTAAGTTCTGTTTCTGTAAAACGTAAACAAATGTGCTCAAAGCTGCATTAAACACATTATGTCCAATGTATATTTGCATTGTCCTCGTAGAAAATAAGAAAAACAAACTTAAATGATCCACCCACATTCACATTCATAATACACATTCTCCAAGACAGGAAACGCCAGGCGAATTACGCCACGATCTGCCAATGGATCGTGGATGCCTGGGCCAAGGGATCAGTCTCAAGTGTCGTCCGTTTGTTTTGTTTAATGCGCCTTATAATCCGGTGCACCTTATCTATGAAAACAGACGAGTGAATTCAACAGTCTTCATATTGCGCCTTATAATCAAGTGCACCTTATAGTCCATAAAATACGGTAATGCTGGTGCAATTGTTAGTATGCTAGTTGTTACTTTACAATGATGGCCAAACTCTGCTCTGCTCTGGCCTCTGAAAGTTGCAAAAAACTTATAAACTCATTATGGTGAATGAGGATGCTCAGAATGCATTGAGAAAATGAACTAGATCCATTAAAAAAAAAAAAAAAAAGTTAGCAATATATTATCTTTTTACCAAGGCAAGTTGTCTTTACTTATAGAGCACAAGTCATTCAAAATAGAAACTGGGGATGCTGCTTTTGCACTTTAATAAAAAAATCTGCAGTGGGAATCAGACCAGGAACATTTTGGTGATGTGGTTTCATAGTGAGAAACAAAAGTACACATACCACACCTGCCTTTGAAAACAACATATTTATACTGTACTCGTGCAAACGCTAGCAGAGCAACTGGGGGATTCCGAAGACTAAATATGGCCTGGAGTTGTTGCTACTGTTCCGCAAAAGTCCCTGTACTGCAAGACTGATCACAACTACCAAAACACAAGCTCAGTGGTGGATGAAGTACTCAATTTTGTTACTTAAATAAAAGTATAGATACAGTGGTAAAAAGTATAGCAACTCCAATTTTTCTTGTGAATTTTGTGTATTTTTATTTTATTTTATGTTTGCTCAAAGTCCAAGGATCTTACTGCAAACATTGTAAAATAACTCTGTTCACAAATGTAGTGGAGTAAGAAATAGAATGTGCTTCCAAATGTAGTGAAGTAAAAGCAATGGTGGACGTAGTACTCAATGTTGTTACTTAAGTCAAAGTATTGATATAGTGGCAAAATATTACCCAAGTAAGAATATAAGAATCACATGAAAACATCTACTGAAGTGAAAGTATTAAAGTACCTGTTTAAAAATATACTTAAAGAGTAAAAAGTCAAAGTATTTTGCAGGCAGTTTTAGAACAATGAAAGGATGAAATGTTGTTAGTTTATTGAATTTAGTGTTTAGTGGATTTTAAGTGATTCAGTTTTGTGTTTTTGTGTGTTTTGTTTTGCTCAAAGTTTGGACATTAATTCAAATGAAATATAAACTGAAAACTAAAAATAAGTCTTGGCTATTTTAGCAGGACTCCATAAAGAAAAATACTTTTACAAGTATTACAAGTACACATAACATAAATACGGAAGCCCTGAGCGGCAAGAGAGAGAGAAAAAAAAAATCTTTCTTTTTTTGGTCTGGTATTTACATGAATTTACTGGGAAAACACTTTCCCAAGCTCTAGAGTGGTGTGTGTATATATATATATATATATATATATATATATATATATATATATATATATTTTTTTTTTTTTTTTTATCAGAAAAAACAACAACACACACACACACACAGAGAAAAAAAACACCATGTTTGTGTTGTTGGTGCAAAATGGGAACGAAACAAACAAACAAAAAAACACTTAGGAAATAGTGCCCAAATGATGTGTCTCTTTTTTTGTTGTTGTTGTTGTTTTTTTTCTCACTTGCCGCTCAGGGCTTCTGTATATACATGCTCTTAAATGTAATGAAGTAAAAGTAAAATATATTTACTGTAAAATGCACTGAAGTAAAGTACAGATACCTAAAAAATTTTAATTAAGTATTGCACTTTTATTTTTGTACTAAATTACCTTCCACCACTTAGTAAAAGTAAAATGTATCCACTATAAAATGTACTTACGTGAAGTACAGATACCTTAAAATTCTACAGCACCTCACTACTTTGTAACCTTCCACAGCTGCTTTTAATTTAATGTTTTGTACAAATGACCAGAGCATTTCCAGTATTTATTTGCAGTATTTGCAGGTCACAGTTGAGAGCGGGGTTGACTCGGGGACACGGGGTAAGAATGGGACTCGGCTCCATTGCCCATTCCTTACAGTAAATCCATTTTATTGCTTTTACTAGAAATTGGCTGCGGCATGTTTCTGGGTCTGTGGCAGCTGTTTTATCTAAACTTGTAAACACATTTTGTCTTTCCGCACACCCTATCCCTCGTCCCCTCTCCCCTCTTTCCTCCCTTCCTCCCTCCCGCCCTCCGGAGCCCGCCGCCGCCGCCAAGGTTATCTCTTCCATCGATTCTTATCATCGGCTTGTCAATTGATCTATTACTCCACCGCACCACCTACTTAATGCTAGCCTGATTAATTATTGTCCCCCACAGGGCTAGGGGGCGGGAGGCTGCCGGCGAGAATTCTCCAGATTAAGATGAATTTTCATTGCCTTTGTTTTCCCGGGAGCTGTGAAAGTTGTAGAGTTCCGTGGTGCATTTAGAGTGGTTCAAATAGGCTGGTCCCCCCCTCCACTGGTGCCAGATGGGTTCTCTGTTCCCCATATAGACTTAGGCAAACTTTATTGATACACAAGGGGAATTATTTGGACACAGCATCTCACACATTACAATATATTATAATAACAAAGAACAAAAATAGAAATGGTAATAATACATTTAAAATAAGTAAGGAAAATAGCAAGACAACGAAAACTGGTGTCAAAGGAAAATAAAATATTGAGGTAATACAAATATACAGTGTCTCCACAGTGTGATACAGCTCTACTTTACTTTTTTTTTTTTTTAATTACAATTGGTTTTACAGCTGAAAAACACTTAGAAAAACATGCTTTTTGACTGTGACCTGTAACTTGGTCTGGTTTGGTCTCCTTGAAGATAGAAATGTTTAATTCCATACTATGAAACATTCCAGACAAAGCAATAACATCTCCATCGAGAAAAGCATTTGATGGACCCTCCATCAGAAAAGTTACTCAATGCACCTTTAGGCCCCTTTTACATGTACACGGGTATTTTTAAAGACTGCTTTCATGTGTTTGCATTTGCACACACAGCTGATGAATCATATCCATGACCAGAGACCAATGAGGTTCGGAGGTCAGCAATTTTGCCACTTCTTTAACACATCTGCGGAGAGGCAACCACGCTCAAGGTATTTTTGAGTAATACTTACAACTGTAATGAAATAAATGTTCTAGGTTTGAATCTAATCTAGATGCCGCCCAGAGGCTTGACGTAGTTATGATGACGTTCGATAGCATATTTATCCAGGTTGATGAAAATAAAAACTTTTTTGAAAAGGATGCTGTATGCACGATGTTATTTTGGAAAGTGGAGGGAGAGAAATATCCATTTCTCAGCATATGTGGCTATGTAAAGGTACCTTTAAATTCGAAATTAACATTTTCCTGACAAGTTTTGACACTGAGAGATGTTTTATTCCCTGATAAAACAGAAAACAAGGTACAGGCAGAGGAGGGCTCCCAACAGCCTCTTAGTAATGTAGGTTTAATCCTGTTATGGGCTTTTAGATGTTAAATATGCACTGTGTAAGGCGAGGAGAAAATTCAGTTTGTCGACTGGACAAAAGTTAGTTTGGTTGAAGACGTTTCCGAATTTTCTCCTCGCCATGGATTCTACCTGGACGACTGAGGGATTCTTCACACATGCGCTGTGTAAATTTTTGGTCGGGGGTTTGTCACCTGCTTGTTTCTATAGATATGTCACTGCTCTTCCTGGAATGTTCCACAGTGTGACATTAAAAATGTGCAACTTTTCTGGTGGAGGATCTGCTACTTACTTGTCTCCATGTAGATGTTATTGCTTTGCCTGGAATGTTCCATGGTATAACATTAAACATATCCATCTAGCATTTCTTCATTATAGTTGTTTATGTTGTTCAAAAATAGAATAATTATTTTTTTGTAAATAGGTGCACTTTCTACGGATCTGGACTGTAATATAGCGTAGTGCTGTAACCTGCTTCTGTTCCTTGTGATTGAAATATAAAATTGCCTAGAAATATACACAGTGCACCTTTAAATAGCTCTACATTACATTTATTCCATTACAGCTGGTTTTATAGCTCAAAAACACAAAAACATGTGTTCTGACTGTGAGCGGGCTTCCCTCTCCACAGATCTCACCTGCAACTTGATCTGTTTTAGTCTCCATGGAGATAAAAAAAAAAGGTTTAATGCCATACTGTGAAACACTCCAAACAAAGCTCCGATCAGCCTCGCACTTAATCTCGGTTTTATCCTGTTTGGGGCTCTTTGACGTTAAATCCTCTCATTTATTTTGCCTTGAGAATAAATGACTTTAGTGAAATATGTCATTTGAAGCCTTGTCTCAGTCTCGCTATTTTGACGCCTATTTGTTCCGCTGAAAAATGCCTTGTGGATATGAGCGCGTGGACGTATTAACAGCCCTTTAATAGCCCTTGCAATCTGAGCTGGCTGCCAACAGTGTTTTGGTGCCAGGTAATTCAAATGTAATGTCCATATATTATTTCAGATTGTAAAATGCTGATAGGCTAAATCATTTCCGTGCTGAATTATTCATACTGAACTGTACAGTGAGTATGAGGAGAGACATCGTGTATGTACGCTGTCACTGGAATGGTATGGAACATTTTTCATAATATTTTGCTTCTCTCTAAGTTATAGTGATGTTTACAGCAAAGTCAGCAAATAGATGGGTTCGTGTAAGGACTTTTAAAGGGCCCGTATTCTTCTGTTTTCTGATCTCTGGTAAAATGTTGTTTCCTCATCACAAACATACCTGGAGTTGTGTTTTGTTTCATCTAAATATGGCAAAGGAGGAATTCAATTTGTCAACTGGACAAGCGTTTATTTAGGTGGAAAATGTTTGTCCAGTCTCAGTTTACCTGGACGACTACACGCTTCATCTAGATGTGGTTAATACTACAGATGTATCGATATCTCTCTCTGTACGATATTATCACGATATGCATCTCATGGTATGATATTTCTTGTGATATTTTGGAGAGAACACTTTTTTGCTTTTAAAATACATTGACAAGATTTTGGTGTGAATTTTTTCCATCATAATTCCAAAATTTCAAGTAAAAAACATGTTTCTTCATGTCGTCTGCACTGAAATGAATCATGGGATATGTAGTTCCCTATGTCTATAAGCTCATGCCACCATAAAACGATGCATTTAAGCAAAGGAACTTGTGATTCGATATATTGTGACGGTCCATGATATTATTGTGAGACTTTTGACAATATGGTATCAGGATATTTCGGTTTTGTTATGTCCTTAGTTAATACACAAACTCTGCATTTAGGCTGTGTTCTTCTCTCAGACAGAAAACGCTCTGTTCCAGCTTGTTGATGATTAAATTGATAATACAGAAGTGCTCCACTGCATTTTTAAGCTCCACGCATCTTCACTAGAATCATTTGGATGATTTGAGACCTGGAATTGTTTATCTCTACTGAACTTATTTCTTATTTATTTACGCATTTATTTATTTATTTATTTATTTGTAAAGGGACAGCACATATTAAGGAACATTTAAAATATGAATATATAAAAATTATAGCCAGCGTGACTAATTTCTATCTCTAGTCCCTTGGCAGTTTGATGTGAAATTGTCTACAGGACAGGGAAAATACAGCAATAATCACACAAAAGTACATAACACCAGCACACTCATTGTACATACAATTCATTTCAAACAGTTCATTTGAAGTTCAAAGTCAAGAGTTAAAGAGTTAAACTAAAACTAAACTAGAGAACTAAAGCTATAAAGGGTAGCTTGAAAACTACCACTACATGACATCACAACGTGGAATGTAACATTTTGAGCTTTGGAGATGTATACAAACCAGTAATAAAAGGTTATTCTAAGGTGTGAATGAAACAAAACACAACTCCAGGTATGTTTTTGCATGTGATAACAATATTTTAACATGGCTTAAAACTCACAAGAGTCAGTTTTGTGCAGTATAGGAACTTTAAAGCGCAATATATCCAGTCGTGATGGGATTTTTGGCTTCTTTGTTGGATCTGAATATTTTGGGCCGTTTAAAAGATTGGCTATTTTTATAGTTATTCATATGACAGAGGCCAATGTGAGAACCAGAGACTGTATATATAAAAGAGCATAGTTAACCCACTAGCCTCCGTGTTCTAAATAGGAAGTGAACATGAGGGCGCTTTCGGCTCCATCGACTCTGTTTCCAGCTGTCACTCCTCTCTATGTAAATACTGCACTGAGCCTTGTCATTTTGGTCACAAAATGTTCATATTAACTGACTCTTCATCATCCTGGTGTTTTTATATGGCTATTTTTTCAATAAATTAAATTACTATTCCTAATATAGAGCTCCAAATTTTCCTGTGTAGCTGTTCAGCTGTGTAGCTTCATTTGACTGGAGCCTGACACTGTGGGGGATGTCACACTTCCTTAGTCCACTCTTTTATACAGTCTGTGGTAAGAACTCAATTAACTACCAACTAAGATTCGGCTCTGATTTTTTTTTCAAAATGGTTCTAAATGAGAGTGGAAATTGCAGTTCTTAAATTCTAAATAAAATCTTGTACTACAATAATTATTCAAAATGCCTAATATGTTTATTTGTTTGTTTGTTTTTTTGTGCACAAAGCTCTCACTCGTGTTGTCTGATCTGCTTCTATGCTGATGCTTGTGTTGATTCAGTGTCAATTAGTGTAAAAATACATAACAATTAAAGAGAAAAAGATTCATTGCTTTTAAAAAATGAGATTCAGATCCAACCTTTCACATTAAGAAACCGTTCAAAGCCACATGACTAATATCCAGTTGTGTGGCTTTGAACGGGGAACCATGTGGTATTTTTGAGGTGACCTTAATATAAGTAATATCTCCATGGAGACGAGCAGTTCCGAAGCCCTTAAAAAGTAACAGAATTCACCTTTATGACGGCTCTGGTGAACTGTTCTTATGGCACAGAGATAAAACAAGCCTCAATGTTGGAAATATCAGGACTATCAAAGACAAAAAAAAAAAAATCATATGTTTTTGAGGCCTAAAGGTAATTATTTTATTGAAGTAAATTGATTGGATTCCTATATGTCTAGACAGCACACAATCAAACAGCAATGATGGATGTCACATAAATAGAAAGTTACAGTTGAACTTTTAAAAGTAAGTCTTATATACTGTATAAGTATACATTCAATCACACATTTGTAGAAAGCTATTTCACTTCACTTTCATTTTGAATTAAAAATTTTTAGTGGTACAGAAGTATGGAGTAAGAAAGCTGTCAAAAATATTCGTCCGCATAAAATAGAAATCCGTGCGTATTTGGGAAATCCGTGCATATTTGGCTGTAGTTGCGCATAAAATAAATATTTGTAAACTCTCAAATGAGTCCAGTCGTACATAAAATATATTGTGTGTATTTTATCCATCAAAATACGAATTGAAAAATTACAACGTCATGAATTACAATCACGAAATGAAAATTTACGATTACGCTTTCATCAGTACGAATACGAATTCACAGACGGAACTTTACTGTCAAAAATACGTCATCACTTCACAGACATTATCCATCGCGCAGAAGAAACATTCACGACTACAGCCACAGCGAGCATCAGTCAGTCTTCACTTCAGCTGCATTTCTCGCATGAAATGCTACTAAAAGTTCCTCGGGACGCTGAAATGTCCCAGTTTACACCAAACACTACCAAACTGTCCTGGTTACAGACGTCACAGCCAATGAAATGTTACACATTACAGTTTAATGCAGCTTCCAGCATCAATTAATGTTCGTGTTTACAGGCAACACCTTGGTATGTTTACAGTATTTTACCGGTAAGTATAACGTCACCGTGATGTGGATGGATTTGCTAATTATAACCCATTATAACTCATGTATAACCCATTGTCTGAAATGCAGCTGAAGTGAAGACTGACTGATGCTCGCTGTGGCTGTAGCCGTGAATGTTTTAATCTAAACATACAGAGAACCTGATATTTGCTAATTAGCCCTGGGATAACGTTACATCGGATGTTAGCCAACTGGCTCCACTATGTTATCTAACATATAGGTGCAATTTCCTGTTCAAAGGAAGTGTTTCTACACAATATTATACAGAAGCGTTCGGTTCCCGAATTCAAGACATTTTTACAATAGATTTTAATTAACCCACTTGTTGGTCGCTGTTGTAGCTTCTTGTGCTATTACTCTGTTTTTACCCTCTAGTACAAACTTGAGCTGCGCAGTCTTGATCTTGATCAATGTTTCTTCTGCTCGATGGATAATGTCTGTGAAGTGATGAGGTATTTTTGACAGTAAAATTCCGTCTGTGAATACGTATTCGTACTGATGAAAGCGTAATCGTAAATTTTCATTTCGTGATTGTAATTCATGACGTCGTAATTTTTCAATTCGTATTCTGATGGATAAAATACACACAATATATTTTATGTACGACTGGACTCATTTGAGAGTTTACAAATATTTATTTTATGCTCAACTACAGCCAAATATGCACGGATTTACCAAATATGCACGGATTTCTATTTTATGTGCACGAATATTTTTGACAGCTTTCTTACTCCATACAGAAGTAATGTTGCGATTGACTGACATGATACAGACAGGACAGTGGCTCGGTCTGCAGGAGACATGCGCATATAGTATATATAGTAGCAAATATTGACACACAAGCCTAGAGCGCCCTCTTGCGGCTGTCAGTGTGAAAATTTTAATATATAAGTAGAAATTAATAAGTGGTGAAGTTTTTTTTATTGTACTTCCTGGTTGGAAATGGGACTAATTATGGGATTAAGCATAATATTAACAAAGGTCAAACCATCTCTAAATTGCAATAGTTATGATAAGAATAAAAATAAATGACAACACCTTTATTTAGTTGAGTGATTGTTTAAACAGCCAGAGAAATGTCCCTTGCATGTAAATTATCCATGCCTTTTGGATGTCATTTTCTGTGTTGATATAAATAGAGGCACTTTCTTTGGAACTCAGCACTACTTCCTGTATTTTTGTACTTTTTTTTTTTCTAGACCTTTCTTCTAAAACTACCACTTACGTGAAGTACAACTATTATAAATACTTACCACAGGTACTATCCCACCAAACCAAGTAGAGATTAGAAAAACATGAAAACCTGTCATATGCACTTTAAATGGAAAAAAAGTGTCATATTATTTGTGTTTGTACCATGATTCTTTCATCTCTTCAGAGCAGAGCGGCGTCCTTGTTAGAAAAATTCTTCTTTGCGACCAACATTAAAAAGACCTGCTCTATGTGTCTCCCTCTCAGCGCTGTCACTCATTCAGACAGAGAGCTCTTAGTTACAGACATCTTCAAGGCTGACATGGAAAGCCTGCTGAGAAGTGGACGAACTGTAGCACCATCAATCTCCAGAGTGCACACACCACAACAGGGGAGGCTCTACAGGCGCAGGGAGAGCATGGATCAAACGTAAAAACATGCAGTAGTCCAGTGAGCACGGAGATTGTACTTACTTGAAGGTCCTGACCCTTATTATGCAAGCTTTTAAAACCACTTTGAACACCTTGGCCTTTGTAAGTCATCATATAAAGAATTATGCAGAAAATCAAAGCCTTAGTTGCCTAAATACATGGAAAATTAGAGATAGGTGAGGTGTTTGTGGTTAATAGTTTTTAGCACATCAGCTTTTAGCATATCTCCAGCACAGAGTGATATTCAGTTTTGTTCGATCTGCTGACTAAAAATACACACACAGCTTATATTAACACTTTAAAATGAAGAGATAGTTGCTCAAAACATGACTACACTGTTTTCTTATAGGTTTGTGGTAAAAAAAAAAAAAAGGCTTGGGGGGAGTTTGTAGTAAATTTAAATAACATAATTTAGGATAAATAATCAGTATAAAAAATACATAAAAAATATCGGCCATCGATTACTCTACACTGTATTCTAAACAATGGGCATCAGCCATGAAAAAGCCCATATCGATTGATCTCTATGCAAAAATGTAGGATTTCACAAACTCATAAGACTATTGTACAAAAACTGTATTTGTGTTTGAGTTCTGGTTAACTAGTGAAATCCAGGGTCCCCACAGTCACATGGAAATCATGGAAAAGTCATGGAAATAGAAAATGTCATTTTCCAGGCCTGGAAATGAAATTTTAGTATCTCTTTCACACAATTATTTCTGAATGTATGCACCTTTTGTTTAAAAGAGACGACAATAAACGCATTGACAGTATTTTAAATGTTAAAAAAAACTATAATACCAAACCATAAGGTGAGTGGAAAGGGTTAACATTTCATATTTAGCCCTACAAGTATGTTCAATTCATGGAAATTTCACTTTAGGTCACAAAAAAGTCATGTAAAAGTTTTGAAATTTTGTCAAAACTTGAGTGGGAACCCTGGAAATGAAACATTTAAATTTTTGAAAACATGCACAGGAAAGCGTTTTGCAGACTCTAAAGCAGGGGTGTCAAGCTCAAATTCACAGAGGGCCAAAATTTAAAACTGGCACTAAGTCGTGGGCCAAACTAAATGTTTATTGAAAGATTTCAACAACATCTACATGTTTTCTCTTCTTTCAGGATATGTAATGTTAAACTTTTTCTTATTAAAATAAATGTTTAATAATAGTTTTGCTTAAACATTGAATCCAGAACAAGCACAATATAAAATAATAACAACATTTTAAATAAATAATGTATAATGTAATGTAAAATAATGTGTAGCCTGTAGCCGGCGGGCCATCTCTAATACATATTTGATATGATCTCGCGAGCCAAATATAATTATATCGTGGGCCAAATTTGGCCCCTAGGCCTGAGTTTGACATGTCTAAAGATTTATGTTCTTTTCCCTAATCTGGAATAAACAAAAGTTGTATTTCTCTGCTTGTGATGCAGCCATAGACTGAATATATAAATGGACATGGCTAAAATGATAGCCGCCGCTTTTCAATCAGGAAGTGCGCATGGTTGCTCTTCCAGCTCCATGGACTCCATGGACTCATGGTTCAAGTTCACTTTGTATTGAGAAAACCTTGTCTCTCTCTCTGTAACTGCTGCTGTTGGGTTGCTCATTTTGGTCTTAAAATGTTTATTTTAATCTGCTCTATGTGATGCATATTTTGCTTTTTTTTTTTGGAGTTGTAGATTAGATTGACAATGCTGAAATGCCCAATCAAGATTCCTACAGATAATAGTCTGTCTTCTGTCAGATCAGTTGCCATATAATTTGTATAAAGCACCGACCTGTATGCATCAAAGCTTAAAACATCCTTCCTCCCAGCAGAGACATCTTGAGCTATAACATCCTAAAATGGCAGAAAGTTTCAAAGGTCTGTTTAGCATAATTGGCTCTTATCTTAATGGCACAAAGCCAGTCAGAAAATGTAAGATTAAAGCAAAAATGAAATCTTCTACTGTAACCGAGTCCTTGAAAGTGTATAAGGCGTGAGAGATAAAGGTGTGCATATATTGGAGAAGTAGTCCAGTCATTTGAACAGCTAGTGTAGCATATAAAGTCCTCCCCAATGATGATTAACTGCAAGAATTACAGACCGTTTGCTGCTTATAAGGTGTGAAAATGCATGTGTTTCAGATGCCAGCGCTGCCTCGTAATCAATAACCACACAGAGAATCCCAGCCCACTTTTCCCCAACATAGTGACATATGGGCTTTCAGAACATGAGTTGGTTTATTTGCCCCAGATGTAGTGTTCTTATGTTCTGAACCTGAGCCTAGTTTCAATTCTAAATTCCAGATGGTTTAAACCTAAAAGTATGTAGGTTTAGCAATGGCAACACAGATTCAGTTGTAATTGTAGTTAAATCGTGTTTTCAAACTGAATCTAAACCCTTTGGAGCACAAACAAATGACTGGACTCTTTGTGAAGCTGAGGCTCTGTAGTTTTGGCCTCTTTTGTCCTCTAGCTGTATTCTGTACTCTCTTTTTAAATGGGAACAAGCTCTACACTAGCCTGATTCAACAGCCGGTTTCATTTTGTGGAAACCGTCTGACCTCGCAGCATTAGGATTTGTTCGCTCAACGGTAGGCGGGTACTTGTTTATTTGACCAGTCGCTGCTATTTGGTCGTGACATATGTAATGCGCCAAATCACATAGAAAGAAGGGCAATAACGTCTTTCCCCTTGATAAAATTCATCAAACATTCTCTTTGTTCTGGCTTTAAATCCTCAATCTTGGAAATCGTTGCCAACACAGAATGTATGGCTTCGTCTACATCCATCTCGACCGCTTTGTTTACTGTTGTGTTGTACCACCAAAGGGACCCAGACAGGTGCTTGAGTTTGACGTCATGGCTTCACAGCTCTTTGCTGATTGACCAGTGCCCGGTCTACAACTTCCGTCTAGTGTATTCTGATTCCTGACCTAGTCACTGGAGAGAAATGAAACTGAGCGGAGGCACTAGGTGGCACCAGCCTGGCTTGCATTACACAGAGGAAAGGCAGATTTCAAATTCTGCCTACATTTTTGGGGGGTAAATATAAGACTAGATATAGCTGGTGTCTGTGGGGATGGTCTGAGAGCCTTTGTTGGGTCTTGACAATTCCAATGTGAAAGCAGAAGCAGATCTCACTAAACATGAGATGCAGGGGCTTGTAATTAGGCAAAAAAGCCCAGGCGGAATTCATATAAAATGTTTTGTTATTTATTTTTTATTTTTATTTTTTATTTGAGTTTGGAGTACAAACGTGTCCAGATTCTTCTCAGAATAGTTGATTTGACTGAAAATAAGTGAGTTACAGATTTCCATTGTTTTACAAGTCCATGACACTGAGAGTTTACTTTTATCAGAAGCTGGACAAACTGAACTTAATTAAGAAAATCAGACCCTTTGGAATTTAAACAGGTTTTAAAACTGTAAGACCAAATGCTACATACAGTTCCTTTAAACGGGAACATTTCAGTATTGCAGTTCAATTCAAAATTGCATATTTTTATGACCCAAATATACTTATTTGAACAAGGAAATTGAAGGAGACAACCCCATAACCCCATGGCTTTGTTGCATGCTGTGTGTTGAGAATGTGCGTTGTATTTCTGTTGCGTACAAATAAATATATACAAATGTGACCTGACTTGATTTGACAAGGATCACATACATGCAACAACTTAAACCACTATACCACTGGCAAGGATATTAACCATGAGTTTGGATTAAGATTTATTATTAATGTTTTGTTTTGTTTTCCCCCACTCGAAGACGAACTATGGTATGCACTAATACAGCCGACTGGTAAACATCACAGACATAGATTGGAAAGATGATTCAGAAATGCATTAAAAATAGACCATTCTGTTTAAACACATTTTTATATAAATCCCAAAACATTTGAAAGTATCCCACCATAACATCTCTTGACCGTTTACCTTCAAAAAGAACTAAGGTTGTGAGTTACCTGACTTCAAAAACAGACCGCACTAAAAAGAAACCGAGCAGAAATTGAGAACCAGGAATAGCATCCATCTTGAGTGAAAGTACCCACAAAGAGCGGCTCCAGAACAGGTGAGGAGATAATCCAAGTGGCTGCAGAAGGCTGGACCACTTCAGGCGCTGAGTTGGCGGAGAGGGCCCGTGCTCGTAAATACTGGGCTAATTGGTGAAGAGCAGCAGGTGTCTGACAGGCCCGTATCATGAGCTATAAGAGGACGAGTCAGGTGCAGATTGTAGGCTCCTGTTTGCCATTTTGAAGGGTTTGCATTCTAAGTGCTTTGTATACAGTCTAAATACGTCTGAATGAGTTAAAGTGTATAGTGGTTTCAAATCATACATGAGCTATTGAAACTGTGCAGGACATTTTGTACAACACATATTCTGTTTGAGGCTGCTATACGGTTATAATCTGCGACGCCTGTGGATCATCATGGCTCGCACGCTTTAAATTGCAATATTCATCTAAAACAAAGAAAGAAGCTTGCTGACTTCCTCGTTAGAAAACAACCGTGCCTAATGGAGGAAGACATTGCTGTAAACATCATCACAACAAAGAGTCTGCAACTCCTGTACATAGCTGCAGATCACGTGAGCGAGGAGTGGATTTCATGTGAGCCAAAATGACTCTGCAACACTGACGAATCTTATGTGTATCACTGATTAAGAAAATAAAATTGGAGAACGAAGTTAGAGAGCAGTTAGAGTATGCCAGAGGTGGTGAAAACTAGCCTGATTCATCAGCCAGTTTCACTTCGTAGAAACCGTCTGACCTCGCAGCATTAGCATTAGCATTACTTTTTTCATTTAACCAATCTCTGCTTTTTGGTCGTGACGTATGTAATGCGCCGCTAATGGGGCTAGCTGGTATATTAAGCTTTTTCCAAATCCTGTAGGAAGAAGGGCAATAACATCTTTCCCCTTGATAAAATTCAGCAAACATTCTCTTTGTTCCGGCTTTGCCAACATGAAATGTATGGCTCTTCGCTGATTGACTGGTGCCTGGACTCGCGCTTCCAGGGTTTTTGCGAACCGTCAAGTGTATTCCGATTCCTGACCTAGTCGCTGGAGAGAAATTAAATTGAGTGGAGGCACTAGGTGGCGCCACGATGGCTAGGTGAAAACAGGGTTGATCGACAAAATGGCATCTTGAGAAGAGAGAATAATTATAGCTCAAATCAGTCCAAAAACAACTTCGAACATCACAACAAACTATGTAAACATTAGCACACAGTAACAGTAATAATATCAGCTTTATATGCTGGCATAAAGTATGATAAACAATAAACAGTAACAGTCTTAGCAGCAGCAAAGGGGCATATCAACAAATCAAAAAAAAAAAAAAAAAAAAAAAGGACATCAAGGACAGACGGCATCTGGTCAGATTGTGTATTTTAAATGCACAATAGCAACAGCAATGCAAGGTCCAGGTCTCAGTACTCCATTAGACAAAATAAAATCCCATCCCTACCAAGAATACTTCCTACTCTCCAAGAAAATAAAATGGTGACCCTTTATAAATGTATTATGTTATGTTTCTTCATTCAAAGCTTCCATTTTTAAGTTTATTATTATTATTATTTTGTTACCAGAATGGCAGATGTCAAACCTGTTAGTGTATTTTTTCAGACAATTGACATAATCATGAATTATATTAAATGTTTTATGAGTAATACAAAAATTATGCGTCACACTTATTAACACAGTTATTCTAGGCTGCAGTTTAACACTTATTTTGCCTAACACACATAACATAAGAAGAGAATACAATGCAAGATGGCAGAAAATCAAGTATCAAGTGAAAGCTATATTTCAAAACATACACACCTTTTACAGAAGAAAAAAGGTGAAATAGTTGGTGTGGTGCTTCTTGTATTTATTTGTTTCCTCCAAATGGCCATTTATTGAGAAAAAAAAAATGTTTGGGCAAATCTTGTGAAGCAATGTTTTAAATATTTTAGTTCTTCTCATCACCAATTGAATACCAAAAGTCAGAGAAGTGAAACTAGTGATTCTATGTTAGTCCTTGTCAGTCAGTGTGTTCCCCTGAACACTGCGTGGGCCATGACAATAATGCCATTATTAAGGAACGCTCTGGTGGAGCTGCACAACCGCTGCATGCAACAATGTGCAATTGTGTCAAGACATGTTCCATTTAGTATGACAAAGATGACAATGAGATCCAGACATGTGTGCTGCTCCCCGTGATGTTCTGAGACAAAGACTGGAGCCAATAGGCCGCCTCAGCCTACTACATGAGTCAAGGTCCCACTGCACAAAACTACAGTCGAGTCAGGAACCCATCAAGTGCTTTTAATTGTGACAATCTCTCCCAATTTTATCATGAAATCTGGTCGAGTAATCCAGTGTTTTGCAATCTTTGTGAGCTTTTTGAAGCTTCTTGCATTTGGCAGTGGAGATCGTTTTGCTTGTTTGTCTGGTTCAGCAGATTGCTCAGACTACTCCAGAAGAGTAAATATGTGTGAACCAAGAATTAGCACCCTAATGTTCTCAGACAGATTTACTGTTTGGTAATCAAGGGCACACATGAATAACCTCTGCTCTTCTATGCTGTTATGTATGGATTTGTGGTAGTTGTATTCTATATTATGGAACATTACTGATAAAGCAATAGCATCATGAAAACAACTCTCCACCAAGTCCATGTGGGTCATCTGTGCTCTAGGATACAGCCATGCTTGGATTTTTTATTATTATTATTTTTTTTTTATTTCAATCCATTCGTGTAAGTGTGATGCTTTATGGCATTCAGGTCTTGTTTGTAAAAATAAATAAATACGTAAATAAACTTAAACACTAAAAAATGTAAATGTGAACCATCAGGCCTATTGGTGGTTTTCAGATTCTAGAATGTGTTGCTGTCATACTCCCAGATTCTCCCAAGACTCATTTTTCCTGACTGAAAACACTGGAATGCGTAAAGAAGAAGAAAAAAACATATATGAGTTGCACCGGACTATAAGTAACGCAAGGAAATGTATTTTATAAAACCAGAGACCAGGAACTGACATTTCATCTTGAAAGGCAAGTTATAGTAAAAACAATAGAATAGAGAACAACAGACTGTTAACGTAACACATGAACATTAATTCAGATAATTATATCATAAACAACAGAACAGAACAATTTGACCAAACTCTCCATCTCACTCCAAATCACTAAATCCATTGAATTCTTCATCCTCTGTCACTTCTGAGCAACTCTGTAACATCCGAAGGTAAACGGAGTATCAGTTCCAGTTAGAATTATTCTGGCCTTTTTCAATCTCAACAGGATTGTTTCAGTTGTCTCTGAAGTCCAGGCTTTGTCGATCCATCCAACGATTTGCAGGAAAGTTGCATGGCGCACCCTCCCTGTTGTCACAAGTTGCTTACTCACTCAAAACTTACTTGCTTGATTACAGTTTTTGGCTTCATATTTCACTACTTGCAGCTTGTAATTTTCTTTTTGGGGGCATTTTTGTTCAGTCTCAGTTGTCTTTATAAGTTTGTTTAAATTTTACATTTTCAGTGGTACAGAAGTAACGGTGCGATCGACTGACATGATACAGACAGGACAGCGGCACTTTCTGCAGGAGACATGCGCAGGAGCGAAGTGACAGTAGCACAGAAGTAATAGTAGTAGCAGATACTGGCACACAGGCATAGAGCCTCTTGCGGCTGTCAGTGTGAAAATTTTAATATGTAAGTCACACTGGAGTATAAGTCGCAGGACCACCCAAACCATGAAAAAATGTATAGTCCGAAAAATGTGTTTTTTGTCAATTAATCTTTTGCCCCCCATCTGTAAAACTGCAAATGACCCAACACCCAAAGTATTCATATTCCTTTTATTTTATAATTGTACATTTTGCGTTTCAGTGGCTGGCTGTGTATTGCTTGTGCCCAAGACAATATTCTGCTATGTTGGACATTAAAGTACACCTCACCTTACCTAGGAAAGTTACACAGCACCCCCTTTAATGTCAAAACGTGTCCCTTCTCCAACAGTGCACAAGGGCAGGACATTACAGATATCCCCCGTGTTTCAAGCTAACCCTGCGAATACCTACACAGGACACTATTCCTTCTCATTTCCTTTCATTGCCCTCACTGCGCTGCCATCCCTCCGCCCTCTCCCTGACAAACGGCTCTCACCCGGGCCCCCTCGCTCCCTATCCCCTCTTCCCCTCTCTTGTCATATGTGGTTCCAGTGTCGCCGACCAAGCAACTGTACAACTGTGCCTCCAAGGGTGCTCGGGGCAAGTGTCACTTTAAGTTACACACGGCGCGTAAAGAAAAAGCGAGGGAAAAAAAAAAAAAAAAACGCCACCAAGCTAACATGCCCAGAATCAGGTCAGAAGTTGCGCTCTCTTTCCCGCCCTCTAAGTGATTGTAACGTTTCAGGAGCCCGAGCCGGTGATTTGAAATGGAAGAAATTGCGCTACAATCAGTGTTAACCTCTACAGCCCCAGCCGCCCCCGACCGTCTTCGCACAATCTGGTAGTGAGTGAATAATGCAGACTGAACGCAACGCCGAGAGAGGGAGAAAGAGAAAGAGAGCGAGAGAGAGGGCCGGGGGGGCAATAGGGAGGTCGGAGTGCGGGGACGTGTTGGGAGAATGTCTATTTTGGATTCGCAAAGACAACAACTTGTGACATGCAGAATCAGTGGTGTAACATGAGGAGAGATTTAAAATGACAGCGTGTGCTTATGGGACCAGAGGTTGTGGAATAGAGTTGATTTTAAATCTGTGTTGTAATGTTGTTCTCTCATCACAGACATTTCTGGAGATATTTCATTCATGTTGAACACACAGGCCCTGTGTATTTAAGCTCTCTCAAACTGAACACTACGGAAGCCTAGAGGGGTCACAACAAACGCAAACGCCGCAACAAATACAAATGCGACAACACAACAAAAAGCCACAACACACCAAAAAAAGCCACAACGGAAATGACCGCGGGACTCTATTTTAATGCAAACGCTGCAACAAATACAAACGCCACAACACAAACGCAAATGCCGCAACACATTAAAAAGCCACAACACATTAAAAAGCCACAACACATCAAAAAGCCACAACGGAAGTGACCGCGGGACTCTATTTTAATGCAAACGCCGCAACAAATACAAATGCCACAACACAAACGCAAATGCCGCAACACATTAAAATGCCACACAATCCAAAAGCCACAACGGAAGTGGCCGCGGGACTCTATTTTAATGCAAACGCCGCAACAAATACAAATGCCACAACACATCCAAAAGCCACAACGGAAGTGGCCGCGGGACTCTATTTTTCGACGGACAAATCAAGCGGCAAGTGAAGAAGAAGAACTATAATGTAAAAAGTAAAGGAACGGAGAAGTTGGAAACATAAGTAAAAGTAATTTTTTTGTTTGTTTGTTTTATCATTATTCGTTTCACGTTGTAGTTCTTCTTCTTCACTTGCCGCTTGATCGGTCCATCGGAAAACAGAGTCCCGCGGTCACTTCCGTTGTGGCTTTTTATTGTGTTGTGGCTTTTTAATGTGTTGCGGCATTTGCGTTTGTGTTGTGGCGTTTGTATTTGTTGCGGCGTTTGCATAAAAATAGAGTCCCCCGGTCATTTCTGTTGTGGCTTTTGTTGGTGTGTTGCCGTATTTGTATTTGTTGCGGTGTTTGTGTTTGTTGTGACCCCCTCAGCTTCCGTAGAAAACACTCTGTTCCAACTTGGGATGTCATGTGGTAGTCCTCCACGTTTTTAAACTCCATACACCTTCACTTAAAAGATTTGAATAATTTCAGCCCTGGAATTGCTCTACAGAACATACAGTAGAAGTTAGTTGTTAACTACGACTTCATGACATCACAAGGTGGAAGAGAGCATTCTGAGCTTTGGAGATAAACAGACTAATAATGCAGGATTAATCAAACATGTGTGAATGAAACAAAACAAAAAACAACTCCAGATATGTTTTTGAGGAAGTAATAACATCATAGCATGGCTTAAAGCTCACAAGAGTCCATTTTGTGTAATATAGGCCCTTTAACATTATTCACTTGACTTGCTTGACTTATTTCTGGTGTATACAATATCTTATTTTAAAAAAGTCATATTTGATATTTGTTTTCAATATTGAGTGCCTTTCTGAAAAGTATGTGCAGTGTATGTATATTCTCAAAATTTAAAAAAGGAGGCACTGTTGAATATATGATTAAAATATTGCAGTTTCAATATAAAGCAATAATATTAAACAATAACAACTCCTAAGAACTCTTGGACGTATCATCAAAAATGCAGTGTTTTCTATGGTGATTTCATTGACTGATATTTTATAATTTTTTATATTTATTTATTGCTCTTGCTATTATTTTGTTTACATCATTTTAAAGAGAACAACAATAACAAAAATCTGAAAATTAACATGAATACATATTTCTACGATTCTTTACCTTGTCTTTGCTGCATGAATAAAAGGAACAGAAGAAGAATCTTATAAACCCTGCTCCTTTCACAGATCAAAATATTAAACATTTCTTTAATTTATCATTCCCCACCCCAAAAACCTACTGTACCTACACCGGGTTTCTTGTCTCATTTTGACTTTTATAATGGCTGTTATATAAGACTATAGTTCTGAAACATACTTCTTTGCCTATCCTACAGTTTCACACTTTTATCACAATGATCTGATGCTGTCCATAATGTGTACTATTTACTTGATTTCTTTCAATGTATAAGAGCAAAAAGTCTTTCCCCAGAACAGATATGTCGTGTCTACACAGCTCTTGAGGTTAAAGAAAGTCCGCTGTGTACTGTCTGGAACTAATTATAGAGCCTTTTATTGTCAGATTAGGAAGTGCACGTTAGCATGCTAGTGAAAAGAGCTTATGAACTCACAGTGGTGAATAATTAGGATGGTTGGAATGTATAAGGTATAGAGCTCCGGACCCCACGTGACTCACGGTGGGCGGGCCGCCATTTTGGCAGTAAAAATGCATAGCGCCACCGCTGAATTTTTCAAGCCATCTGAGTACTCACTTTAATTCACAAGACATTGAGCTTCAGATCAAAATTAAATGGATTAAACACTGACCGTATAATGCCCCGGGGGTGTTTTTTAAAAATATTTCCGCTGAAGAAGACGTCCCAGATCCGCAGTACATCGCCAAATGAACCAAAATTGGTCCGATTGACATGCCTCTGTTTCCTGGTAGAACAGCAATACCTCCAATTATCAACACAGATGTTCCCTGTTAAGACCACGGGACATCCTCATCTCAAGAGTCATCATGAACTCGTAAAACACAAAAGCACGGGTAACAGCAGCAGCAACAGCGATAAAGAGGAGCCCTCACCGCAGCTCAGATCCCTCAGGACGGGTGTCTGCGGTCTGGTCCTTGGTCCGGAGGCTCCGTCCTCCATGTGCTGGTTCCAGACGGTAGCGAGCAAGACCAGTGCTTGATGGACTGGGTCTGAGCTGTTCCGTGTCATCGTCTGCACGCTGGTTCCGTGCGGGAAAAGCGAGAATGCACTGTGGACTACAGGTCTGGACAGTTCGCTCCGGCGGTCAAGAACTGCGGCTGGTTCCGAGGTGATGCAAAGCATCTGGACAGAAGCGTGAATAGTTTGGCGGGTTATATGTTGTTCTGAGCGTCCGACCTCCGCGCTCTTTGTTCCTGGGGAACGTTCTTGTCAGGCCAAGGCTCCTGACACCACTCCCCGCTGTAGCTCCTCTGAGCCCGGCCTGAACCGGAGCTTCTCCCGCTGGTTCAGGACTCTGGTTTGGATCTAGTCCGACTGTAGCATTTCTCACACTAGGCTAAAAGCAGGACATTTTTAAAGTTGAATCAATTGAATAAGCTATTGCCTATTTCCATAAAATTATTTGGTTAATTATAAGCCTAAAATAACAAATGCTGTTTGCTACTTTGGAGCCACACGTTCGCACATTGGTTCTTGCTCTGATCTTTGTGTATTACATTATCTGTATTGGAAAATTGTTGGCAAAATAATTCGGAAATGAATCGCGGCTGCGTCTGGAGAACAATCTGTTATTGCGCTGGAGTCGTACAGCGCGAGTCAGCCGATCTGCCAATTACTGCCAAAATGGCGACACCTTGTGCCTGACGAGCCGGTATGACGTCAGCTCCCGGAGCTCTATATGTGCAAAATGAACTAGTTTTGATTTTCATATTTCTTGAAGGTGCATTACGTAACTTTCCTGGTACAGGGTCCGTCTCCATGGAGATGTTATTACTTTATTTGGAATGCTTCACCGTATGACATTAAATCTTTCTATCTTCACGGACAAGGACGAAGTTAAAGGGCCCATCTCATGCAAAAGAACTCTTTTCACATTGTATCTTCTGCACATAAACAAGCACAATTTGGGTTAAACTTTTATTCATCATGGCGATACAGCGCGTTCAGCCGCATGTGTTGGACCCGGAATCGGACGAGGACTTAGAGGTGCACGAAGCTCAAGCACCGCGTCGGCATCAGCTGAACATTATTGATTGGTAAAGTATTAATAAACACTAGTAGATAAACTTATTATATCGTGTACACTGCAGTGTAGAACAATTAGCTTATGCTGAGGAGGGGAGGGGGGTGGGTGCGAAGCGCTTTCAGCTACGTCAAAGCGTCATAGGTGTAGCTGACTGCATCATCGTTGTAGCAGGCTTTAGTTCGTTGTCCCGTGGAAGGGTGGCAGAAATACGCTGCAATTTGTTTAAAAACCGCCAAATCAATCTAAAAACCACTTCAGCGACATATACAAGGCCCACGCATCAGTCTTAGAAGGTAGAAAGCTCTGAAAAGTAGATTTTGCATGAGATGAGCCCATTAAATGAACGATCACGGTCAAAATGCATGTTTTCCTATGTAATTTTGAGCTTTAAAACCACCTATAATTTAATAATTTTAATGTAAAGTAGAGCTTTTTAATGTCATACTATGGAACATTCCAAGAAGAGCAATGACATATCCATAGAAGCAGGCAGGTGACGGAAACTGACCCCTGACAAAAAAGTTACACAGTGCACTTTTTAAAGGACAGGAAACATCAGCTTCAGCGCTTTCAACATTTAATAAATAAAATGCAGCTAAACCCTCATAACCAAACAAAATTGCCTCAAATATCATCAGGCTGTTAACCAACTTCTCCCCACGGCAACACTCCTGGTTGCGGATCTGCCAGACTTCATCATCTCGGGCAAAACGATATTTTTGTGCCAAATTTTCTAACTTCCAGATGTCAAACTTGGAGTGATACCTGAGCACTCCAGCTGCATCTAGTGGTATGTACTCAACTCATGTACCAATGCTGTGATCGCTTATTCAAAATACTACTTCAACGCACACTACATTCTATGGTCTGAAAAAAAAAAAAAAACATATCATTTTCCTTACCTCGTAGAAAGGTGTCTATTCACACTTTTGATGGAGAACGCTGGAGCTGTCTATTCTATATTTTGTACAGCTTGCAAAACACTACCCAAAATCCACAATATGAGCGAATGAGAGAGCATGGATCTAATGCTGTCTAATGGAGGTGTTGCTATTATAATGGGGTAGATGTTAGCGAAAGATGAAAGGCTCATGTGTTGGTAAAATAGAGAAAAATACCGGATTGTGCAAAACCAACCTGGACCCACACCATGGAAAAGCACTTAGAATGAATGAATGGTGTTTGCATCCTTCTCTATGTTACAGAAATGTACTGATTTGTGGGTTTTGCCTTGTCTCTTTTTAGCTTTTTTTTAAAACATATTTTTTGGGTGTTATGCAAAATCATCCATGCGTGTTTCAGTAATTTAGCGATCTCTCCAGAGCTTTAATTGGACCCTCCTTATGGTTTGTAGTGCGATACTGTCAATGTCACCCATGCTCCGGCACTGCAATTTTCCATAAATATACAAAAGGGTACAAAAACTACAACTTCATAAACCTGATGTGATGTGCAGTGGTTTCAGTAGAGGAATGAGCGCTGTTTCTAATGTGATAGCGCTCTGAAGAGGGAGTGACTTAGTGTAGAGAGCAAGGGGAGGGGGAACTTCCAGCAGGAAAAACGAAAGTGAAGCATTTTAAACATATTCAAACCTTGTTTTTGGCAAATACAGCATTTTGAAATAAATATTTTTGCTCCTGACTGCTCCTGTCTCTGCTCCTGCCTGCTCCTCTGTCTCTGCTCCTGTCTACACCTGTCTACTCCTGTTTCTGCTCCTGTCTGCTCCTCTCACTCTGCTCCTGTCTCTGCTCCTGTCTACACCTGTCTGCGCTCCTGTCTGCTCCTCTCTCTGTTTCTGTCTCTGCTCCTGTCTGCACCTGTCTACTCCTGTTTCTGCTCCTGTCTGCTCCTCTCACTCTGCTCCTGTCTGCACTTGTCTACTCCTGTCTGCACCTGTTTACTTGTCTGCTCCTGTCTCTGCTCCTGTCTACTCCTCTGACTCTGCTCCTGTCTGCTCCTTCTCTGCTCCTGTTCCTGTCTCTGCTCCTGTCTGCTCCTCTGTCTGCTGTCCTGTCTACACCTGTCTGCGCTCCTGTCTGCTCCTCTCTCTGTTTCTGTCTCTGCTCCTGTCTGCACCTGTCTACTCCTGTCTGCACCTGTTTCACTTGTCTGCTCCTGTCTCTGCTCCTGTCTACTCATGTCTGCTCCTGTCTACTCCTCTGACTCTGCTCCTGTCTGCTCCTTTCTCTGCTCCTGTTTGCACCTGTCTGCTCCTGTCTGCTCCTCTGACTCTGCTCCTGTCTCTGCTCCTGTCTACTCCTCTGGCTCTGCTCCTGTCTACTCCTCTCTGCTCCTGTCTCTGCTCCTGTCTGCTCCTCTGACTCTGCTCCTTTCTCTGCTCCTGTTTGCACCTGTCTACTCCTGGCTGATCTTCTGTCTCTGCTCCTGCCTACTCCTCTGACTCTGCTCCTGTCTACTCATATCTGCTCCTGTCTCTGCTCCTGTGTCTGACTTCTGCCTGCTCCTGCCTTTGCTCCTGTCTACTCCTCTGTCTCTGCTCCTGTCGACACCTGTCTGCGCTCCTGTCTGCTCCTCTCTCTGTTTCTGTCTCTGCTCCTGCTTACTCCTGTCTGATCCTCTAACTCTGCTCCTGTCTCTGCTCCTGTCTGCACCTGTTTTCACTTGTCTGCTCCTTTCTCTGCTCCTGTTTGCACCTGTCTACTCCTGGCTGCTCTTCTGTCTCTGCTGATATCTGCTCCTGTCTCTGCTCCTGCCTACTCCTCTGACTCTGCTCCTGTCTACTCATATCTGCTCCTGTCTCTGCTCCTGTGTCTGCTCCTGTCTGCTCCTGTCTCTTCTCCTGTCTACTCCTCTGACTCTGGTGGACTAATAATAGAGAGTTACTCAAACGTGTGAATGAAACAAAACAACTTCAGGTATGTGTTGAGGCTTAAAGCTCACAAGAGTCAATTGTGCAATATAGAACCTTTAAGAAAAAAGCACACAAAAACAATCATCTTAACTCAAAATAAAATAAAAATGCAACCCATATCCAAAGTGTGTGTGCCTGTATGTGTGTTTGGTAGTACTGTACAAAGCTGTGTATGATCACCTGGTAATTGGGTACATAAATTACACTGGCTGGCGGCTCTGAGCTGTTTAGTATGTAGGAAGAGTACGCTCCAGCGCAGAGGGTCAATAGTACCACGGCTCCTTAACTTCACATAAAAGTACACGAGAGGGCCTGTTCACGAGCCATCACTCATTCTGTCTCCTCAAACCAGACACATACTGTATATACTACAATATACAATACTACAGGTACTACGGAGCTGTACTCTCATTTGAATAACATGAATGAGATGTTGTGAACTCTATGAAACTACCCTGATACCACATTTATATTAAGCATACCACTATACATACAATATGGGATGCATGATAACGCTTTTTCCAAAATGAGTACTTAATTTTGAGTACTCGCCTATACCGAGTACCAATATCAGACATTATTTTTACAGGGGTTCCATTACAGTCATATAGCCTACTTTTTCATCTTAGAATACTTATTTCAGAGGCTGTTTTAAAGTTCTACTGTAGTTGGGTAAAATTCCAGTGTAATTTATTTTGTAGTCATACAAACTAATAATAATGACAAAGAAGGTACAAAATTTATTGATTTTGATATTGATATTGATATCATATCCAATGTAAATTTTTGGTTGGGGGTCCGACACCTGCTTGTTTCTATGGAAATATCATTGCTCTGCCTGGAATGTTCAACAGTATGACATTAAACAGCTTTTTACTCAATTACAGGTGGTTTTATAGCTCAAAAATATCTAGAAAAACGAGCATTCTGACTGTGAGGGGGTTGCCTCTCCAAAGATCTGACCTATAATTTGGTCTGGTTTGGTCTCCATGGAGATATAAAAGTTCAGTGTCGTACTATGAAACATCCCAGACATCACATCTCCATGGAGAAAAGTATTTGATGGGCCCAGGGCTGCTCAGTTATGGAAAAATCATCATTATTATATCATTATTTTGGTCAATACTGAAATCATGATTATTCAAATGATTATTTTTTAGTTACATGATGCATTTATTCAGCTCTCTGAATATTTCTCACACTTTCAAACACTTTGTTATTGATAATTTATGCTAAATTTTCAAATTGAAAATATAGGCTACAAATATGTACCTTATAACAGTTTTGCGATGTATAAAACATAAAATGAATAAAATATACTTTAAACATGAAACAAGGCATAGAAAAACATAAATACATCCAAAATAAACTCTATACCCAGCTGTTCTACAATTTCTATATCTCAAAACTTTGTTAAGCTTTATATTGTTTCAACTCAATTATATAAGTATGGAGATTGTTTGACACACAATTTGATATCTTGATAAAAATTCAATTAATTGTACAGGCTTGGATGGACCCTCCACCAAAAAAGTTAGAGAATGCACCTTTAAGGAAATTGTAATTGAATATATGAAACAGTTGAACACAGTAAATATAATTATTAGTTAAATCAATGCATTTAAGTAGCCAGATCCAACTGTTGCCTTCTATGAAACATGTTACACTTGTAGGAAATGACCCTGCTTCTGTACTGTACTTTATATTTAGCCCATTGATTTATTGAACTGAGTGGGGTTTAAATACCCAAAGTACCTGCTATGTTTTTCCCCACTGTCACAACAAAAGATCTGCTCCAAAATGCTCCATGACATCCTCCCTCTGGCCACCATCGATTCATACCCAACCCCAACCCACTAACACAAGCCGCTCTGAAGTCCACACCAAACACGCTTGTAAAAACATGGCGCAATTTTTGGATAGGCGCCCTCTTTCTGCTCAGCTTTCTATTCAATTGGAGTGTTGCATGCTGGGGGATTTAAAACATTAAGTGGGTCAGTGGCAGCAGCTCCCCGTCCCAGTGGCAGATTGTGTGGGCAGGCAGCGCACCAACTGGCCAAAAAGGTTCTAGTTAATTTTTCACTATATCTGCCAGTAGTGCCAGCTATTAAAATGCATAGAAAGTGGAGAGGCATTAATAAGGGATAGCGCCGATATAGGCCGTCCCCACTAGCGTACATTTTCACCTCCAGTGTCCAGCCTCATGAGCTAAATGTTCAAAAGGCGAATAATTCATAGAACGATTTGGTTAGGTTTTTGCACTTGGTATGACCTGAGCACTTCGTGTGAGTGCACTTGCCTTTGTTGGCTGGGTGGGTAATCCGTGTATCGTTTGTTCATTCGTTTTTCAAAATAAAATAAAAAAAAATAAGAAAATAAAAAATAAAAAAATTTCTTCATTATTTGTAAAAAAAAACAATAAAAACTGTTTTTGATTTTGTGTATAAATGAATCATGGAAAAAGCGGATAAAGGCTGTTTCCTGTTTCTGTGACTTAAACTATGATGCCGGACTTTTGTGCCGTATACGGTCTGAACCAAGTCTGAACCAGGATTGATCCCAGGACTGAACCAGGAGGACTAAACGAGGACTGAAACAGGACTGAAACATAACTAAACCAGAATTAAACACCAGAACTGAACCAGGACTGAACCAAGACTAAACCAAGACTAAACCAGGTCTAAGCCAGGACTAATCTTGGACTTGAGAGAGAGAGAGGGAGAACCTCGAGCCCGGTGGTCACCCAACAGTCTACGTGGGCGCACCTCCGGGCCTTTCCGACACTCAGTCCTGGTTCAGTTCTGGTTTAGTCCTGGTTTTTCCTCCTGGTTCAGTCCTGGTTTAGTCCTGGTTTAGTCCTGGTTTAGTCCTGGTTCAGTCGTACTGAAAAAAGCATAATCGTAAATTTTCATTTTGTGATTGTAATTCTTGATGTCGTAACTTTTCAATTGGTATTCTGATGGATAAAATACACACAATACATTTTATGTACGACTGGACTCATTCTAGATTTTACTACAGTCAAATATGCACAGATTTCCCAAATATGCACGGATTTCTATCCTATGCAGACAAATATTTCTTAAAGCTTTCTTACTCCATATACATGTCTTTTATGCCTGAGTTGGAGTTGAGCACAGAATCTTCTCACCAGCATTTCTGAGGATCTCTGAATACCTGCTGCAGTGTGTTAGAAATCTCAGAATGTGTTTTTCTATCCTCAAAAAGCTGTTTAATCATATAATGATCCTCAAGTCCAGAGGCCATTAGGTTTGTTTTGTGTGCCCTCCTAGTCATAGACTAGTCATATGTATGTGTGTGTCTACACTCCCAGCAAAGGTTCATTTCCGGTTTACTCAACTTGCTTAAGGGACAAAATTGGATGAAACTGGAAACGGCCGTTATCCGTTTTTTCCATTATTCATTTAAACACAAAATCGAAAACTGAAAAAATGAATCATCCATTTCTTCATTTTGGTTTTGGAGACAAATAATGAGGAAAATAGTTCGATTTTTTCGTTTTCTTATTTTTGGTTTTATTTTGAAAAACGAATGAATGAAGGATCCATGGATCCATGGATCCTTCATTTGTTCCTTTTTTTGTTTCTATTTTCTATGTTATAACGCTGTTTCCTCATCAAAAACATACCTAGAGTTTCTTTTTGTTTCATTCACAAATGTTTAACTCACAGACTCTTCATATTTAGGATGAAAACACTCACGTCCATCTTGTGATGTAAACAGACTAATAAAGGGTTATTCAAATATGTGAATGCACTTTTAATAAAAAGTGACATTGTGAAGCCTTATTTTATAGCTAAAAGAAGTGGAGAGAACCATAGCCCATAGTGTGTGTGTGTATATATATATATATATATATATATATATATATATATTTTTTTTTTTTTTTTTTTCACTAATATCACTCATAAATAAATATTGTAACATGAGTTATTATTACTGCTTACTGCACCAAAAGAGAGCAGAGAAATGGTCTGTTTCCCTTTTTTTTTTCTTTTTTTTTTTTTTTTATGATTCACAAAATTCACAAAGTCTTGTATTTAAGACCTATGTATACCAGTGAGTGAAGGTAATAGTACATTGAAGGTACACAATTACAGTAATGGCACACTCATTGCAATTTCTGTAATTGGTTTAATTAGGCCAGGGCCAGATGACTATCTCCATTTAGTGTACAATTAGAAGAAAGTCTGCTCGCCATGCAGGGGGTCCACTGCCTATTCTGACAGCCCTTCATTACGGCATGCGTCTATTTAGACGTGCCATTTTTCTGAGACTTTTTTGTATCGCTATTCCGACATCTCATTGAGCTGGCGCAATGAATTTGATTGGTTATTTATTTAGGCTATACGGTTTTCTCTAGAGATCGCCTACATGATGAAATGAATGATATGAAATGAATTTAGATTAGAGATTTTCCCGAAGGCTGGCCTATGCTCTTTTCTAGAATGCATGACTGTTTCCCACTGCGATCAGTTAGGGCATTTTCTCACTGTTTGATATCCTCTGTGGCCCAAGTATTCTCTGATTATGGCCCAAGCATCCAGTGATATGTGGGAGTGCAAAGTATAATTGGCTATCACATTAATATTATTCATGTTGGAAAAGTGGAATGTTTGAAAAATAATAAAGTGCAACTACTCCGACAATGAAAAAAATAAAATAAAATCGAAGTAGTGGGATGCTCGAAAAAATAATGTTTATGCCGCTACTCTGAGTGCCTCCGCTCGATTTCATTTTTCTCCAGTGACTTGGAATACACTAGACAGTTCGCAAAAACCCCGGAAGTGCGAGTTCAGGCACCAGCCAATCAGCGAAGAGCCATACATTCTGTGTTGTCGACGATTCCCAAGATCGAGGATTTAAAGCCGGAACAAAGAGAACGTTTGATGAATTTTATCAAGGGGAAAGATGTTATTGCCCTTCTTTCTATAGGATTTGGGAAAAGCATTACATACATCACAACCAAATAGCAGCGACTGGTTAAATAGAATACCGTTGAGTGAACGAATTCTAATGCTGCGAGGTCCGATGGTTTCTGTGAAGTGAAACCGGCTGATGAATCAGGCCACTGACAATTAGACGTCAGTGTTTGAATAGCAGCATGTAACCCCATGCAAGACATCTTGCTATCGTTTTTACATGCCTGGACCTAGGAGGAGGGTCGATCTGCAGCATGGGCAGAAAGAGTTTTGCACTCTACTGCTTTTTTGTTTCTTCTTGGCAAAAATCTATACACTGTCTATGACTGAGGCAAAGTGGCAACACATGTGTTTCACGAGAGGTCATGTCTGTAAATATTTTCATATCCAAAATATATTGCATTGTGCAGTATGCCCAAGTACAGCGTTAACACTAGTATTTGTCATGAATACAGTTTTTTCGTTTCCAAATGATTGCACTTACAGCAGTAGACCTACTACTGTGTTGAAAATACAAATATTAATTCGGAAGGGGACATTGAGAAGTAAAACAATGCACTGCACAACCCAACGTTTTACTATGTGATGTTCAGTGGCGGCTTAGCATTTAAACTTCAAGTTCCTGATTTTAGTACTCGGTTCAATCATAGACATGTATACATCTATATATGTCTATTTGTTCAATCCTGTTTAGGGAAGAAATGCCCATTTATGTTCCGCAGACCAACAATATTGATACCTAGAGCATTCTCATGATACTAAAATTCCAAACTCTTTTTTGATACTAAGGAACAGACTCGATACTCAATACAGATTCGAATGTGATTTTCAACATTAAATAATTGCACATTCTTTTATCTGTAGTCTTATATCTATGTAATCCTTCAGTCACCCAAGTAGGATCCTTAGTGGTCCATGGGTGTATACGGGTCTATGTGCTGTTGTACCTTTTCTGATACAACTCAAGATCATTCTAAAGCTATTCAGGAAAGGTTCATTTGTATCCTGTGTGACTATTTTAATACTGATACCTGCTCAAATTAGTATCTACTTTCGATACTAGTTTTAGTATTGATTAGTATCTGATTTTCAATACTTTTCACACCCCTACTCAACTCACTGATTGCCAGCCGCAGTATCACATTTCCACACATTACATTTGCACACTGTTTTATTTCCACTTGTATCAAATGCTAATACAGTTTTGTGTTTTGGAGTCTGCACTTAACACTTGAGTGGATTCGTCCTTGCAGCCCTGTTTGTTTTTCCACAAATTTGGTTATTTTTGTAGTCGTAAATTTATGCTGAGATCGTGCTCGCCCTCCGTGGGTCCGCTGACATGCCTCTATAAGTCACTCAGACACTAACTATCGCCACAGGCCACTGGTCAGCTCTGCTTTTAGATGACTGTTGAATCATTTGAAAAAGATGTCACTTGTTTGCCATTAAGTGCTTTGCCTTTCCCCAGCCCGCGGCGCAGACTAGCCAAGATAAATAAGCTTCTTGCAACGTTAGCGCATTTCTTTCTTTTTTTTTTTTTTTTCAGCCTGAACGGCTCAGGCCCGCCGCTCACTGTTGTTATTGCGTGCGCTGGATTTTGGTTGGGCAGGAACGGTTGACAAAGACGTTAATGTTTTATTGCGGGCTATAAAGACAGTGTCAACACAGACCACTGAGCTCTGTATTTCAGGTTATATGGAGCGGCCAGTGCGGGCATCAGCAAAATATGCTTTCTATCAATACAGCACGGTGTCCTGTGACAATTATTCTGCACGTACTCAGGGCGAGATGGATGACAGGGAAATGCTGTAACTGTAAAGCACTTTAAATTGTCGTGATGTTTATTCTTTATGTACTTTTTGCGTCTTAAACCAGCCTTTTTTGTCTTAAGTACCGTCTAAGTATTGTCTCACATTCTGAGTACCTCCTATATTGCGTAAACTCGGCTCAGTCCAGATTGGAAAACACGGTGCGACTATTTGAATCTGATTAGTCGAAGCATCGCAAAAATAGAACTTTTGGTACGTCCAGTTGAGAGAAATCACAAACATCTCCCTGTCCACAAAGCGCTTACATTCTGCATGTTTTTCACAAATTGAATTAGTCCGTATTGTCGTTTGTTTTGGTTGATTTTGGCGTGTGACCTTTAGCTTCCACGCAAACCTCAACGTTGCTCTGTGATTGGTCCGCCCACCCATTAACTGCTGCGTAAGGTTAATATTGTCTGTGTTTCTTTAGTAGCCTAATCAATTTACTGCAGAGGTGGAACCAAGTTCGTTGTTTTGGAAGTCTCAAGTAAGTCTCAAGTAAGTCTCAAGACTTTGACCTTAAGGCAAACCTTAAGTCGAGTCTCGAGTCACTGGCCCATGAGTCCAAGTCAAGTCCAAGTCTTCTGCTTTGAGCTTCAAGTCATTTCAAGTCTTCAAACCAAAGTATCAAATATAGTTTAGATTTTTGCAGTTTATGACTTTTGAACTAAATTGTGCTTGGTCATGGTATATTTCTATATGAGTGTGTATATAAGAGTTGTAGAAATGCTATTTTTTTCCTTTTTAAATGTCTTGACCAGATCTTAGTGTGAATAGTGTGAATCATTACAGTCAGAAAAGAATTAATTCAGATTTAAAAGTCCTTAATACCAGTTATTTTGTCATGACAGATCCTGTTCTATGTAGTTCCCTGTGTTTTACTGTATTCTACTTTATATTACTGTATTTTACTGTATTGTGCTGTATTGTACTGCATTGTACTGTATATTACTGTAGTACATTTGAGGATACCATCTCACAGTACTTCAGTTACATCCAAAGTAAAAAACAGGGAAGTGGGAGGGACATGTTCCAGTTTGTTCCTGTAAAATTCAGCACCACATTTATCAAGTGTAAAGAGAAAAGTATTTTCTAAAAACATATTTTTAGGAGAAGCATCAAGTCTTCTCAAGTCACAGGCCTCAAGTCTGAGTCAAGTCCTAAGTTAATTTTATCAAATCAAGTCTCAAGTCCTAAAAATATTGACTGTCTGACTCGAGTCCAAGTCACGACTTGCAAGTCCCCATCTCTGGTTTACTGTATCGACAACTGTAAATATATTTTCTTGTTTGCATTTATTAGAACATTGAAGGTCTCTTCACAACATAAAAAACAGCACTAGTGTATTTCAAAAGATCTGCACTGGCTCAAAGTGATTCCTCACCTGCCAAATGCATTCCAAGCGTCCTAATATTTCACACCTGACATGTTTATAAGCACTCTTGCAAAGCTAACAACAACCGGCATGCTTAAGCACACTTCCTGCTTATGCAATATATCCTGTATTATGTGAAATTGGCTCTTGTGGGCTTTAAGACATGTTAGACTGTTGTTACCTCATCAAAACATACCTGGAGTTGTGTTTTATTGAATTCACACATGTTTGAGTAAACCTGGTTTATTAGTCAATCTGCTTCTCCAAAGATTAAAATGCTCTGTTCCCACCCGATGATGTCATGAAGTGGCAGTTTTCAAGTTAGCTACGTTTTTACCTTTTGATCTGTAGAGATGGGCAATTCCAGGACAGAAATAAAAAAGAAAACCTTACAACAGATCAGAAAATGACTCTTTAATTTAAATATTGTACAGAAACATTATACCTGGCATTTACATTTAGAAAATCTTTGTAGACATGGTCAGCTGAGATGTTTTGACAAAGCAGTAGATGGCAGGAAACTGTCATGGTCCAAATTAAACATACACTTTATATCAAGAATGCTGTATGTACCTTCCTCACCTTTAGAACAGCAATGCACTTTTTACCACAGTTAAAAACATTTTCAGACTAACTAAAAATAATGTAACTCTTCTGACAAACACCAACTGCCTTAGAAACCAAAAGCTTGCAATGTGCCAAGGGAATTCTGAGAACAATTAACAGCTGAAACTCCCAAAAAAGCAAATCAGTAAATGAGCAAGCAAAGATCAACAAACTAAAAACTAACGCTTATTACACACCAGCTTTATTCTAATTATTCCAGCGCTCGTTTGCTTCTGATTACATTTTCCGTTCCAAGTCTTTCTGCAGTTTTTGTCACACCACATTTAAAGTTGTGATCTTCTTGTTCTTGCTTTGGTTCAGTCTGCTACATCATTACTAACACACGCCGGACAAGCATTTGAAATAAGAACATTTGGTCCTGAACTTTTCACAATACAGCCAGGCTAAGTTCACAGTAGTCACAGCTATTTGGTTGGTGGTGTAATTTGAATGTAAAATGTAGTGATGGGACTTTCAGCTCCTTTGACTTGAAAGAATCCAAAAGATTCAGATCCCATAAAGAACTGTTCAAAAGACTGGCTCTTTTACTGTGTATTTACATAACCGAAGCCAATGTGAGGACTCATTTTAACAACAAACTAAACACAGAGAGAAATAACCATGGCTCAGATCTGGTTAAAGGTCCTATATTACACAAAATGGATGCTTGTGAGCTTTAAGCCGTGTTATAGTGCCATTACCTCATCAAAAACATACCTGGAGTTGTGTTTTCATTCACACATGTTTGAGTAACCCTTCATTATTACTGTATTTTTCAGACTATAAGTTGCACTTTTTTCATGGTTTGGGTGGTCCTGAGACTCCGGTGCAACTTATATATTAAAATTTTCACACTGACAGGCACAAGAGGGCACTCTAGGCTTGTGTGCCAGTATCTGCTACTCCTATTACTCCTGTTACACTGTCACTTGGCTCTACTGCACAAGTCTCCTGCAGAATGAGCCTCTGTCCTGTCTGTATCATGTCAGCCAATCACACCATTACTTTTGCACCACTGAAAATTTAACATTTAAACAAACTTGTTAAGACAACTGAAATAAGCTTTAAGTAGCGAAATATGCCGCTGTAAATGGTAATCGAGCAGCAGAAAGAAAGTTTGGAGTGAGCAAGAAACTTGTGACAACTGGGAGGGGGCACCGTGCTACTTTCCTGGAAGTCATTGGATGGATCGACAAAGCCTGGACTTCAGTGACAACTTCAGTAAAACCATCCTGCCAGGATTCAGAAAGGCCGGAATAATTCTAACTGGAACTGATGCTGAGTCTGACAACAGTTATGCAGAAGAGGAAGCGGCACCTCCTTTACCTCCGGAGCTCACAGAGTTGCTCAGATGTGACACAGAGGATGAAGAATTCAATGGATTTAGTGATTTGGAGTGAGATGGAGAGTTTCATAAACTTGTTATATTATGTTTATGTTATAGTTATCTGAAGAACTGTTCATATGTGACGTTAACAGTCTGTTGCTCTCTGTTCCGTTGTTATTACTTTAACTTGCCTTTCAAGATGAAATGTCGGTTCCTGGTCTCTAATTTTATCAAATAAATTTCCCTGAAAAAGTGCAACTGATAGTCTGGTGCAACTTATAGTTTTTTTTTTTTCTTAATTATGCATTTTTTGGCTGGTGTGACTTATACTCCGGAGAAGTTTACATCAGCAAAGGTCAAAATGCTCTGTTCCACGTTGTGATGTCATCTCAGTTTTCAAGTTAACAGCTACCTTTCATCTTTTGTTTAATAGACATGGGTAATTCCAGGGCTGAAATCTAGTGACGGTGTATGGAGTTGAAAAACATAGAAGAGCACTCTGTTTATTACCGAATGACTTCAAAAGGTGAAACAGAATGTTTTCGGTTTGAGAGAAGAACTGAACTAAATATGCAGGGTTTTTGTGTTAAAATGTGTGAAATAAACAAAACACAACTCCAGGTATGTTTGTGACGAGGAAACATTATAACATAGATCTGAAAAAACACATTTTTTACTAAGTTTTCCTTGAAATATAGAGCTTTCAATACAATAAAAAGTAACACAGTGATCTAAATGTTGTATGTTCACAGTGAATACCCCATAGAAACCCTTCTCTTTAATGAACACCACTCTGACCTAAACAAAGAGTTGAAATCCTGTCATAACATTTAACAGTTGAAGGCAGAAAAAAGCCATGTGTTTGAATAGTGCATTTCCCATAGAGACCCAGTGGGCTGATAGCAGGTCTGTCTGGTACAAAACAAATTGTCACTATGATTGAAGACTTACACAAGAGAAGGCTTTCATTGTTCACCTTACATGCTCTCTTTCACGATAGAACTCTCCAGGCCTCCAACTGACTGTATATAATGCATGAATAAAGCTAAAGCTACTGAAGTAAGCGGATTCTCAAAATATATGTTTGCATAGGAAGAAGTGAGCAGCAAAATAGGTGTCGGGGCTGTGATATAATTATCTGATACCAGCCCATTATAGCAAGAAGCTTTACATTTCCCTGCATTAGTTTGTCCACTTCGCACACTTGGGTGGTGGTAGGTATGTCTGTAGCCAGTAGCCAAAGTTGTCTAGGGTTTTGCTTAAAGGTGCATTGTGTAACTTTTCTGGTGGAGGGTCCATCAAATGCTTTTTTCCATGGATATGTTGTTGCTTTGTCTGGGCAATTTTCAGAGTATGATATTAATTAAACCTTTCTATCTTCATGGAGACCAAACCGGACCAAGTTACAGGTCAGATCTGTCTAGAGGCTCACAGTCAGAATGCTTGTTTTTCTTGGTATTTTGAGCTATAAAACCATCTGTAATTGAATAAATGTAAGGTAGAGTTGTTTAATGTCATACTGTGGAACATAACAAATATGTGATAGATCTTTTTGGCGTCACCTAGGCCAATGTGACTTAAATATGTCCATGTTCTTTGGAGGGAGCAGTGAGGACAGGGGGGCTCCAGGCAGCCGATCTGAATATGGCGCAGCGGAAACTGCTCCCAAGTCTCTTTTGAAAATGAAAATCTTTCCTCAGTCTTTACTTTTGTGCACCCAGTGTAATGCCGGGGGAGCAACTGAGTGAAGTTTTAACAAAGAAACCCTTTTGTGAACGCCAAAATGGATCTCTCACCACAGACACAAATGTTAATGTGGCTAATTACTGAGAAAAGTATAATGACTGCAGGTCCAGGTGAGCTTGAGGCCTGTGTGTGAATATGCATGTTGCACAGTGGATAGTGTCCTTAATCACAGCTCACAGTGGCTGTCAGCGGGGAGAGGTGAGGCCAGCTAAGGGAAAGACGCTTTATCACCCGACAGACTTCTCATATCAGGGTACAGGGGAAACAAAAGGGCCTAAAATACTAGAATTTACGTGCGGAGAGATACACAAAAGTAGATACATGTGTAAATACTGGTATTTTGTACGACAACAACTTGAAGGCGGAAAACTTTGGAGAACTCAAACCTTAATAATAATAATGCCTTACAGTTGTAAAGCTCGACAAAGCCCCTCAAAGCGCTCCACTGTAGTCATTCTTCATTTACACTGTGGTGCTAAACTACACCAATCTGCACCATCAGCCCCTCCAGTGAAGGGTGAAGTGTCTTGCCCAAGGACATAACAACAGAACTTGGTCTGAGTGGGAATCCATCTTCCAACTGTGTTTGGGAGACCTTTTTCCACAAATAATATGCAAATCTGTCATTGAAATCAAGTTTAAATGTTTAGCATCATGACAACACAAGCTTTTTATTCTTGATTAAAAAAACCTTGGACATAATAGCCAAGTTGTTACTGTTATAATTGGGTGTTTTGGTTCTCAAGACAATTATCCAATCAAATGAATGAACCTCACACAGGTCTCTCATTCATGTTGCCAGCTTCAGTGCTGAAACCCAGTTGGTTTAAACCAACAATCCTTTTTTCTGCAGTGAGCTACCTTTACAAAACAGAAATGCCAGAGAGCTACAGTACCAATTTCAGCAGTCGCAAAGAAACAAAGTAAATATAAGAGCCACAGCCTTAGATGGGGTACAGTGAGATGTTTATAAAACATAACCCATTATCCATTTATCAGTGCACCAAATTAGGCATCAAAATGATACATTTGCAATGGTAATTCATCAAATGTTACTTATTTTGCACAGTATATGTACTTCAAAAATCCCTTGGCGAGCCACTTGGAAGGGGATGGAGAGCTACTGGTAGCACCTGAGCTACAGGCTGGAGACCCTGTTGGTTTAAACTTTAAAGGACTCTCTTTGTTGCAGCCTCTGCAGCTCAGTGAGATAATTCTGGAGTTTCTGAGCTTTTGAGGAATGACCTGTCCATATTCTGAAAAACAGAAAAGCATGTATGTGTCCTCCATATTTTAAAGTTTTTTGTTTGTTTGTTTAGTTTTTTTTTTTTTTTACTTACAAGTAGCTCAAAAATACCTCCACAGATCTTATCTGTAACTTGGTCTGATTTGATCTCTATGAGGATACAAAGGTTTATTGCCATACTGTGAAACATTCCAGACAAACCAGCAACATCTCCATGCAGAAAAGTCACCAGAAAAGTTACACAATGCTCTTTTAAGGCACTGGCAATCCAAGCACATTTGTGATTGTAATATCAAATAAAAAAGTAAGTGCAGAGACTACATACACTTCCTTTTAAACCACAGATAAAGAAATGGCAAGGGAAGCTTAATGTAGGGCAAATGTGGAGTCACTCAGACTTTTCTATATCTTTGTACAGTCATTGACACTCACTGTTACAGACACCCGGAGTCATAATATACAGAATCTGACCTAGAACTTCTTACTAAGTTGCATAAATCCCTCTCCCATTTGGCCCCCTTCCGCACACATTTCTGACGTACATTCCCAGTGTTTTATTATGATAATGTTCTTTTCTCTTTCCGTGTATTCTATATTTGAACAAGACATATTAATTTGACATCACTGAATGAACAAGATACGCCATAAATGTCAGTGTAATCCAAACAGATGTAAAATTACACTTGTGATGTTTGCCCACTTTCTCTGTCAATATACATTACGTACCTCACCGCTACTTCCAACGAGCCTCTATTTGCACTTGTTCTTCTGTATGACTTGATTCTATTGAAGTAGGGCTTAGGTAATATCACAGAGCTACAAAAAAAGGATGTTGTATCTTTGATTACATCACAATAACAGCTACAAGAACTGTGATGGGAAGAGTACTTAGTTACAAAATACTGAATACCTGCATTAACATGTTTTTTTTTGTAATGTATTCTGATTCATCGCTCAATCAGAGTACTGTATTCTGAATACTTTTACATCGAGTTGGATTATATTAAGGGTGCATTGCTTTGCTTTTCTGGTGGAGCGTCCTTCAAATGCTTTGGCTGGAATGTTTCACAGTATGGCATTAAGTTTGGTCTTCATGAAGACCAAACCAGACTAAGTAACAAGTCCGATCTGCGAAGAGGCGACCCCACTCACAGTCAGAATGCTTGTTTTTCATAAATGTAAGATATAGCTGTTAAATGTCATACTATGGAACATTTCAGGCAGAGCAATGACATTCCATAGAAACAAGCAGGTGACGGACGTCCAACCGAAAAGTTACATAGTGCACCTTTAAAGTGTAAAGAACATGACATATTATTACAAACAACTTCTTTTGTTGTTGAGAATTTATTTATGTCTAATTAGAAAAGGAAACATTTTTCTTAATACTGTAATTGCATGATGAATCGGGCTCTTGGTATCATTAAGAAGTTGATACGATACATACCTCGATACACAGGCCACGATATGATACATATCTTGATACAGTGCGCTTTCAGTTTGATATGATATATTTCAAAACTATTCGATATGGTTCAATAAAAAACGAGGCTAAGTTATGGCTGTGATATTAAAAGTCTTTGTTAAACCACTTCTTGTGCAAAGTTAATATAAAACACACCCATTTTAATCATCATAACACTGAATATGTCGTTTGTGTCCCATAAAAGAGTTTCCTTCCTCTGAACAAGCAACAAAACTGTAGTGCTGCAATAAAATAATTCAGTAAAATATATTTAAAAAAAATACTCTTGGAGATATATCAATACAGAAGCCCACGATATCGATAATGTATCATCACATTAAATGATACGATATATTGATATTTTTGCACAGCTCTAATGATGAAGTACCTTTCACGTATTTTGAGTAGGGGTGTCACATTATCGTGTTAATTGCGATTAATTAATTACAGCCATATTTAGCGCGTTATGTTTTTTAATCGCGTTAATCTCATTTTTAATCTCTAACTTTACTGATTCTGTATGCGAGTTGCCTTACTGTAAAATCCGTTTTTATGTGTTGAGCTCCTTGTGCTTGAATTGTTGGGGGTGGAACCATGGTCAGTCACACCCTGTTTGGAGGGCAAGGTGAGGAGCGGAGATAAAAGATAGGAGAGGAGACGTGACAATGGAGGAGCATTTGAGAGTTGGACCAATAAACGGGAAATTTACATTTCACAAACGCCCCGACGGCACCATTAATAAGAGTAAAGTCATATGCCTTCTGTGTAAGAAGGAGTTTGCTTACCACCGAAGCAGCTCAAGTTTAGCCTATCACATCAATGCAAAACACCCAGCCGCGAGTGTAGCCACGGCTAACGTTAGCAGCGAACACGTTAGCAATTTAGCAAGCCAAAGCAAAGCTCTTTGCCAAACTACACTGGAGGAAAACACCACGCGTTTGAGCAAGTCTGCTACCGACAGGCTGACGAATGTTCTTGCCAAGTGGATAGCGATGAACTGCAGGCCGATAAACATAGTGGAAGACGAAGGGTTATCAGAGGTGTTGCAAACTGCGTCCAATGACCCGTCATACAAGCCGCCGTGCAGGACTACAGTGACCACCAAAATCAGCAAGATGTACGACAGCGAAAAGAAAAACAAACTTGAGATTTTGGTGGAGGATTCGCCCAACTGTGTTGCTATAACCGGAGATCACTGGACCTCAGTTGGCAACCACAGCTATTTGGGGGTGACCGGACACTTTATTGATGGTGAGTGGAGCCTTAACTCATTTGCACTGACAGTCATGAAAACAGACACCAGGCACTTCGCTGATAAATGCGCCGAACAGTTCCTCAAGGTGGCGAATGACTGGGAGAATTGAAAACAAGATATCCACCATCGGTACAGACAGCGCAGCAAATATGCTGGCTGCTATGAGAGCGCTTCCATACGAGCACATCGCCTGCAATGCTCACATTCTCCAGAGGACCATCACGGTCTGCCTCGACAGCAGTGGGTTTGTCGGTGTACTGGCAAAGTGCCGCAAGATTGTTGGCCATTTCAGACAAAGCCCTGCGAGTACCACAGAACTTAACAAGCAACAAATAGCACTTGGAAAAAAGAGCGAACAACTTATACAAGATGTACTGACCAGGTGGAATTCGACACTCGCAATGGTCTCACGCCTCCTACGCAACCGAGAGGCTGTCCAGGCTACGCTGGACCAACAGAACAACCACAGATTGGTAATGCTAACCGAAGCTGAGTGGGGAAAACTGCAGAAGCTGGAGCTCCTGCTTGAACCATGCAGGTAAGCTCAATAAACATCTGTCCATTTTAATGATATGAACTGCTGTCATATGTTTAATCTAAAAAAGAATGAACATTAGGTAGTAACTTTTAAGGACAATTAAACTGGAAATCAGTTGCACTTTAAATATACAGCTAGGTTTATTTAGTAAACTTGTCCACCTCTGTAGGTATGTGACAGAGCTGCTGGGTGGTGAGGCCTATGTTTCTTGCTCTGTAGTGCTGCCTGCTTTTCGCCATCTGGACCGTGTCATGGACATCACTGATGATGATCCAGCCTACGTGGTGAAGTTCAAGAATGCCTTCCAGAAGGACCTGGCAGCACGGCAAGCTAATGCCAACAAGACATGGTTGGAGGTCGCCACAGCACTGGATCCACGTTTCAAGGATTTGAAATGTCTTCCAAAACAAAAGAGAGAACAGGTAAAGACTATAAGGATAAGATGGACTAATGAGTCCAATTTATTATTGAATCAAACTTTATTTATATGCAACAGAATGTGCTTCATTAAATGAAATAAAATAAAGGCACTTAGTAATAATGACAATCATTCATTCATCCATTCATTTATTCAGGTGTGGACCAGACTGGAGGACATGCTCCACGCAGCAGAGTCCAGAAGAGCAACTACTCTCCAGCCCTACACAGAGGATGATGAACCAGCTCAGAAGAAGAGGAGGAGTGCACTCCTGCTGGGGTCCGACTCTGACTCAGAAGATGGAATGGAGTTTGGAGAGCTGCAGCGCTACAGAGCAGAGCCCAGCATCAGTATGGAGGACTGTCCCCTACAGTGGTGGTATGCTCATTCAGGAGCCTATGAAAAGCTGTCAGCCCTAGCACGCAAGTACCTGGCCTCCCCGGCAACCTCCATACCCTGTGAGAGACTGTTTAGCCTCGCAGGTCACATAGTGCAAAAGAAAAGGGCAGCCTTGCTCCCAGAAAATGTGACCAAGCTGGTCTGTCTCAGTGACTGGCTGAAGAAGTAAGAGGCATGATGTCAGCATAGCTGCTCTGTCCTCTGTAGCCTACTAGAAGTGATTGCTTGATGTTATATCAGCACTTTATTTTGTGTTACATGATGTTACTTTTGATGTGCTAACTTACAGCACTGTGATGTGTTTGTTTTAATTTATTTTTTTATTATCTGAAGCAGAGGAAAAGCACCAAGTTCAGGGTTGTAGTGTTTTTGCTGTTTTTTGATAACTTACAACACTTCATAATGTGGACCTGATGTTTTATTTTATTTGTATTTTCTAATTATTTACAGTTTGTCAAAAGAACACAGCAGAATGTAAATGGCTGCATCTGTTAAAGTTCATAAAAAAATAAATGACTTTATGAAGTATTTTTTTGTTCTATATCAGTCTTTTGATCTGCCACAATAATGTAATAATGAATTTAAATGAAAATACCTGAAATTGAAGGCTTTTCTCAGCAATTTTTAGGTGAGATTAAAAAGAGATTAATTAGATTAATTAATTACAGATAATAATTAATTAATCACTCAATTTTTTTTAATCGCATGACAGCACTAATTTTGAGTATCACCAAATGAAAGATTCACTGTACTTGAATACAGGTACTCCAAATTAGTATTCAGAATATGTCTTTTTCCCAACACTTTACAGGAATATCCAGGTGAGATGGATCTGCCTGCAGGCTAGGGATGAGAGGCATTGCGATCAGATTTTTGATTTCTGTTCAAAGTTCATATTTCAAACATGTCCAGAAGAATTGATTAAAAAAAGGCTTAAAGCTAAAAATATAGATCTATATTTTTAGCTTTCTACCATGTTAAAATGGTTTTCCCTCTTCCAAAATGGGAGCATGCCTATGTTCCTTCAGCCTTATGTTCCCTCATTTCTAAGTTTTGTTTTGTTTTTTCCCCAAAATTAAGCCCTATGTTCCCACATTTCCACTATCATCAAGTTGCATTAGATCTTATCCCCATTTCTCCCAATTTTGTAGTCTGTTACGCCCAACTCAACTGCACCTTTCTAGCCACATTTGAATACAGATGTAATGCAGAGGTCATCGTGCAAAGGACCCTCGGTTGAAATGACTCTGAATCATCTCTTTAAATACGATATAAAAATAAAAAATGACTTGACTTAGAGTTTAATTTTGAGAAAAAAATCTTAGAAATGGGGGAACATAGGGTTGAGGGAATTTAGGACTGTGGGACCATTGGGCTGTAGGAACATAGGGCTGACCACGTCAAAAACAAGTCTGAAAAGGTTTTAGATTTCATCCATGCATGTTTCAGTCATTTAACAATCTCTCACGGTCATCTGTAAGATTCTATCCAATGCTCAGCACACAGGCCTAATCCCACGCGACAATTCTCCATAAATATACAAAAGCATGATTGAAAACAGAACGTGACGTGTGCAGTAGTTTTATTAGTGAGATACACGCTTACTGTGTTACGATAGTGCTCTGTAGGGGAAGTGAGCACGGAGACTCAGGCCGTCAACAAAACAAAAGTGAACATTATATAAAAAATGTTAATACGATTTTTCGGTCTGTACAAAATGACAAGACTCACTGCAGCAGTTACAGAGTGTGGGGTGACAAATTTTCAATGGAAAGTCAAATGGAAAGAGAGTCGATGAAGCCGAAGTGCCCCCATGTTCACTTCCTGTTTGGATTTAATATATATACAGTCTAAAGTCTGACCAGAAGGACCATCATCTGACTTACCACCATCCACAGGTTCAATTCTGTTTACACTTGCTCAGGTTTATGTATAATATTCCCAAACTAAACTTAAAAAAAAAAAAAAAAAAAAAAAAAAAAAGCATTTCCTCATAACCATTACATAGCATTGTGTGAAAAGTGAAAGCTTAATCTCCCTCGTGGACTCCAGCGCCTCCTCCTCACGCCATAAATAATAGAGTTTGCGTTTCTGAATGTCATACACACGCGATGACAAGACACAATTTTATCAGCGCTCACTTACGGAGACTGAGGTGGCAGCGGCAGAAGCGATGGGGAGTTATGGCACGGAGAAGATTCAATACTCTGCAACAGCTCGCACAAAGCGCCCTGATCTAATATATATACGAGTCCCCTCCAGCTCCTGACGGATCTTTATGTGTGTGTTTGCATACGATCCGACGCACAACTGTATTTACTGCTTAATAAAATCACAATGTCTTCATAAAAATTGGGTGAAGGAAATAGAAAGTAATCTAGAAAGGCCGCCGTGTGTAAAATTGGATTTTCCATAGGAGCCACGGAGAGGAACAGTTGTCGTTAGAGGTGGGTGCTCGCTACTCTGTTTATCATTTGTGTTTTTTGTTTTTTTTTTAATGCTGAAAACACAACAGAAGAGTGATAGTCACCTACAGTGCTCTTCGCGTTTATTGTTCTCGTGTTGTTGTTAGGGAAAAATCCACTATAGGCTACATGTATTTGACTCAGCGTTTTACACTATAGGATGTGGCTGAATTGAATCTACAGGCGTGATGTGTACCTGTTGCGAGTGAGTTTGCATTTCACACTACATTACCGCTACATTAATGCAACAGTCGTTTTCTCCCATCACAAATAAGAGCCCCGTGAGCCACTGTGGCCGAGTCAATAGAAGATTGCATGTGTATTTATAGGCCATTGGACTGCACTGCTACAAAAGTGAGATTGGACTTTGGAGTCAATTGAAAACAACAGTGTGTTTGTATGTGTTTTGTTTTTTTGTCCAATGCAGTTCTATTCAGTTGAAGGACTATGGGTTGTTCAAGTTTAATAGGGATACAAATTTAAAAAGTTATTGTGAAATATTGTGAGTCAAATGTTTGCTGTGTCCCAATGTCCGCTCTAGTCCCTAACCCTTCATTCACTACATAGGCGGCTTTACAGTGCACTTGTTCACAGAGGCATGAGGACACACAGCTTACTTCACGTGACTCTGGTGTCTGGGTGAAAATAAATTCAGCTAAACGCCGATAAAACTCGATTTCTGTCATAAATAATGATCAAATCCGACTGGCACCCAAAATTTTATGGACTAATAAAGTTTCTGTCGCACTGGATCTCACTCAAACATACTGGATTATTTGCTTTTTATCTGAGAAAAAATCTGGAAATTGTCTCTCTTCACAGCTGGAGCTACGGTAACAGGCTAAAGCTAGCCCCGTTAACACCGTAATGGTTTATTTAAAAGTGTTTTATTCAGAATCAGTATCTACAGTGCTATAAATCAGAGCTTTTACTCAGTCGTGTTGTGTTCAGTTAAACACCTGTCGCTGAACGCTGTTGTTTTCCCGACTCTCGCAATGCATTGATCGGTCAATATAGCATTGATCGGTCTAGTGACCACTGATGCCCACTACATTTCAAGGTGCACTATGGGAAATTTTGAGTGATCTGTTCTTTCACTCACTGGACATTTGGATAGCCCTAAAAATGGCGTGACCCCCAAATAGGAAATAGTGTGGACATTTGGACACAGCCATTGTTTATGCCTAAATCAAAGATTGTCAGTATGAGATTTTTCATGATGGATAACAATTGTTTAGACTCCAGAGAAACCAATGGCCTAAGTCTACTGATGATTTTGGGCTGATTGTGATCATTTTTGCCAAATTATGTAATCCACAACCTTTTTTTTTTTTTTTTTTTTTAACACAAAATGGATAAGGAAAAGTTTTGTTTGGGGTACAACCCTTATTCCAACATACCACGACTCCAACAGACCCCCACCCTGACATTCTGTCATTCTGACATGCCTCCATTCTGACATTTTTGATGCCTCCATTTCGACACCTTTTATGTCACCATTCTGACAACCTACTCATAGTTTGGAGCGTCACCTTTTTTACCTTGTATACGGCACGTGGACTACTCCTCCTCCTGTATGCTCTGTCTTCTCGTTTACATCGCATGAACCGTGTCTTCTCACTGCTCCATCTCCCGTGCATCACGTGGACCGCGTCTCCTCTCGTACGCCACATGGACTGTGTCTTCTCACATACGCTGTGTGGGCTGCACACCATAAACCAGAACTAAAAACCAGGACTAAACCAGAACTAAAACCAGAACTAAAATCAGGACTAAAACCAGGGCTAAACCAGGTCTAAACCAGGACTAAAATCAGGACTAAAACCAGGTTTAAACCAGGACTAAAACAGAATTTTACCAGGACTAAACCATGCTGCACGTACTGAGTGTCCTCCCATATGCCGCGTGCACTGCTCCTTCTTCCGTGCACCATGCCTCCTGCACCATCCGTGAAAATATTCTCCCTAAAAGAGTCCTGCCACAACTTAATAATTACCTTGTGTGTCGGAATGGGGAAATGTTGAAAATAAATTGCAGGGATGATTGATAAAAAAAAAATGGACATGCCGCCACTCCGACAATTAGACGTCAATGTCAGAATGGTGGTATGTCTGAATGACAGCATGTAACCAAGTATTCAAATGAAAATTGTAAGCAGCTGTTTGACCTAACCATATCAGCTACGGCCGGAGATTTCAAGGATGGATGGTCTGTCAAACGCTTTACTTCATGGAGATGTTATTGTTTGTCTGAAATGCTTCACAGTCTGGTGTTAAACCTTTCTATCTTCATGAAGACCAAACCAGACCAAGTTACAGATCAGATCTGTGGAGAGGCACCCCCAGACTGTCATACACATTCCACGCAGAGCAATGACATCTTTAGAAACAAACAGGTGACAGACTCTCCACCAGAAAAGTTACACATTGAACCTTTAAGGCTGATAGCAAATACCATACAAGTGAAAATATTGGCCCTATCTCTAGTCTAAATGATGAAAAAAAACCATTGCATGTAAGCACCCTACATCCATTTACACTTTACTTTACAGAAGTTAACTTTTCTATAAACAATCATGATGAGCAATCCAAAACCCATAACCTTAACCATTACAGATTTGTGCCTAATCTTTAGCAGGCACATGATGTAGACTACAGCAACTACTCATATGCAAATTACATCTCAATAGAATGCTATATACGCTATTGTGCATGTTGACAGTTAAATATCTTCTAATTGCGACATGTCTTAAACTGCTAATTACCCCATGGAAGCAGAGACAATGCAGAACTGGTTAATCACATGTTAGAAATTCGCTGAAGGTCTTTATCACCTTTAATCATCTTTCATCTTTCAAAAATACTTAGAGACATGTGGGTATACAGACCTGCAGTCACAACGTAAAGGCTCGATAGTGAAGTAGGTCAGGGTTTCCAATCTTTAGAAGCAGGGAAAATAACTTTGCGACTGACCCTGGACCTCCAAAGCAAAATAAGATTGTTGCTGATAGTAATTTCAACTGGAAAAACAAGCACAATCAGGTTAAATATAGGAAGAGTAGAGCATTTGTCCACTGATCCTGAAGATTGCAGGTGCGATTCCAATTCCCACAGATGAATGCTGTCGTTGTGTCCTTGAGCAAGATGCTTAACTCACCTTGCCCCCATTGTCTGCGTACATTGGTGTGAGTGGTTCCTTGATGTAAAGCGCTTTGAGTGACTTGGAAGTAGAAAAGTGCAAAATAAAAATGTGACTATTTACAGTTTACGGGTTCATTTGAATAGTTATGGGATTGAATTTCAATCAATTACAGCTTTCAATTTAAAACTTACAGTGTACTTATTTCTAAATTATATCTGGAAAACATCACACAAACCTCAGATCGTCTCAAGACCCCCCTGACTTTGGGAACCACTGAACTAGAGCCACACACTGGGCTGTTTCTTAGTACCCACGCTTCTTCAAACTTCAAAGTATAGCCTCTTCTTCATATTTGCTCTATTCAATATTTGTCTCATCCTTGTACTGACATATATATCAATACTCAGGTTGTGTTTGATGTCTCCTGCTAAACAAACCCGAGTTGAAACAGCGCAGAATAATCACAGTGAGACGAGGAGAGAGGAGAGACTTCATCAGTTTACAGAGTAGCCAAGGCTAGATTGGACACACTGGTCGATGAAGTATTCAATTTTGTTACTTAAAAATACATTGTGTAACTGTTCTGGTGGAAGGTCTTAATTGTAGTGTAGCTGCATATAGTTTGACCATTCCCGGCCAACATAGTGGAGTAGCGCCGCCCCCCCACGCCCCTGCTTTCACTTTCATATGGCCAAATTAGTCATAGCATTTATGCACAAGGTGTATTGGTAAGCTGCTGCTCGGCTTCACCTGTACATCAGTACAGAATTCCTGCCTGGTAGGTGCCAATATCTGTATTTGACTGTGTATCAGTGGATAATTGAGATGTTTGTGTGTTGGTTTTATTGTGTTTTTAGATGCTGATTACAGCCAAGCTTCAGTATTATGTAGTTTTTAAATGAAATTTTTAAAGGGGTTCATTTTATCATGGGAAGCCTTGTTCTAACTAAATGTTTGTCCTATAGACGCCGCTGGCCTCTACAGTTTGTTTGGGTTTAATTAAGTTAGTTTTCTTTCATTTAAGGGTTCTTGTTGGTTTAGGTACTTATACCATACATAGTTAGACTAGTTTTCCTGTGTTGGTCAGTCTTGTTTCACTGTGCATATTTTAAAAATTTTTTTGTTTCCCTAGGGTTTGGTGCAGTGCGATTGCCACGCTTGGTGGAGGGTTGGGGTTTTGGTGTCGGAGTTCTCTACTTCGGACTATCATCACTCCTCGTGTGTTGTGGTAAATTTTGCACATCCTTGCATGTTTTAAGTTACCTTTTAAGGTTTATTATTTTGTGTGTGTGGGTGTGTGTGTGTGTGTGTGGTTCATGGAGCTTCAGTGGGTACTCTGACTCCTAGTGGGTACTGCCCGCACTGGGTGCAGCCATGCTTAGTCTTCCCAAGGTATATTATATAATTTACTGTATCCTGTTTTAACCATAACATGAATACATACATATATTTTTGCAATAAATATTGTGAATTATTAAAACAAAACAAACAAAACAAAAATGTCTCAGTTCCTCATGTTACCCACCATCTGCAGTCCTTATCTGTGTTTTAAGCAGCCCCTTTGGGTTACAGTAGTGATACCGATAAAGAAATGTGCAGATTTGTTTTCTCAACCTAACAACTTCTTAACTGTTCTGTGGAATTTTATGTATATATTTTTGTTAACTCAAAACCTTTTGTCAGGATGTGACTATGAATGTGCCAAACAACCATGCAAATCATATAAAAAGTACTTTACACTTTTCAGTCCAGTTAAAAAATGTAGTGGATTAGAAAGTACAAACACCTGCTCTAAAATGTAGTGACGTAAAATGTAAAAAGCATCCATTGTCACTGAAGTAAAGTACAGATGCCTAACAATTGTACTTAAGTATTGCACTTTTACTTTTGTACTTCATTACCTTCCACCATTTTAAAATTCCTCAGTCATCCAGGTAAGTTATATAGTGGTCCATGATCATATACTAGTCTATGTGATGAAGTAAAGTACAGACACCTAACAATTGTACTAAAGTAGACTACTTCTACTTTTGTACTTTGCTACTTTCCTCCAGTGATTAGACACCGTCACTACAAAGAGACCCGTGTAATATGTCATCATTTCCACAGAGTTTACAGCACATAGTCTTGCATAGCGGTTGCACTTAATGTATCTTAATCAGTACAAAGTTGCATTAGAGATGGAGTGATTTCCACCTGCTTTCCGCTTTCTTGAACAACAAAGTGAAAGCGCTTCCTTGTCATTCGACTCATTTGCTGCTCGATACGGCTCTTTGCTAAAACAGCTGCTCAGATCCGGCTGCTTCATAATGCAATCAGAAAATCAACACATTGTGGAGGTCCCCAGGTGGTTTGACCTGCTTTAGATGCTGCACAGCGCTGAGGAAGCTACAAACAGTGGGTGGGGGATTGTTACGCGCAACCAACTCCTCCAAACATTTGAGCTTTCTGACGCTTTCTAGAACCCTCCAAAGTTAGTGTGCAAATTGTGTTTATGAATTTGAAAATGCGTCAAAATTATGATCCCAAAATATGAAACTCTTACCCCAGAAAATACGCCAAAGAAAATGATGGTGTTTTTTTTTTTTTTTTACTGTACGTGTTTAGAGGGGCTTTATATAACTGTCTGGTTGTAGGTCCATTACCTGCTTGTTTCCATGGATATGTCATTGTTCTGCCTGGAATATTCCACAGTATGACTTTAAAGGGACAGTTTGGAATTTTGGACATAGGGCCTTATTTCCTAGTGAGCCAGAGTTTTGGAGATGTGTGGAGACACTTTTTAAAATATTCCATCCAGTCCTTGTATTTGCAGAGGTCGCTGAGGCTAGGCTAGCGCATGTCAATGGCCATAGTTAGCCTGCCACTAAAAACAGTCTTACTCACTCCACAAAGCACCCGAAGCAAATCTATTATTACGCCAACCTGTCGATGTGAATGTCTGTGTTCATAGAGTAATGTTTCAAATAAAATTAACCTTGCATTGCATGAATCGTTGCATGTTGAAGGACTATTTCCCTCATATCAGTCCGCCGCTGCCAAGCTATCTATCAGGAAGTAGAACTCGCTGCTGCTGCTCAGACATAAATCCTTCAAATGCAAGGTTAATTTTACTTCTAAAATTATTTCATCGACACAGACATTTAACATCGACAGTCTGGTGTAATAATAGATTTGCTTCAGGTGCGTTGTGGAGTGGGTAAGATTATTTTTAGTGGCAGGATATCTATGGCCATTGACATGCACTAGCCTAGCACCAGCGACCTCTGCAAATACAAGGACTGGATGGAATATTTTTTAAAAAGTGTCTCCACACATCTCCAACACTCTGGCTAACTAGGAAATGAGGTCCTATGTCCAAGATTCCGGACTGTCCCTTTAAACAGCTCTACATTACATTTATTCAATTGCAGGTGGTTTTACTGCTCAAAAATACTTAGAAAAACAGACATTATGACTTGATAGATAGAAATGTTTAATACGTTTTAATACTGTGTAACATTCCAGATTCCAGACAAAGCAATAATATCTCCATGTAGAAAAGCATTTGACGGACCCTCCACTAGAAAAGTTACACAATGCAAAAAAATATTGATATTCCAACAGCTCAGGCCTCATGAAAGGAAAGAGATGAATAGCAATGAACAACAGGCTAAAAACCTGAACTTGCAAACAATGTACAAACAAGTGTTTTCAGTAATGGCATGTAATCTCTGCAGTCCACTAAAAACCTCATTTATCAAACGTGGAGTCTTGTGCTAAACAGATCAGACAAGCTAAGAGTGTATGTGAAAGGTGCGTTGTGTAACTTTTCTGGTGGAGAGTGCGTCAAATGTGTTTTTTCGCAGACTTTTTTGTAATATTTTAATTACTGTGATGGACTAGTACAGGGGTCACCAAACTTTTTTCTCTGGGGGCCATGTTATCGCTTCTGACTATGGTGGGAGCCATGGTCGGGTCGGCCGCATGACATGCAGATTATATTCTTTGAGAACCGCCACACTTTCTTTACATATCAGACAAACTGCACGGCCCTTGCACTGTACAAAAAATAATTGGTCGTCCACTGTTCTTTGAAAACTCCTGCACTTTTTTTCCAAGTTTTTGTACTTTAACATGAGCCTTTTTGCTGTCTTTACCTGCACTTCATTAATCTGTGCGTGCATTGACTGTCACAGTTTGATCTCGAGCTTGTCCTGTGACGAAAATTTAGTGGCAAATGTAAATACGTCATATAATTATTTAAATGTAAATTCTTTATATAAATATCATTTTTTAATTGAAAAAAATCAACAAAACACAAGATGCAGATGTGTTATTTGCCAAAAAGTAAAAAAAAAAAATAGGCCATGACAACTTTTGAGAATTGCTTCATAGGGTCAGTTCAAGTAGCGGGGGGCAGAGGAGCGGGAGGGCCAGAGTTGGCCCACGGGCCTAAGTTGGATGACCCCGAGACTAGTAAATGGGGTAAAAAACAATTACACCTACCTCAGAGATCCCTACAAACACAAATGACCCGCAACCACTCTACTAGAAAACAATCTATTATTAAAAATGATTATTGCCAACACATAATAATAATAACAGTGTATTCAATGGGCCGTGTCACATATGGCTGTGGTATAGTTTCATGTTTAATTTCAAGGACTTCACATGTGTCATTTTTCTTCCGCATTTAATTACTATTTGTACACCTACAGCAGTCATTCTTCCATTAACTTCCATTTATGGTGAGTAGAAAGGCCGTGCTGGGCTCTGTTCACCTGATGATAATGTATGACCGCCTTCATCACACTCTAATTATGCTCCACTGTTCATAAACCACACTGTAATAATGGCAAGTAAACACATCATTTAGAGTCATTTCCACTATTTATTACGCGTCACACATGTTGCAAGGGTGAGACGTACCTTCATGTCAAGTTCAGGAGACCCAAAACATGCTACACAGGAGCTGATAGCGAATGGAGGTCAATTAAATACAATCAGTCAATTAAATAGAATCAGTTTTTCTTTAATAAGACACTCAAAGGTCCTATATTACACGGAACAGATTCTTGTGTGCTTTAAGCCATGTTAAAATGCTGTTACCTCCTCAAAAACATACCTGAAGTTGTGCTTTGTTTCATTCACACAGTATCATTCTGTCATTCTATCTTCTATCATTTAGTGTTTGTTACAGTCAAAGTCAGTAGATTTTGGTTAGATTTTTTTCTCTGGATGTTTCTTCTCATACTCTCTGAACAGCTCGGTTTAATTTGAGTAGTGTCAGCTTGTTTTCACAAATCATTACATAAGGAGACACACAGTTTTAGCATTGTTTGCTCTGTTTATTACTTTCTGAAAAATTGCCTGGGATCCAGAATACAAATTTCTTCGATACTTGATGTGAGGCAGAAGGTGTGCAAAGATGTGAGTCTGATCACTGGTGAATTCTCAGGTTCAAGGGGATTAGCTAATCAGCGACATCCGTATCAAGAAAGCAAAAAATAAAATAAAAAATCTTCAGAATCAATAAGTAAAACTCTAAACTGTTATGCTTAGGTGAAAGAAATAGGATTTTGGTCAAAAACTCACACATACAAACTAACTCTAAATTAATGCTCAGTGCAGTGTTTTTTTCTAACTATACTGTACATTTAGAATAGTTTTTGTGGATAGTTTTTGCGTCAATGGCATCATTTTTTTTTTCCATATTTATGAACAATATATCGCACTTCCAATTTAGTTATCGTGACAGGCCTAACAAACTCACTAAAATCTGATTATTATCTGAATTCTAGACATTTAAACTGCACAATCTGATGTGAGTAATCACCTTGATCAAAAAGAAATCTAATGATTTTGCTGTTTACATTTCATTTTAATACACTTTAGCTCCAAAAATCTCATGGTAATTTTGATTTGATTTTGAGTGTGCATGTAACTGCAGCCACGAAATAAACAAATCTATCTATTCTGTTTGAATCTGGCTTGAGGCATGACGGTGACCAGAATCATATTTCATTCTTGACTTGTTAACTTAAGGACTTTTACACTCAGTTTGCAGCAAAATTTGTCCTTAACTTTTTCCAGATGTAAGATTTTTTTTGTAAAGAAATTGTCTCCAAAGAATGAAATGCACACAGTCATACCTGCACCTCTCACAATCCCTGAGATCTTTGGTTGGAGGTCTGAGCTCTTTCTCTCTGGGGAGGTGGGATCAGTGCTCAGTTTCTGTTCTACCTATTGGGAAAACTGCTTCTCCCCGTAGATTAGAAATGTCAGGGTTATATTAGCACCTTAGCGAAGATAGTCTTGAAGCTCCATATCCCCAAAGGTTACATTGATCCAGCGACAAATGCTCCTCCTGTCTACAAATCCTACCAGTGCTCCTGAATCTACACCATACTGTGACATTCACGAACTAATCCTATGCAGATTAACAGCTAATGTCGGTTAGCATCAGCAAACACACCTACATGCATATGCAAATGAGGACGGCACATGAGCGAAGTTAGCAAGGGGGAAGAAAGATCTGAGCGCTGTAAAACTTTTCCCAAATGAAAAAGTGTTATTTTTTGTGTTTTTTTTTTTTTTGTCTTTAACAGAACTGCAAATCCATTCATCAGAGTTTTGGCAAAGAAACTGAATAAATAGAGAGGGGTTATCAGAGCAGAAGAATGTAGGAATTGTTCTCAACAAACAAAACCCAAATATTACAAATAATCTCTTTGTTGGAAGTGAAAGTCCAGAATAAATAGCAGTAAAAGAAAAACTGTGGAAAATGAAATCACTGTCTAAGATCCTCCTACTTGAATATTTTTGAATCTGCGTTTACATCAAATCATCATAATAAACGAATCCTCCTTCTTACTCCAAGAACTGCTGACTAAGGACTTGTCTTGGTAGATCAACAATAAGCATGAGATAAAGCTTTATATCCACAATGGGGAAATTACAGTGTTGCATTACAAAGTTCAAGTAGGAGAATGAGGATATGCAAGTAAACATCAAGATAAAGAACTCATAAAATAAAAATGCTAAATTGAGTTTAAGCCATGTCATAATGCTGTTACGTCCTCCAAAACATACTGGAGTTGTGTTTTGTTTCATTTATACTTGTTTGAGTAACCCTGCTTTATTAGTTTGTCTATCATTCTTTTGCATCTTGAACAGATCTAAAAAAAAAATTAAATATGCACAAAGACGAGAACAACATTTTCATTATTATTTTTTTCTTTTATTAAAAAATATATTTTTGATAAGTTTTAACTATCCATATTTGTACATGAGAATTTTCACTTTAGTCAGTATCGTTATATGACTATTTTAACGTTGAACCACCCATTACTGCTGGATATTTGTAATAATAAACTCTTGTCCATTTTAGGCAGTATGACATTATTTGAAAACCTCCAACTGTGCATGTTTTAAGTTCCTATATCTACTTTCTGATATATGTTATAATGTTGTTTCCTCACTAAAACATATCCGCTTTGAGTTTTGTTTCATTCACACACATTTAACACACAGACCCTACATATTTAGAGTTCTTCTCTCAAACTGAAAACACTCTGTTTCACCTTATGATGCTATGTGGTAATACAGGTTCACTGTGCTTTTTAAACTTCACACATCTTCACCTTCATTTAGTGACTTAAATAATTTCAACCTTGGGATTGCCAATCTCTATTTAACAACTTGAAACAGGGTTCTCGCTCTTTTTCACTGCCAAAATTTTAAAACGTTTCCATTGACTTTTTCTTGACCGAAAGTGAATTTTCCATGACTTTACGGCACCTACATGTGTAGAATCGATCAGACTTTTAGGGCTAAAAATAAAATGTTAACCCTTTCCACTCACCTTATGATTTGGGATTATAGTTTTTTTTTTTTTTTTTTATCATTCAAACTACTGTCAGTGCATTTATTGTTGTTTCTTTTACAAAAAGTGCAGACGTTTGGAAATAATCATAATAGCCTAATGATAACTTAACAGAACGCTGTAGTTGCGTGAAAGAGACACTAAAATTCCATGACTTTTCCAAAACTTTCATTGAACTTACAAAATTCCATGACTTTTCCAGGATTGTAAAATGACATTTTCAATTTCCATGACTTTTCCAGGATTTCCATGATCATGGGAACACTATTAAAAACTTCTGTTTCATGACATCACAAGGTTGAACAGAGCATTTTGGAGATGTAGACAATGCAGAATTACTCAAACACATGTGAATCAAACAAAACCCAACTCCAGGTATGTTTTTGATGAGGCAACAACATTATAACACGATTTAAACCTCATAAGAGTCAATTTTATCTTGTATCTTTTCTTCTTCTCCTTTTCCTTGATTACCACACTTATTTTTTCTTTAATCTTTCTTTTATCAATTACTTAATATTACCTCAGTAACCACCCGAAATGTAAAAATCTTAAAATCTCACACAGTATTATCTTGGAACACATCGTAGAGACAATAGTAGCGCTGGAGTAATGAGACAGATTGCTGACTGCATATGGAAGGCAAGATGAATAGATAACAAAATTACCTGAAATATTTATAACCTATGCTCTTTCATCACGGCGTGCTTCGTAAGCCATTAGGAGCCCTCTTTTGGGACCTCTTAATTGAGTTCCTTTTCCGAGCTGCATATGAAACGCTTCTTTTTACTCCCCCACCCCTTTTCATCTGCGCCCGCCTGATTAAAACATGAAGAATGGCGTTGTGAGGGGAACTTGGGTAGCAATGGTGGGGGAACAAGTTGAATGACTGAAGCAGGATTTTGTAGATGTGAAGTGGACAGTGGTTTTGAGTGGAGCAGTTTTACACACCCTCGAGAGGTTCACAGCGCGGTGATGGGGATTTATTAAGGTAAAAAGGACTAGAGGGGGTTGGGAGACGTTAAAGGGTCCATATCATATTTCTGATCTATGTTATAAAGTTGTTTCCTCATCACAAACATATCTGGAGTAGTGGTTTGTTTCATTTACACATGTTTAACTCACAAATCCTGCATCTTTAGGCTCTGTTTGAGATGATGTCATGTGGTAATACAGGAAGTGCTCTACTGTGTTTTTAAACTCCATACACCTTCACTTATTCTAATCATTTGGATGATTTCGAGCCTGGAAGTATCGATCTTTACGGAACAAGAGGTAAACTGTAGCTATTAAATTAAAAACTGCTACTTCATGATGTCACAAGTTGAACAGAGTGTTTTGAGCTTTGAAGATGTGTAACGCTAGCCAGGCTGGTGCCATCTAGTGCATAAACTCAGGTTCATTTCTCTCCAGTGACTAGGTCAGGAATCAGAATACTCTAGACCCTGAATCGAAATACACCCCGGAAGTTGTAGACGTGCACCGGCCAATCAGCAAAGAGCTCTGAAGCCATGACGTCAAACTCAAGCACCTGTCTGGGTCCCTTTTGTGGTACAGCACAACAGTAAACAAAGCGGTCGAGATGGATGTAGACGAAGCCATACGTTCTGTGTTGGCAACGATTTAAAGTCGGAACAAAGAGAATGTTTGGTGAATTTTATCAATGGAAAAGACATTATTGCCCTTCTTCCTACGGGATTTGGTGCATTACATACGTCACGCCCAAATAGCAGTGATTGGTTAAATAAAAAAATTTACCCGCCTTCCGTCAAGCGAACAAATCCTAATGCTGCGAGGTCAGACGGTTTCCACGAAGTGAAACCGTCTGATGAATCAGGCTAGTGTAATGCAGGATTACTCAAACATACGTGAATGAAATAAAACACAACTCTAGGAATGTTTTTTGAGGTAACAACATTATAACCTGGCTTAAATCTCACAAGAATCACTTTTGCAAAATGTAGGATCATGAAAGGCCCTTTAGCCATGTATCTGAGCAAAACTTCTTGCTTCAGTAGAGATATATTGTATAAGCAGTTAAAGAGGTCAAACTAAGTCTACTGCATGCTGTGGTTTATTGTTTGATAACCAGGAAGTGCGTGTTAGCATGCTTGTTATTGTTAGCGTCACTGACTGGTCTCTGAGAGCTGTAAAAAGCGCTTTTAAACTCAGTGGATAATTAGGATGTTCAGAGTCCATAAGATGAGCGAGGTCCACTGCAAATCATTTATAATGAAGTAGCTCTGTTTTTCACATTTTTAAGCCAGTGAAAATCAGGTACATTGCCTTAGGGGACTGTACAGAGTTAGGGAATGGAGTTATACTTTTAATGTTGGCTTCAAAAATGGAAAGTATTTGAGCAAAATTTGTCTTCCCCGCTCTTAAGGTCAAAATAAGTCAGCTGCATACTCTCTGCATCTGTTTAGCAAGAGTTTTATTGTTCCATAGTCAGGAAGTGTTAGACTAGTTACCATGCTAGTTGCTGTCAGCTTCACGGTCAGAGCAAAACTTTGTGAGCTGTGAAAAGCATTTATAAAGTCAGCGCTGACATCAGAGAGACATTAGAGAGAATCCATAAGGGAGGAATCACTTTGGACCACTGCAAACCGTTTAAAATGGGCAACTTCTGTTTTTCACATTTTTAAGCCAGTAAAAATCAGGTACAACGCCTTAGGGGACTATACCGAGTTAGGGAATGGAGTTTTACTTTTAATGTTGGCTTCGAAAAAGTTGGCCTATCCGAAGCAGTAAGCTGTATAGGAAAGGGTCTCAGCTTTCTGTTTTATGGCATTATTTCGATGATGGACCAATCAAAAGACACTATATTTTGTTATTGGTCACAGCAACGGTTCAAACTTTTCATTTTTCAGAAACCCGTCAATACATCTGTAATTTAAAGGTGCTTTGTGTAAATTTTCTTGTGGAGGGTCTGTCAAACGCTTTTCTCTGTGGAGATGTTATTGCTTTGTCTGGAATGTTACACAGTATGGCATTAAACCTTTGTATCTTCTTCATGGAACCCAAACCAGACCAAGTTACAGGTCAGATCTGTGGAGAGGCGACCCCCGCTCAGTCAAAATACCTGTTTTTCAAGGTATTTTTGAGCACTAAAACCACCTTTAATTGAACAAACATAAGGTAGATTTGTTTAATGTCATACTGTGGAACATTCCAGGCAAAGCAATGACATATCCATAGAAACAAGCACACAAAGTCCACCAGAAAAGTTACACAGTGGACCTTTACGTAAATTAGTTTGAGACGCATCTATCAAAATGATGGAGTTAACTATCCAACCTGCAAGTAATGATCCTTGGCAATTGTCTAGTATCGGAGAATAGTGCTCACTTTTATTAGCATGCACTCAATGTAGTTAGATTACCTCTCCCTAGAAGTCTGCAGTTGCTTTCCATTACACTTCTCAAAGGGATATTGTCCTTAAAAAAGCTGCACTGAAATCAATTGTTCCATCGATTCTGCTCTCGTAGCCCTGCTGAACTGACTAAATCTGTAATAACTTATGATCACGCGCTGTCTTTAAAGGTTACACAAGCACTATGCAGCTGTCTCCGGCCTCGGAACCAACCAGGCCACACGCGTAATCAGCGGTGTAAACGTAAGAAAGTAAAAGTGCTGTACTTAAAGGTGCATTGTGTAGCTTTTTTTTGGTGGAGGGTTTGTCTGGAATGTTTCACAGTCTGGTATTAAACCTTTCTATTCTCATGGAGACCAAACCAGACCAAATTACAGGTCAGATCTGTGGAGAGGCGACCCCACTCACAGTCAGAATGCATGAGTTCTATGTATTTTTGAGCTATAAAACCACCTGTAATTGAATAAATATAAGGTATAATTGTTTAATGTCATACCGTGGAACATTTCAGGCAGAGCAATGACATAGCCATAAAAACAAGCAGGTGTGCACAGATGGGTGTGCAAAAATATCAAAATATCAATGAATCATATTGTTTAATGTGATGATACAGTATCGATATCGTGGGCTGCTGTATCGATATATCGCCAAGAGTATTTTTTTGGTTTATTTTAGTAAATAATTTCATTACAGCGCTACAGTTTTGTTGCTTGTTCAGGGGAAGGAGACTCGTTTATGTGTCACATTTGACATTTTCACTGTTATAAGGATTAAAATGTTTGTGTTTCATATGAACTTTGCACAAGAAGTGGTTTAACAAAGACTTTTAGTATCACGGCCATGATTTAACCTATATTTTTTATTGAACAGTACTGAGTCGATTTGAAATATATAATAAATCAAAAGTGCACTATATCGAGATTGTATCGTGGCCGATGTATTGAGGTATGTATCAAATCGGCAACTTCATAATGATACCCAGCCCTAGACATGGAACCCCCCCCCCAAAAAAAAATAAAATTAAATTAAAAATTAAAAAATCTTGCATAGCGTATCTTTAAGTAAAATTTGTAGGTATCTTTATTAGGAATGTAACAATATCCAAATCTCACGGTACAATATTTCTTGAGATATTTTGAAGAGGCTAATATAATTGTAGATGGGACACTTTTTTGCTTTTGAAATACCTTGACAAGATTTTGGCGTGAATTATTTCCATCATAATCCCAAGAACTCAAGTAAAACACATATTCCTTCATGTTGTCTGCACTGAAATGAATCATGGGATATGTAGTTTTCAATGTTCATAAGCTGTTGCTACTATAAAACCATGTAATTCGATATATTGTGACAGCCCAGGATATAATTGTGACACTTTTGACAATACGATATCACGATATTTCAGTTATTGTGACATCCCTAATCTTTATTTTACGTAAGTACATTTTAAAGTGGATACTTTTTACTTTTGCTATATTACATTTTAGAGAAGGTATCTGTGCTTTCTACTTCACTACATTTTTGAACTGGACTGAAAAGTACAAGTATTTTTTATTACATGTTGAGACCAGAAAAGCCTGTGGAGTTTATTTTTTATATGTTTGTGATGAGAAAACAACATTATATCATAGATCAGAAAACAATGTGTAATATGGGCCCTTTAATCCCATGCCGCTTCTCCTATACTTCTCAAAACCAATTACCACTCTCTAATTAAATAAATGCCCGTTTACCTGCTATTGACTTGCGCTAATGTTGCTTCTTGTTTTGCCATTGCTAGAAAGTATTGCGTCTAATGTGGTGTAGTGTATCCTGGTAAAAGCCTTCCCTGTTTATGTGCCTATTAGCTGGTGTTTGAGCGCTGATACAGGGGCTCTCTTATTTAGTGCTATTCTGCTGATGCTCTGTGACGATATCACCGGATAAATAGTTAAATTGGTTCTGCTTAATAAATCTGATTACATTCCCCTAATTAAGCTAATTAACCTCCGGAACCCTGTTGTGTCTTTGGGAACTAGCAGTGAAATGGAGGAGCGCATAAAAGCCATGCACTTCCTGGTTTGTTTGAGCACAAAGGCGTTTCAGCATGAGGCTATAAAGTGCATTTTCATTCTAGAAATATGCGTAATAAAAAGTCATGTAAAAAAAGTGACTCATTTAAAGAATTATAAATGTAAAATATATAACTTTATTTAGCGTACAATATATGAATGGAGAAATGGGACAAACTATTAATCGATGTATTAAACTTTATTTACCATTTATAAAGCGATTTTCATCCCACGGATGCCCAACCCCACACAACCAAACAACCCAGACACACACACATATATATACAGTACATGCACACACTTACACACATATTAAGATACTAAAATACATAAAACTACACAGACTAAAAAGTGAGGCTAAATACAAGTGAACCAATTGAGAAAGCGCCATGAGAGGAGACGTCCACACCAGGAGCAGAGAGTGTCCACAGCAGGAGCAGAGAGCCATCCACATCAGGAGCAGAGAGCCGGCTATACCAGGAGCAGAGAGTTGTCCAGACCAGGAGCAGAGAGCCGTCCACACCGGAAGCAGAGAGCCGTCCACACCGGAGCAGAGAGCCGTCCACACCGGGAGCAGAGAGCCATCCTTACCGGGAGCAGAGAGCCGTCCACACTGGAAGCAGAGAGCCGTCCACACCGGGAGCAGAGAGCCATCCACACCGGGAGCAGAGAGCCATCTATACCGGGAGCAGAGAGCCGTCCACACCGGGAGCAGAGAGCTGTCCATACCGGAAGTAGAGAGCCATATACACTGGAAGTAGAGAGCCATCCAAAACAGGAGCAGAGAGCCGCCTGCACCAGGAGCATAGAGCCGTCCATACAAGGAGTAGAGAGCTGTCTACACTGGGAGCAGAGAGCCATCTATATCAGGAGCAAAAAGCCATCTACCATAGAAGCAGAGAGCCTTCAACAGTGGGAGCAAAGAGCCGTCTGCACCACAAGCAGAGAGCCGTCCGCATCAGGAGCAGAGAGCCGTCCACCGCCACTAGGAACCGCAGCAGGCCCCAGGAGAGAGACGAGGCCCAGGCACCACCCCTCCATCAGGAGCCCACAGGACAGACCCCAGCCAACCACCACTCCAGGTGCAGAGGACTCCTACAGAGGAAACACTGGAAATTCTAAAAACGATAAATCAATTCAAGCTAACCGTACATCTAAAATAAATAAGTAAATGTAATAAAATATGTATAACAAAAACAAGTAAAAGCATAAAATTTCAATCAAAAGCAAAGCTAAACAGGTGGGTCTTGATCCTACTCTTAAAAACATGGACGTTCTCTTTGGCCCTGAGGTCCAGTATATATGAGGTTCTATATTTATGTGGGGTCAATATTTCATTTAGTTTAAAAGATCTACACTATAAATGTTTAATTTTAAGTTTTTAAGTTGAATTCTCCCAGTGTTAACTCTTTCTACTTTCCCATGATTTGTGATTTACAACATATTTTTACTTTTAATTTTTTTTTTATTTGATCATTTGCAGCATTACAAAACAAAGACAAAACATAGACCCACAACTACATGGATCATGACAGAAAGGGCCCAAGCTGAAAGGCACCAAACGCATGAACAACAAGTTTGCATTTACAACTTCACTCACTGTATATAAGAGACAAAATATAAATTAAAACATACAATATTAAGTGCATTATTCATTAATTCCAGAGCTCTATACCTTTCAAAACACTTTGTACTCTTCTTAAAGGGTTCTACAGTGTTGGACTTTTTAAAATCATCACTCTACCCCTCTACCAGACATACAATCACTTTTTTTTTAGTTCTTATGTTCATTTTTTTTTTTTTTTTAAGATGCCAGTTTTCTTTTATGGTCATGCAAACTAATACTAACGATAATGAAGGCGCAAAAGTTTATCATTTATGATCGTACAAAATAAAAGGTAATGTTAATGTTTACAACATGTTTTATCCCACCAAATGAAGTCAAAATTAGAAAATCATCAAAACCTACATTGTGTAACTTTTCTGGTGAAGTGTCGGTCACCTGCTTGTTTCTGTGTCATTGCTCTGCCTGGAATGTTCCATAGTATAACATTAAACAGCTCTACCTTACATTTAGTCAATCACCGGTCTTGTTATAACTCAAAAATGCCATACTGTGAAACATCTCCATCGAGAAAAGCATTTGACGGACCCTACACCAGAAAAATTACACAATGCACCTTTAATCGCAACGTTTTAGCCTGTTATTGTGAATGAAACCTATTGCCTGAAGTTGTCCGGTTGACTGCATTTCCCTTTTCACTAATAGCATTCAAGCTTTACCCAAACCTGTACATACACTTTTGTCTGTGTACATGGACCTGTTGTTTGTGTTCCGTGCCTTCTGAATCCATTTTCCACATGATTCATTGTGCTTAGTCTTTGATGAAGGTGCAACACTTTAAGAAACGCACCGTGTGGAAACTCGGTGATGGAGCACTCAAGCAATATTTTGATTAATCACTGCTGCCTGCAAATGCCGAGCAGATGTTCTCCTCTGGCTTCGCTAAAATTACCCTCTCAACAGATATGCAGGTAGCGTCAAATGTGACCTCAGTAGCAGCCTTCGCGTTGTTATTTTACAATGTATTGTAAAATGTATTGTTGACTGTGGAACATAAAAAATTGAAAAGAAAACAGCATGACAAGTGTCCAGAGGGTGTTCAGACAAGTGTGTTCAAATAATGATGCTCAGAAAATTCCAGGGGATGTAATTTATGAGTCCAAATGAAGTTAAAGAGAGGCTATAAAACTTCTATGGGGTATTAACTGCTAATACATAACATATTTAGATCACCATGCTACCTTTTATTGTTTTGAAAATGCTAGATTTTGTGAAAACAGCATATTTACATGTTTAAAAAGTTCTAGTTTTGTTTTTGAAGTTTTGGAGTCTCCCCCCTTTGCTCCCTGTGCTAAGTCATTCCCCCTTCTTTACTATTGCTACATTCCGCTAATGAAAGTAATGCACATTGGTTCAAGTTTGTGAAGTTGTAGTGTTTAGTTTTGTACAATGGGTTTGAATATTTATGGAAAATTGTCATGTGGGAGCATGGGTGAATCAAATAGTGCCGGCAGAGATCGCTAGATTACGCAAACATGCATGGATGACATCTAAAACCTCATTAGGCTTGTTTTTGATGAGGGAACGTTATAAAATGGTAGAAAGCTTCAATAAGTCTATTTTGCAATATAAATTTGAATTCCTTATATTCACAAAATGAAAACAAAAATAGGGTACACAGTATGTTTAGATACTTCTGAGTAGACAACACTAAGAAACAATACAATAATAATAAAAAATACTGGAGCAGTGGTGACATGGGTGAATCAGGAGTGCACAGAGAACAGGTCATCAATTCAAATTTATTGTATTATTGCTTATAATAATTATTATTATTAAATCACAATATATGTGTATATTTTTTAATAAAAATCTAAATACATATTTTTTAAATGTGTCTTTATGGACAATATTCAGAGACACGCTTTAGTCAAATGATTTTCATCAAATATGCAGGTAGATTCAGATATGACCTCAGTCGCAGCCTTCACATTGTTATTTCACCATATTCCACTGTCTATAGCCCTGTTTACACATACACAAATATTTTTTTTTTAAATTGAGATATTTCCTTTTGTTTGAACCCATCTTTTTCTCTGAAAACAAATCTTTCTGAAAACTCTGACTAGAGTGAAGATTCTGGAAAACTATGGTCTGGCGTTTGCGTGTAAAGTGAGAGGGACGGAGTTTTAGGAGCTGACGCGCTAAAAGTGCGACCAATGTTTACTTTTTGCTCTGATGATGATCATGGAAGCATTCAGCGGAGCAGTTGCATTTCTTCTGGTGCAAGCACTTTTCATGTGGTTCATCATGTCGATGACCAGAAACAAATGAGGGCTCAGACATCAGCAACTTTGCCACTTCTCCCTCCTACTCGAAGACCCAGTCACCGTCACCGCCAACGTCTCGAGTTTTGTGTCCGACCTCAACCTCGGTTTTGGGTCTGACCTTGGGTCTGACCTTGGGTTTGACTGGCTCTCGATGGCCTATTTATGTGGGTTGATGTAAACAAAAACTTTTTTTTAGAAAAGTATGCTATGTGCATGATGTTATTTTGGAAAACAGAGGGAGCTAAATATTTGTTTCTCAAAATACCCAGCTATGAGTACACGTAGCCTGTGAAAAAAACTCAATCCCTTAAAATGTGTATTCATATTTGTGGATGACTTTTAAACTAAATTTTAAATGCTAATTGTTACTTTGCAGCTCCTGTCATCAACATTCCTTGGGGGTGTGATGCTAACTGTAGGCACTGCTTTATCTGAGGCTTTGTTAGACTTTACTCTGAGCTTTGTTTCAACACAATCTGACCAGAAAAAAAACTGATTTAGTTGGAACTACAGCAGGTGAGCTGGTTTGTGCTGTTAAACAAGTCCCTCTCAAATAATCTAACATTCCCAAGCTACCTAGTATTTGCCAACAGTTTTTCAGTTAGTCACTCTCACCTTTTTGTTGAAAATAAAACACCGTAAAAGCACATTTTGATCACAGGCTCATAAAATGTATTTCTTCTTGAGTTTTCAGATATCTCAATACTTTTTTGACTGTGTGTGTGTGTTGCATCACTATGGAAACCTCTAAACATTCCACCATATACATGCATGTAGAACCCCCCCCATATATTACAGTGACTATGAACCAAAACCCGGCGTAAGTCTGCACCTGCGAGCGTCCACAGTGGATAGATACGCTCAGATCCAGGTGTATTCAAATCATTTCTGTTCTCAAAATGGCAGGGGATGTCATTTATTGCTAGTCGAGGGAAAACCGTAATTTATAATCTTGCAGACATGATTTTTTCGAAGCCGGTGCTTGCGTTGCCTTGTTGCCTGGGACATCAGCGGAAGCATCCATCCATCCGAGTGCATGTGTCTGAGGACTCTCCCACAGTGGGTTTGCCTGTGTAGGAGAGTGGAGATGGGTGATATTGTACAGCGAAATGAGCGGTCTCCAGGTCTCCATAGATCTCATTAGAATGGTCATAACATCGCAACAGTGGTAGAAGGCAAATTCATCTGCGTCCTGTTTTTCCCACTTGGGCCAAAGCCGTAACATCAGCTCCTTTTTGCAGGCATCACTACAGGTTGATAGGAGTGACAGCGGTACCAAAAAAAAAAAAAAGGATAGAAAAATAATAATAAGATTTGGGGTTGCGTAATGTTGTGGCATTTGGAGTCATGTGAGGTTGTGGTGTTCTGATTTTAAAGAGTGCGTATGATGCAAAAGCGTTTTTATTCTTTTGATTTCTAACTTGTTATAATGTTTTTCCCTCGTCAAAAACGTCCCTGAAGAGTTTTTAGATGTCATCCATGCATGTGTGAGTAATCTAGCGATCTCTCCCGGGCCCTATTTGAACCTTACATATGGTTCGCTGTAAGATTCTGTCCATTGCTCAGCCCCCGAGACTTCATGCTCCAAGATGACAATAAAAACATGATACTAAGCTGTACACAACGACTCGACAAATGTGATGCGATGTGCCGTAGTTTCATTAGCGGGATGAACGCTGATTGTAATGTGAAAGAGGTCTGAAGGGGGAGTGACTTAGTGCGGAAAGCTAAATAAAAGAGAGCTTATGAAAGATGGAAATTTTTTGTTTTTTTCAGAACGGTAAAAGTTAACATTGTGATATAAATATGTTATGTGTGAGCAGCTCATACCACATAGAAGTAAAATACCATCATGTTTTTTGGGGTTTTTTTTTTTCAGTGTTAAATGTGTTCATAATTGTTGTGCAGTTTCAAACATTTTACATTTGACGAGTTTGACTATTATGTTATGTCTATTTATTTTATTATTTTATTTATTTCCTTGACAGGGACAGTGCATAGTAATGAACATTTGTAATTATAGTGTGACAGATTATAGCAAAAAAATAAAAAAATAAAAATCCATCCAGGCCAGATGAAAAGTGCTCACAGACTTGGTTATCCTTCTTCCACAGTTTAAGGTGCAGTTTGAATGTAGATAGAGATGGACTTTCTCTTATTGTCACTGGGAGACTGTTCCAATAATTAGTTCCTTTGACAGATAGTCCAGTCTGTCCAAATGTGGTGCGGTACTCTGTGTGCTACCTTAGTCTCATCGAGCTGTGGCCCTGGTGCCCATCCCACTCACAGTCTTTAGTTTTATAGAGTTCTTCTGTGAAGGTGGAATGAGTCAGAGCAAAAACTTTGAATATAAAGCAAAACTAAATCATCAAAACTGAGTAAACTAAACATATCCAAAATACCTTAAAGGAGGTAAGGTTGCTTATTTCAGTCACTTCTTGATCACTGTCCTCTGTAATTTGAACCTTTTTGACCCAATGCAGTAGATCACGAGTGTGAATTTAGCCAAATTTCACATTTGGTGAATGGCAAACTGCAGCGGTGGGGACTAGCAAGTCGTGACTTGGACTCGAAAATAGTGACTTGAGGCACTATTTTTAGGACTTGAGACTTGATGAAACGGACTAAAACTTTGGACTTGACTTGGACTTGAAGGTCAGCGACTTGGGACTTGACTCAGACTTGAGGCCTATGACTAGAAAAGACTTGAGATACTTCTCAGACTGGAACATATCTGTCTCACTTCTCCTTTTGTTACTTTGGATCTAAGTGAAGTATGTGATATGGTATACTCGAATGTACTACAGTAATATACAGTACAATACATTAAAACAGAGGGAACTACATAGAACATGATCCTTCCATTTTAGTGAAGACTACAGGACAAAATAACTGTTATTTAGCACTTTTAAATCTTAAGTCTTTCTCTTCTTACCATAATAATTTACTAAGATCTTGTCAAGCCATTTAAAAAGGAAAAAAAAAAATATAGCATTTCTACAACTCTTGTATAAATATTCATATACCATGTTTTTTTTTTGTTTTTTTTTTTTTTTTTTAGGTACAGTTTAGTGTAAAATGCATATAAATTGCAAAAATCTAAACTGTATTTGGTACTTTGGTTTAAACACTTAAAATGACTTGAAGCTCAAGCAGATGACTTGGACTTGACTTGGACTTGCCTCTATTTGACTGGACCTGACACGGACTTGAGGTCAAAGACTTGAGACTTGCTTGAGACTTGCAAAACAACGACTTGGTCCCACCTCTAGTAAATCGGCACATTTTTATACCGCGCTTTTCCACCTTCAAGGCACTCAAAGTGCTTTACAACAAGGAACCATTCACACACACATTCACACACCACTGTACGCAGACACTGGGGGCAAGGTGGGTTAAGTGTCTTGCCCAAGGACACAGAGTTACTGCCACCCGAATAAATATGTTTAAATCATCATAATCTACGAAAAAGAATTGTGTGCAATACTATAAGTAAAATTTAAGAAAAATGATTAACCCCTTAGTTTACCACATTTGCAGTTCTTACATTTGCATGTTTCTTCTTTTGTTGTTTATAGGTGCTATATTACACAAAATTGGAGTTGCCGTTTTGTTTCATTCACACATGTTTGAATAATTCTTTATTATTAGTCAGTCTACATCTCCATAGCACAAAATGCTCTGTTCCACTGTGTGACATCATGAAGCTGCAATTTTCAAGTTAACAACTACATTTTATCTTCAGTTCAGTCGAGATTGGCAATTCCAAGTTTGAAATTATCCAACTGATTATATGTGAGTGTTTTCTGTTTGAGAGAAGAGCTCAGGCAAAATATGCAGTGTTTGTGTGTTAAACGTGTGAATGAAACAAAACACAACTCCAGGCATGTTTGTGATGAGGAAATGGCATTACAACAAACTGTAGATCAGAAAATAGAGTAATAAGGCCTTTAATTTCCTAAACCAATATTTCTTTTCTAACAGAACATCGCAATTTCTTTCATTGTACTGATCACTGTGCAGCACACTTCCCCTTTCAGTGATACATTCTATCAGTATAAAACAGATTACCATGGCTCAGTATATATTACAAAGACTGGCATGCACACATAATGCGTAATAGCAGAGTAATTAGAGGCTATAAAATGAAATAAAGAATCTGAGCTGAATCGTCAACAATATGTGACATGTGCAGAGAGCAGATATGGCTGCCTACGGCTCTGTGTCTATACGGCTCAGTTACCCCCCTTCATTAAGACGTCACGAGCAAGTACGCACACACACACACACACACACATATATATATATATATATATATATATATACTCAGATGTTTAAGCGTTTCTGTCTAAAGCAGCTTGAGTTCAAATAAAGTTAAGGGAATGCTCATTTTAATTTGCCATATTAAAGGGCCCATATTACACTATTTTCTGATCTATGTTATAATGTTGTTTCCTCGTCAAAACATAACTGGAGTTGCATTTCATTCACACATGTTTAACTCTTCCAGACCTAAAGGCAATCTTAGTACGTTTGCCCTTGCCTGGATTTTTTTCTTAGTTTTGCTATTAAAACTCCTGCTTTTACCCTCTGATGAAGTGTTATACATTATTTTTTCTTTCAGTACAACCTGTAATTTCACAATCTGAATGCTGTAGTTGTGTCCGCTCAATTTAATTTCTCTCCATTGTTTAGGTCAGGAATCGGAATACACTAGACGGTTCGCAAAACCCCTGAAGTGTGAGTTCGGGCACCAGCCAATCAGCGAAGAGCCATACATTCTGTGTTGGCAACGATTTCCGAGATCGAGGATTTAAAGCCGGAACAAAGAGAATGTTTGGTGAATTTTATCAAGGGGAAAGATGTTATTGTCCTTCTTCCTACGGGATTTGGGAAAAGCTTAATATACCAGTTAGCCCCGTTGGAGGTGCATTACATACATCACGACCAAATAGCAGCGATTGGTTAAATGAAAAAAAGTACCAGCTTACCGTCGAACGAACGAATCCTAATGCTGTCAGGTCAGACGGTTTCCACAAACTGAAACCAGCTGATGAATCAGGCTAGTAATAAAAAAAAAATAGAATAGTAGAAAAAATAAATAAAAATATCAGAAAATAAAATTCACACTCTTTCACACAAAACACACAGCAAACATGTATAAACAATTTTTGGACATAAAAAATGCTTAATTTAGGGCCTTAGCTACAAAAGTGCAAAATATCAAGTCTATAAGTAAACAAAAATATCCTTATTGCCCTCAAAATAAAAAAAAATAAAAAGTGCAGTCGCTCCATTACTTTACCGATGCCAGTCATGGAAGTCAGCTCGGGTCAGGTCCAGGGCACAAGACTTCCTGCATTTCCTTGGTGTTTATTACATTTGTATTTGTACATTTTGAAATAAAATAAAAATAAATAAAATAAAAATAGCAAGGGATGCACAATTACACAGAGCAAGATGCACAATTTGACATTTATTTGAGAAATAACTGCACTTCAACTTCACTTCAAATTTTTCAGTTGTTACAAACACAGACGTTCAGAGTAGTCGACCATTTTGACTCACTACACTCTTTGGCAAAGTTTGTGCCAATCAGAATGGATGGAGTGCACGTGTTTGGCGGAAAACAAAGTTCCTATTGGGCACTTGTTCTCCCAATGTCATCACACAGCCAGAAATATGGTCGGAAAACCGCAAAAGCAAGTTTCTAACTTTTATGGTTGGAAAGTTATGCACGGTTAGATAAAACATATTCCCAGATATCGTATACAATACCATCAGCCTGGAAGAGTTAACACACTCTGCATATTTAGGCTGAGTTCTTCTCTGAAACTCTGAAACACTCAGTGCCCCTTTGTGATGTCATATGGTAATACACTGTGTTTATATTTCCATACACTTTCACTAGAATCATTTGTATAATCAGCTCTGTAACTGTAATCTTTACTGAACTAAAGGTAAAAGGTAGCTGTTGACTTAATTTACCACTTCATGACATCACAAGGTGGAACATAGCATTTTGAGCTTTGGAGATGTAGCCAGACGAAAAATGACCAATGTGTGAATGAAACACAACTCCAGGTATGTTTTTGAAGAAGACATTACATTAGAACATGGTTTAAGGCTTACATGACTGAGTTTTGCTTAATATAAGACATTTCAACAAAAATAGTACACAAAAAAATGAAAAAAAAAAAAAAAAATTACTAAAGAACAAACTCAATCCCTTAAAATGTATGTTCCTTTTTTGTGAATGACTTTTAAACAGAATATTACATGACAATACCAGCACAATGGTGACTTAGGTGAACAAGGACTGGAGAACAGGTCCTTGATTCAAACTTCTTATATTACTGAGTAAATCACCATACTGAATGCAGTGAGACTTTTAAAATGAATCTTTTTGGACAGAGTTCTGTATCTGTCCCCAGCTGCATTGCCAAATTCAGATGCACTTTCTATTAGCATCTAAAACCAGGTCTGTGAACCTTGAACTGTGGGCTAAGCAGTCCTTTGCCCCCGAGTGACCTCGCTTGTGCCGACTCTCACCCTCTCCAAGCTCCACAGCCCGCTTTCAGACAGGGACCTTGAGGAAATAGTATTATACCGAGAAACAGCAGTGACACCCGAACCAAATACGCCGCTTACATTTCCATATTTTAATTCTTTTCTCAGTAAAAACTTTCTTCTTCCCTCGATTTGACCTTTCAACTGATTCATATACATTGTACACTTTAAGTTGCTGTAAGAACCACTTATACATCTGAAGAAAAAAAAAAAAACATGGAGCTTTCTTCTTGCCTGGAAAGCTGAAAATATAAGCTTCTACAATATTTTGCAAAGAACAATAGTCTGGACTCTGCTTTTATCGCCCTAAGGTCAGCCGTGTTTGTCCATTGGTTCGACTGTTGGCGGTGCGATTCCAGCTCCCACATTGGAATGCTGTCATTGTGTCCATGGGCAAGTGTATGAATGTGTGTGTGAATGGGTGAGTGGTTCCTTCATGGACACGGAAAGTGCTTTGAAGGTGGAAAAGCACTATATAAAAATAGGAGCAATTATCCTTTACCAAAAAAATATAGTAGAATGAATAAAGCACATCAGATTTGATATGATCTGAATTAAACAATGAATGAAGCACTAAATTGACCTGATATGAGAGGAAAGAAGTTTAATTTTGTTCTGAATGATGGATGAGCAATGAGCTTTTGTGTTTTACAACAGTAGAGTTTGGGCTGAGACAAAGAGGAGGTGGTGACCACACTGAATGATCTTCTGTATTGCTGGATATCACATTACATTAGAGCATCCACTATCATTTAATTGAGATGAGGGCAGGTAAAAGTATCATTTTTGTAATCTAGCGAGTTCTTGGGTTTAGTCAATAATAGAAATGACCAGCTTCCCATTTGTGAGTTTGTGCATGTTTGAGTAATCTCTAATGACTTATTTTCAACACACTGTTGGCCACTGACAGCGGTCTCCTCTGCTTACTTTTTTCTGCAATATTTTTTTTTTTATTTATTTTTTTTTAAATCAGTGATACATGTAGGATTTGGCAGCATCCTGTAGTTTTTTTTTTTTAACTCACTAGTGTGGTTTGCAGCTATCCATTATAGTTGCCGACTCTTGTGATGATGTTTACTGGTGGGACAAACGCTCCCATGAGGCACCGCAGTCTTTTAAAGCAAAAGTCCTTATTGAATATTCTGATTTAAAATGCGCAAATTATAACATAATTATAACATATAACCATATAGCAGGCTCAAGCACAATATGTCTTCCTTAAAGATGATATTGTTTGCTCTCTAAAATGAAAACCATGAGTCCAGCTGAGTGCTGTGGTTGGCGTTTCTTAGCATGTTTTGTGTACGGCTCATTGTTTAGCAAAGCTTTCAGCTCACTTGGTTGCGATTCTGTGAATAACTCAGCAGCTTATGAGGATTTTGCCAAAGCTTGGTGGCTCAAATGGCTTTTTAGAACGTTGAATCCAGACACAAGTCCACAGACAGTCCCCGGCACTGTCCTTTCCCTGAGCCCATCTGAATGTCACATGCTGCTGCCTGGCACAGAGAGACACTGTGGCTACGAAAGCTAATGAAAACTGGCCACAAATGTAAATACCATCAGAAGGCCCGTGACGCCGGTGAAAGGGCATGGGCAGGCACAGACTGCTCAATCTGGTGCAAACATTCACCAAAATGTGCGTGTACTTCAACTTCCATCATGCTGGCATGAGCTGTGAGTGATTGAAAGGTAAAAAACAAATATTTCAAAGCAAGTATGCAATGGCGCTTTGCAGCACCCTTAGTGGCATGTGATGACTGGACATTCAAGGATTATTTGGAAAAAAAACAAACAAATCCTTTATTTCTAAACATTTTTTGCCACTTAATTTTGCTATACTGAAAGGTGCTGTGTCTAATTTTTACTGTTTTATAAAATGAAAACCGATTTGTGGTGCTCCAAAATTATTCCTCACTTACCACATGTTTGACTAATCCTATATTATCAGTCTGTCTGCATTGCCAAAGCTCAAAATGCTCTCTTCCGCCTTTTGATGTCATCAAGTGGGAGCAAGTTAAGAGCAACCTTTTACTTTTTGTTTAGTATAGATTAACAGTTCTAGGGCTGAAAAGTTTAAAAGCACTGTAGAGCACGTCCTGTGTTTTCAGTTTGAGAAAATAACTTTGTATGATTAATGTGTGAATGAAAATGCAACTTCAGGTATGTTTGTGATGAGGAACAACATGATAACATAGATCAGAAACTAATGCAGTAAGGACCTTTTAAAATGTTACTCCGATACACAATGCATTAATCTCGTCGAATAAACAAAATCCATTTACTCCACTCCTAATGTTGCTGGCATTTAACTCACCTCTCATCCGCGGGCACTATCCTTTTCTCTTTTTATTCTTTTCATCACTCATCTGGTCGGAGCTGTCAGTCAACCGCCGCCTGCCCCCCTCGCCCTCACCTCAATCTGCTGTAAAGGCTTCATGGCGGTTTGAGGAAAAACACTGGATTTTCTATTGAATTGTCAGAAGATGGCTGTTTTAATAAATCCTGCCCAGTAAAAGGCCAGGGGACCCTTTGTGGAGTGACTTAACCCGTGGCGCTCTCCTCTCTGAACTCAGTCTGGCGGCAGCGGCTTAAGCACAAAAACACCTGAAAGGTCGTTATTGGGTAAAAGACAATCACAGGATTTAATGAGGTTTGGGGCTGTTAAAGTGCGCGGTGTTACAAAGCGCATTATGGAGATGGGAGTTCACGAGGCGCTAATGAAAACTGCACGGTATTGGTGAGAGGCAGAACTATTTTATTCAACTGTGGAGTCATATTTATGGGATACGGCGATGTAGTGATACGGCTATTAATAATGTCGCGTGAACTCAACCCAAATGCAGGTCAGAAGCAGTTGGGAAATGCAGACCCTTACCTCATTCGACTTTTTCAATACTTTGACTTCAAATATCCACCTATCCTACCGATATTAGCTGATACAAAGGATGGAAGATGGCATTTATTTCCTTCAAACACAGTCTGAACTTATTACACAAGGATCCAGTTGTGTTTTGTAGCTGTTATTTACCCTTCAAATAACCACTGAACAGCTTCATCTTAGGCTAAAATCTTATCTTCCAATCTTATTACATCCAATTAAAGGCACAATTACAATATTGACTTAACCCAGTGTTTCCCAAACTTTTTTTTCTGGGACCCATGTTTTAAAAGTCACAGACCTTCCCAACCCAAGTCAATAGACATTATTTGTAAATCACAAAATAAACTGAACATTAATGAGGATATTTTAATGTTGACTGAGCGATCGTGTGTCTCTCAATAATTAGTATTACTCTAGTTTGAAACAGTAATTGAACCAGCAAAAAAAGGATCCATAAGTCGCTATTTGGACATTAACTGTAGCCCATTTCTTTCTCTTTTCAACATTCAATGAGCCAGCAATATTGGAACAAAATAATCAATAAAATTATTACAAAAAGATTAGAAATTGTACTAAACATATCTTAACATTTCAACCTACATGCAGATTGTGACAAGCCTGATTCATCAGCCGGTTTCACTTCATAAAAACTGTCTGACCTCGCAGCATTAGGATTCATTTGCTCGACTGCAGGCGGGTACTTTTTTCATTTAACCAATTGCTGCTATTTGGTCATGGAATATGTAATGCACCGCTAATGGGGCTAACTGGTATATTAAGCTTTTCCCAAATTCACTAGGAAGAAAGGCAATAGTGTCTTTCCCCTTGATAAAATTCACCAACCATTCTCTTTGGTCCAGCTTTAAATCCTTGATCTTGGGAATGCAGTACCACAAAAAGAGATCCAGTCATGGCTACAAAGCTCTTTGATGATTGGCCGGTGCGTGGTCTACAACTTCTAGGGTTCTTGTAAACCGTCTAGTGTATTCCAATTCCTGACTTAGTCGCTGGAGAGAAATGAAATTGAGCGGAGGCACTAGGTGGCACCAGCCTGGCTAGATCGTGACAAGGTGACCCAAAAAAAATCTCTTGCGACCCACCTGAGAGTCGTGACTCAGTCTTTGGGACACAATGGCTTAACCAACATTATAGAACCAACACCAAATCCAGCTCATTTTTCAGTATCAGCGCTGATAGTCGATACTAGAATCAATATCGGTTGCCCCTCCCCTTGATCCTGGTGTCTGTGTCCACTGGCATGTGTCGAAATGGGTGAGAGGTTTCCTAATGTAAAGTGCTTTAAGTGTTTTGAAGATGGAAAAGTGCTATTTCAAAATGTGACCATTTTACCAAACTTGTTATTTTCAACACAAAATAATAGTATTTGTTTATTACACCATATGGTCTTACACCAATTGTGATAAACTACAAATGAAACTGTTCAGGAAAGGTTTATTTATTCATTTTTCAGTATTGCATGCTTGATTATCTGTTTCAACACTAGTTTTAAGTTGTCATTAGGTCACTTTAGGGGATAGTGGTCCGCACGTGCAAATCCTTCAAAATAGCATCCAAATAATTTCTCTCTGTAAAAAATGCACTAGAATCCAAATCTGAATGAGCCTTATAATTAATTTCCATTAAACAGAAAAAACTGCTTAGCCACTCCCTCATTGTGACCGTATAAAGAATGATAAAACTTGTACAGTGCTGGCATTTAGACTCAGTGTGCCGGTTGTTTATTCACCTATAACAACAATGCCATTATTTACTCTAAACATCAATAAATAATCCATTTGTGCCTAGCATGTTTATAGGTCTCACCCCATGTGTCAATAAAACAGAGCAGATTAACAGCCAACTATAAACGTGTCTTATGATTATGGTCGTCCATGGGAACTTACGACACACAGAGTGGCCCATTCACAAGGCAACCGCTCCTCTGTCCCCCCCACCATGCACCCAATGATCAGTAGGAACTTAGAGGTGTTGTATCTGATTTTTTCTGTCTTAAAAATTTGAAAAACAGAAGTAGTTAAAGGGCCTATATTACGCAAACCAGACTCCTGTGAGCTTTAAACCATGTTGTACTCTCTCTTGTCTATGTCTCTCCTCAAAAACATAACTGTTTGAGTAGCCCTGCATTGTTAGATTGTCGACATCTCCAAATCTCAGAATGCTCTATTCCATCTTGTGATGTGAAGTGGTAGTGTTGCCCTTTTTGGGGGAAATGTTTTTTATAAAATCAGAGATCAGGAACTGACATTTCATCTTGAAAGGCAAGTTATAGTAATAACAACTGAATAGAGATCAACATGCTGTTAACGTAACTCTGTCAATCCATCCAATGACTTCCAGGAAAGTTGCATGGCACACCCTCCCGGTTGTCACAAGTTTCACTTGCTCAAACGTTTTTTCTGCTGCTCCATTTTAGTTTTTGGCTGCATATTTTGCTACTTACAGCTTGTAATCTTCAAAATCTGATTTTCTTTTTAGGGACATTTGTGGTCAGTCTTCTCAGTGGTCTTTATAAATTTATAAAAATTTTCAATATTCAGTGGTACAGAAGTAATGGTGCAATCGACTGACATGATACCAGACAGGACAGTGGCTCTTTCTGCAGAAGACATGCGCAGTAGAGTGAAGTGACAGTGGTACAGAAGTAATAGGAATAGCAGATACTGACACACAAGCCTAGGGCAGTGTGAAAATTTTAATATATAAGTCGGACCGGATTACAAGATGCAGGACAACCCAAGCCATGAAACAAGTTCGACTTGTAGTCCGAAAAATATTGTAGCTCTTTTCCTCCATCAACGCTCCCAAAATGCTCAAGGAAACATCCATTCACGCACAGTGTACACAGACACTCAGGGCGAGGTGGGTTAAGTGTTTTGCCCAAGCACACAATGACAACATTCATGTGTGGGAGCTGGAGTCGCACCGCCAACCTGTGAGTCAGTGGATCTGACCTCTCAACCAGTGATGCTTATGTCAAACGCAGGATTCGAACAGCTAACCTTCAGATCTGTGGATAAACACTCTACCCGGTGAGCTTCTGTCATCCAGATAATTAGATGGAAACAATACTCAGCGATCTCACTTTGACTCCAACAGCTCCTTACAACATATCTATAATGGTGCAAGACAAATTTTGCTCAAATTCACAGAAAGAAATGGGATACAGGGCCTTTAAGACGGGTGCAAATGGGCATGTATTTCCTCTTATCTTTACGGTGCAGTTCGGGGATAAGGAGTGATCATCCGTGCTGGCTCTGTGTACAGACGCGACGTGAGATCCATACAATTATGCAAATGGATGTGGAAGTGCTATTGCCTTGTTCAAGCTGGTGAATTCTGCCTGCCTCCCCCCCGCTCACCACTGTGCTCTGTTCTGCGGCGGCGGAAAACCCACAGCTTTAGACAGCGCCGACTGTGCCAATGTATAATGACGAACAGAGGAAGGAGGAACATTTCAAAGGTAGAAGATGAGGGTTTTTTTTCTTTTTTTTCCCCTTGCAGGTGTGTTTTAGAGAGAGCTGGGTCAGGCCTCTTAGCGGAGCATGTGATCACAGATTGCTTTAGCCTTTGGTCGAGAATCAACAGTGTTAAGGGCCCCGGCAGCACGAGGCGCGCTAATTACACAGTGGAGCTTCAAAAGCGTCTTTACCTGACGCTCTCTCACCACTGGAGATGACTCGAGGCAAACTCTGCTCGCTCCGACAAACAACTGTGTGGAGGAACAGAGCTACCAGCGAGTACAGTGCCTTTAAAACAAATATACACAGTGTAGCATGAACCTGTGTAAAAGTAAAAGTACCATTTTGTGATTTCACCCTTTGCAATTTTATCTTTTATAACTTAAGTCAAGTATGGTTACACCTAGACCTGTAACGATAGCAGATTTAGCTGGACAGTTAATTGACCAAGACATTTTGAGACCATTTTCAATAATATATAATGACAATGGAATAAAAATGCAAATACACTCTTTCAAAGATCAACAGACATTACCTTCTAAAGCCCTAAATAAAATAGACCCGTTAACATAAGAATAGCTTAATGTAGTTAGTATTTAGTTATGTTAACAAAAATGCCCTTGAACAAACCACTGTTGAATCAAACACAATCAAAACAATAAATTAATTGGTTTACTAGGTCTATGTAACAAATTGTGGCTCCTCTCTCTCTGTGGCTGCTGCTGTGAGCCTCGTCGTTTTGGTCTTCAAAGTGTTCATGGATCTATGATTAACCCGTTCAACATTGTCGGACTGTGTCACTTGGTCTCCTGCAGAAAGAGCTGCTGTCCTGTTCATTATCTTCTCGGTGTCCTGTGGGATGTCACTGAATTTCGAGCTCTCCCGGGGGCTAGGGTAGTTGTTTCGGTCGAGTATGGGTGTATGTCGGCTGCTGGGGTTTGATTCATTTCTTCTCGTCGTTCGCGCGCTCGCCTGCATTTGACGCATGTGGCCGTTGAGATGTATCCCACTTAACTAGTGTTGATTTGGCATCGTGACTTGTTTTGTCACACGGCAATGAACTCTTTTGGTGCTCTGACGGTGGCGCATTGCAGTTTCATGTTAACCACACAGACAGCGGCACTTTCTGCATTCAGCATTTCGGCATTTGTGGTGTTGATGAACAACTAATCCATCTATACCATAGACCGTATACAGTCTATGCTGACACGTTCATTCAAGGGTCTTTATGGAAAAAGAGAGGAGTCAGTAGAGAGCGATAGAAGCCTTTTGACATTCAGTCTCTTTGGTAGAGAGCGGGAGAGAGATGAGGAAAACAAACATGCAAATAGAAATTATTGGGGGCAGAAAAGTTATTGAGCTCGTTAAAAGTTATCGTGCAATTAATTTAGCTACCTAGCTACACCAACAATAATTTTAGTCAACAAGTCCCTGTTTATTTTTGAGATCAGTCGACTAGTCAGAAAATATTTCTATTGTACAACATCACCCAAATATATATAGTTTTTAAATATGGTAACTGCAGTCTTCCATATAAAATATGTGATATACATATTTCATATTCTATAGTGAAATAGTCATGATAATTGTGTAATCCCTCAGTCCAACGTCCATATAGGATCCATAGGAAAAGAAAACTCAATTCTGTCAACTGGATCCCACTTTTCCATCTGTGCTTGTAGGAATCACTTGAGCCTTGTGTTGTAAAGTCCTTTTTCTATAGTCACGGTAACATGTAAATTCATTTAAAAAATACAAGTCGCACATGAGATATGTGTTCGATCTGTATTTGTTTTAGTGAATAAGTGCTAAAGAACACACAGAAATCGAGGTCTATCATTAAGACACTGTAATGTTATTATATCAGAAAACCTAATGAACCTGAGGAGACATGGATCTGATGTAAAGACTTTTGTTACATTTTCTACAAAATCAAGCATGACAGCAAAATAATTATTAAAAAGTAGAAACTGCAATGATCACAGAATTTTCATCAAAATATGTGCCTTCAAATCAGCAAAGACTGAAAAGTGTGAAGTGGCTCACTATTGAAATGTGGCAGAGTTTCCGCAGAGCCTGTACAGATGTGCTGTTTAACATAATGATATCATTAGAGAAGGAAATAGTCCACTGCAGGAAGGAATTTGCATCTGTATTACAAAAAAAATAACATAACAATGTAATATCATGCTGATTTTCTTATTTCCCCTCTTAGTATATAATGTATGATATTAATGTAAAAGTAAAGTTCAGCATTACTAAAGTTGGAAAGAAGAAACCTTGTTAGCACTATTTCCATGGGTTGTTGCTTCCTGATAGTTTGAGGACTTTTGCCCATTCAGAAACCTCATTTAACCAAAACACCAAGCGGACATGTGCTTTATCATGGGACTAAACCATAGACTGTGGATATTAGTGGGCATCATGGATCTATAATAAGAACTGGTTAAGGCATCCCCCCTCTCCCTCGGCTTGAGACCGACTAGAGGTCGCTCCATTGGTACTGCAGTTCCTGGGAGCTTGGGCCCAGAAAGAATTTTCCCATAAAAGCACAATGTATTTTGGGGGGAATTCAAACTGTCTGTGTTTGGCTGACAGGGCAAGGACAACTTTCATAAAGGTTGGATTTTGTAGGGATTCTTTTCTATTATCACAACATAAGCTTTTTAAAAAAATTAAATCCTCAAAGTGCCAAAAAGTTGGCTTTGTAAGAGTTAGCCTATCCTCTGAGCCTGCGCTTGCTCCGCTCTAGCAGCTCTCACTCTGATTGGCCATGCACATTACAGACGAGTGGGAGGCGATTGGCCCTGTTGAAGAAGTAAATGCGGAAGTGAAAAATGTTTTTGGGGCCCAGCAGCCATTGAGCACAAGCCACCGAAAACAATGAGTGTATACATACACATCAATAACCCGGTTATGATCGGGTTTTTTGAGTATCCCGGTTTCTTGATGGTGCATGTATACGCAGTAACCCGGTTTCAGTAACCCGGTTATGGCAGTATCCCGGTTATTAGAAACCGGGTTACTGTAGCTGGTTTATTCCGATAGTAACCGGGTTACTTGTGGCATGTATACGCAGTACCCCGGTTACTGCAACATAAAGTTGAGTGCGCATGCGTCCAAAAGACACTTTCCAGTCTTTTCACCACAACAGTAGCGACATAAATAAATTGACCAACATAAATAAAGTGACCAAACGAGTGACATGACTGTAAAATTAATGGTTAATGGTTAATTAATGGCTCATGGTTTGTATTTTTCCTGGTTTATGAAATTGATTTAAGTTAATTTTTGCACTTGCGCATTTGTAAGATTATGTCAAGAAACCGGGATACTCCATTTGATCATGTATATGCAGATATGAGTATCCCGGTTTCTCAGTGCGCATGTATACGCAGTAACCCGAATACTGACATAAGCATGATACTGATGTGCATGTATACGCACTCAATATGGCATCATCTTGGATTCATCTTCCAAATTTTATTATAGTTCTATGGTGGGCATAGCTAGCATTGGTATGTTGGTTCCTTTGAGCTCTGGTTGCAGTTTCTCTAAGTGTAACTGTTGCGGTCAGGGTCCTCTTTCTGATCTTTTTTTTTTTTTTTTTTTTGCTATTTTGTCTCAAGATATGGCAAAGAAATTATAGACTGACTGTGTGCTGTCACTGCAGGTTAAGCAGGAATCCCCGGAAATTCATTTCAAGGAGAATTTGAGAAGATTTTCCGCAAGTAAGATATAAAGTATGTTCATGTGCACCAAGTCAACAATACACTGATTCTCTGTGAGGCCCATATTATGACAGCTTGTGAGCCATGTTAAAAATGTACCTGTAATTGTGTTTTGTTTCATTCGCACATGTTTGAGTCACCCTTTATTATTAATCTGTCTATATCTCCAGTGCTTCAGTTCATAGAGATTCATCCAAATGATTGTAGTGACGGTGTATGGAGTTTAAAAACATACACATACTTCCTGTATTACCACATAACGGAGTATTTTCATGAGGAAACAAGAGTGTAACATAGGTAGAGAGATAGATAATAGCCGTATATGGGCCGATTAAACATTCCAGGCCCGTCAAGCCCAGCGCAGTACAACATAAACATTCCAAACCATGATGGCATCTGTCTTAGTGGCACACACAGCCCCTTCATGCATATTCACACATGTGCACCAGTAACCTGTAGCTGACATCCCCACATTTAAATTTGAAATCTAAACCGGTGCCATATGCTAAGATTTGAATATAGCGTTTAGATCGACTTTGGGCTAAAGTTCCTTCGCCCAAACAGATAAACGCGCATCCATAATTCATAGCTACCATGCTCTATCAATGATAATGGCCTGCTCTGATCTGATCATTTGTATGGCTCTCCACATCACAGGGGCACTATGGGTGATCAGACTTTTAGATGAGATGCTATTCTATGTAATATAATGATGTGGAGGCCCTTATAAGATAATTATCGCGACGCTCGGTTGATAATAATAAGGGAAGCATAGGCTGAAGATGGGGATTTACAGCCATCAGGCATTTCATATACTGGCAGATGATGTCTGTGTCTGTGTCTTAGGAAGTGGGGTTATTTCAGTTAAAGAAGCTTAGTGGCTGCCGGGTATGGACTAGTGTTTTGAGCTTCATGCCATACTTACAGTGCTGGGAAGTAATTAATACATGACCGAAAATATGTGTTCGGAATACTAATTCTGAATAACTATTCCGGTACAGTTACTTTTTCATTTGGTGGTATTAGTGTGATTGCTGACTTTGCAGTAAATGTCATCACAACAAAGAGTCTACAATTTTGATTTATAGCTGCAGATCGGGCTAGCGAGCCACTCTGCCAAATCCTACGTTTATCCTAACAGTTAAAAAACATTTAATTGGAGAACGTAGAGAAGATAAGAGAGATAAGAGTAGAAGCAGAGAGAAATGGAAGTATGCCGATGATGGTGAAATCAGGGGTTGATAGGCAATATGGTGTCTTGGTAATAAACAGTTAACGGTAACTTTTTGATTGAGGGCCTCCTGCTTGTTTCTATAATGCATCAGTTTTATATAACACTTTTTGGACACTCAAAGACACATTACAGGGCATTATTCATTCACTCCAGACCTAGTGGTGGTAAACTACTATTGTAGCCACAGCTGACCTGGGGCAGACTGACAGAAGTGTGGCTGCTAATCTGCGCCATCGGCCACTCCAACCACCACCATCACTCACGCACATACCACTTTCATACTAGACAATGTGGGTGAAGTGCCTTATCTAAGGACACATTGGAAACAAGGACAATTTTTACGACTGAGCGCCCCACTGTGGCACCTGATTTTCCCATCCAAGTACTAACCAGGCCTGCCCCTGTTTAGCTTCTGAGATCTGACGGGATCATGCTTTGACAAGCCGGTATGGCCACAAGATCTATGGCCGTAATGTTCCACAGTATGACATTAAACAGATCTGCCTTACATTTATTCAATTACAGGTCGTTTATAGCTTAACAATACCTACAACAACAGGCATTTTCACTGTGAGCAGGGTTGCCTCTCTACAGCTCTGACCTGTAACTTGGTCTCCATAGAGATAGAAAGGTTTAATACCATATTGTGATACATTCCAGAGAAAGCAATAACATCTCCATGGAGACAAGTAGGTAAATGCTACCAGAAAAGTTGCGCAGTGCACCGTTAAAGATTGCTTAAACACACGAATCAGTAAATACAGGATTCCCACGGTCATGGAAATTGAAAATGCCATTTTCCAGGCCTGGAAAAGTCATGTAATTTTGCAAATTCAATGAAAGTTTTGGGGACGTCATGGAATTTTAGTATCACTTTTATGCAACTACAGAGCTCTGTTACATTATCATTAGGCTATTATGATTATTTCTGAACGTATGCACCTTTAGTTTAAAAGAGACGACAATAAATGCACGGACAGTATTTTGAATGTTAAAAAAACTATAATACCAAACCATAAGGTGAATGGAAAGGGTCAACATTTTATATTTAACCCTAAAAGTATGATCTGTTGTACACATGTAGGGTGCAGTGAAGTCATCGAAAATTCACTTTAGATCATGAAAAAGTCATGGAAAAGTTTTTAAATTTTGGTAGTGAAAAAGAGTGGGAACCCTGTAAATAATACACATTTGAGAGAGTAAATGAGAACGGGATACAACTATAAGACTGTTAAAAGCTCTAAAAAGTTGAGTTTGCATAATAGGTCTGCTTTAAGAGAATGGTGTGTTTCAAAGTATGCAGTTGTTTATCACCAAACGGACACACGTGAAGTTTCCTCAGACTAATGCATTAAGTCATTACATTTCACCCAAACTTTTGAACACATAATAGGCAGTGTTTCTCTGTTGGAGTCTGAAGAAAAGAATGGTTGTAAATAGTAGCCCTTGCGGTTTACACTTTGATGACGCTGGCTTGTCTTCTGAGCTTTATTGTGGACATAGGGAGACAAAAGCACTTTGATTGTGTGGAGAAATTGTGGTCTCTCTTCACATGAGGTCTCTAAAGTTTGTGTTGAAAGTTAAGTTGAGTCCCTTCTTGTTAGCGCAACTATTTTATCTATATCCAAAATAAAACGAGGGCATCACAAAAAGTTATACCGACTCTGTTGTCTTTTTTACATACAATATTTTTTTGGTTTAGTTTGGTTGGAATGAAAAATTGACAGATATTATGTCTAATGTGAGCTGCATACTTACATTTTAATGGATGTGGATTTTTGGTTTATGAACCATGATCAGGCCTTGTTTTTGCTTTTTTTGGTTGTTTTACTCTCTCAACATACAGGCTTTCACAAGGAAACATTATTTAATCTGCCCCTAAAAAATATTTTTATATTATTTATTGATTTAATTTAAAGTTGTTGTTGTTTTTTTTTCTACCATGTTGTAATGTTGCCCTATTCCTGAAGAAGTTTTAGATGTCATTCATGCATGTTTCAGTAATTTAGCGATCTCACACATGACAGGTCTCCATAAATATTCAAAAACATGATACAAAACAGTACACAGCAACTTGCAACCCTGACGCAATGTGCAGTAGTTTACATAATTTCCGGAGACTTGAATATAAACTGCATCAACAAAATTTTAACAAAATTTTAAAATTGTACATGTATAGGCCGCACCTGAATATAAGCTGCAGGTGTCCACGTCTTCAAGAACGTTTTCAAGTTCGGGCCATCTGCTTTTATTGCCTCTGAAAGGTTTTGTCGAGTCAGTTCATCACGCTGCCGTCGCCAAAATCTCACTATCGACTCACTGATGCCAAGCTCATGTGCAGCAGCTCTGTTTCCTTCTTCCACAGCCACATCAGTGGCCTTTAAATTAAAAGCTGCATCATTCACATTTCTTTGTGTGTTTTCCATGAGGAGGGTGTGTGTATGAAGCGAAAAATAACTGTTCAAAACGAGCATCTTCCTCTGCACATCACCCCTGTCTCTCCCCACGCTCTACTGCGCATGTCTCCTGCAAGAGCAGCTGTCCTGTCTGTACCATATCTGTGTCTTGTAGAATTTCAGCAGATTTCAGGCTGTCGGGGGTTGGGGCTAGTTGTATCGATCAGGTATGAGTGGATGTCCGGCTGCTGAAGTTTGAGATATTTCTTTGCATCATTTGCGCCCCCACCTGCATTTAACAAATACGGGTAAGACGTATCCCCCTCACTAATGTTCATTTAGCATCAAAACTTATTTTATCACACGGCAATAAACTATTTTAGTGCGCTGATAACCTCGCTAGCAAATGCTGCACCTTCTTTTTAACCCATGTTCTATGTGTTAACCACACAGACAACGACTTTTTCTGCACTCAGACTGGATGCACATCCACTGTGTTGCCAAACTAGAGACCATATATACAGTATGAATGGATAATGTGCCAAACGGATAATTCGTCCATATATCAGCTGCATCATTGTACAAGCCGCAGGGTTCAAAGTTTGAGAAAAAAGTAGCGGTTTATAGTTCGGAAATTACGGTAAGTGGGATGCATCCTGATTGTGTTGTGATAGCAAAACAATAAAAGGTAACATGGTAATGTTACCTTTTATTGTATGTATGTTACATACTAGCAATTACTACCCCATAGATGTAAAATACAAGCTTTTTAATATGCATCCATAGATTTGTATGGGACAATGTAAGTTCAAAGTAACTCATAACGTTTTTCTCTCCCAGGGACATAAGGATAAACCCATAAAGGTAGCAACTACATACACTTAACTTTTCAAAAGATTTTGATTAATCATGTGGTAAACCAATTTCTTGATATGTAACTTGGACCCAAAATCAAATGTACATCACATGTTACATCTAGTTCAATATATTAAAGACAAAGCCCCTCTGTATGTGTTTTTGTATCAAGTATATCAAGAAATTTAAACCTGGCTTTCTTCTAGATGTCCGAAACATACAGTTTTTATGCATGAAAACATAATTTTCTTGCATTTATGTAAGCAAACTAAGTTTCAAATTAATATTTCAAAATATAATTTTGTTTCTGTATTCACCAGCAGTGTCTCACCTTTAAATACGCATGTCATTAGAAATCCTTTACGTATCTGAAAATCGATGATTCTTTTTACAGCCTATGGTCCCTGGGAGGATGATCAAAATAATAGAATCTGCACATCTAGTTAATCATAAAAAACTTACATGAAAATTATAACCTTCTACTGCGCCTGAACCCAAGATTGATGCGCTGTAATAAGTATTTCAAAAAGAACATTGAATTACAAATGACCACTCTCTACCTGCTCTTTCACACCACCACTGCTAATGAACGGGAGCTACAACAAACAGCTTGTCTAACAGTTCATGGGAGCAGCGTCAATGAGCTCCGTACGATTTTGCGATTCAAAGAAGATGCAAAGCGTATTTAGACCGGCAACATTGCTACGCACAAAGAGTTGGGGTGAGAGGGGGCATACCTGACACGCAGCAGCCAAGCAATTACGCTAAAAACCTTTCATTGTACGCGCCACACACGAGAAATCAGTGACTTAAAATGATCAAAGCTGACGTGAGGTTTCAAGGACATGTTCTCTTTGGTTTATTTGTTTTCTTGTTTCTCTAATCTCGAGAGAGTGGTGTGTTTTCAGATGAATGCAGGCTGCAGAGAAGGGAGCCTGGAGATCGCTGCAGGCTAGTGTCACTTCCCATTGGACGAGCCCCGTGGTTACTGTACATGTTTGGAACAGAAATGGGCACGTGTCGAAAAAGCTTTTATAGTGTATGTTGGCCCCAGATTTTTTTATTGTTTTATTTTTTTAAGCAGCACTATTTAACTTTTCAGATAGAGGGTCTGCCACCTGCTTGTCTCCATAGAGATGTTATAGCTTTGCATTGAATATTTCACACTATATGGCATTAAACTTGTTCACATTGTATTTATCCAAATATCGTATTTTTCAGACTATAGGTCACTCTGGAGTATAAGTCGCACCAGTCAAAAAATGTGTAAGGAAGAAGAAAAAAAAACATAAGACACACTTTTTGGGGGAAATTTATTTTATAAAATCTCAGACTAGGAACCAACATTTCATCTTGAAAGGCAAGTTATAGTAATAACAATAGAACAGAGAACAACAGACTGTTAACGTCACATATGAACAGTTATTCAGATAACTATAGCATAAACAATAGAACAGAACAAGTTTACCAAACTCTCCATCTCACTCCAAATCACAAAATGCATTGAATTCTTCATCCTCAGTGTCACTTCTGAGCAACTCCATGAACTCGGGAGGTAAATGGTGCACCGCTTCCTCTTCTGCGCAGCTGTTGTTAGATTCAGCATCAGTTCCAGTTAGAATTATTCCGGCGTTTCTGAATCCCGACAGGATGGTTTTAGTTGTCACTGAAGTCCAGGCTTTGTCGATCCATCCAGTGACTTTCAGGAAAGTTGCATGGTGCATCCTCCTGGTTGTCACAAGTTTCTCCCTCACTGCAAAAAGTACCATTTTCGGCTGCATATTTAGCTATTTTCAGTTTGTAATCTGCAAAACCAGATTTTATTTTTTTTTTTGAGCATTTGTGTTCCGTCTTCTCAGTTGTCTTTATAAGTTTGTTTAGATTTTAAATTTGCAGTGGTATAGAAGTAATGGTCCAATCAACTGACATGATATGGACAGGACAGATGCTCTTTCTGCAGGAGACATGTGCAGTAGAGCCAAGTGACAGTGGCTGTAGCAGATACTGGCACACAAGCCTAGAGTGCCCTTTTAATATATAAGCTGCAGAGCCACCCAAACCATGAAAAAAAAACAGTCAACTTAGAGCCTGAAATATACTTGAATTTAGCAATTTTGGCTTTGGACTTTAGTCAGGAAAAGCAAACATTACTTGTAATGTACTGTATATGCATGTGATTTTTCTTTAGTTAATGCAAAACAACAGGAAAAAATCATTTATTGGTGAGTTGTTTTATGTTTGGATGTTTATCAGAAAGCCAATAGTCAAGAAGTAAGAAAGGGTCTAGGTTACGTTTAGGCGTTTAGGAAACAATGGTTGAAAGTGAATTGTGTAACTTTTCTGGTGGAGGACCCAAAGCTTGCTTATGTCTATGGATGTCATTTTTTTGCCTGGAATATTCCAGAGTATGACGTTGAACAGCTGTACCTTACATTTATTAAACTGGTGTTTTTAGACCTGAAAATACTCAGAAAAACATCAATTCTCACTCTGAGCGGGGTCACCTCTCCACAGACCTGACCTTTAACTTGGTCTGATTTGGTCTCGATGAAAGTAGAAAGGTTTAACGTCATACTGTGAAACATTCCAGACAAAACAATAACATCTCCACGCAGAAAAGCATTTGACGGACCCCCCACCACAAAAGTTTCAGTCTCCAGGAAACATTGTGTATTTGTGTATGTAACCGAAAAAGAGAGAGGATAAGAAAGGTAATTGTATTTATTTATTAGTTTATTTATTTATTTTATTATGAAGAACGGCAAAGATGAAGGAATGTTTAACTTAAGGTTTTAACTCTGTGACTTTGACAAAACTGCTCGGTTGCTACGAATCCACTGAGAGTCGGCCAGGAAGAAATAGACCAATGACCTTCAGAGAAAGTGGTCCACGTTTTAGCTTTTAAGATTTACAAGCAGCGATGTGTTTTGATTCCCCCGTGTCAATGATGCTCTAAGTAGCAATTAGCATCTGCATGTTCATACATTACGCGCCCAATAAAATACTTTGTTTGCCAAAATACGGGGCATGAGCGCTTTAGTGGGTCAAAAGATGCAGGGCTGGAAAAACATTAGAAACGTCAGGTGCTCTTCTCGGATGATTTGTGAACCATGCTGGCGTCCTTCCATTAAATAAAGGACTTTTGATGAATAAACCTTTAATGTTTCTTTACTCCTCTTCATGAAAAAGCAAGGTTTCAGACTCTGTCATTTGATTCAAAATTTTTGTTTCATTTTTCAAACTTATGTCAGCTAAACGTCACAGCTCCACAATGACACACAAACACCACGTAAAACTGTGAGTGTACCCGGAATTAAACCTAGAATAAATCCAAACTAAAAAGAAAAATACTAGAATGGGCAACCAAGTCTATTTTAAAGTTTGGACACACTTTTTTCATTTATGTTTCTGCTTTATTTACATTGTACATTCTGATTTAAGACATAAAAACTATGAATGCCACATTTGGAACTAGTACATACATTTTGGATTTAAAATTTAAAAAATAGCTGCCCTTTACTTTGAACCCTTGTTTGCAAAGGGCAGATACCATATTTTTAGGACTATAAGGTGCACTTAAATTTCTCAAAAATCGACAGCGCGCCTTATAATCCGGAGCGCCTTATGTATTCAATCTGGTTGTGCTTACTGACCTCAAACCGATTTTATGTGGTACACGGTGCTCAAAAATCTGTCAAAATGTTTTAGCACAACTTTGGTAAGTTATGAAGTCGCACCACTTAATGGATTGCCAGAGCATTACAGCTGCCATAATCAGGAGCCTCGTAGAGTCTTGTCCTTTAGTCTGACAGAAGCTGACCACATCAGTGCACAAGGAGCGAGCTGTTTTTCAGCACTTATAGTTAACGCAAATTAGCCATGTGGTTTTAAGATTCATTTCTGTGAAATGTAAACAAATGTGCAAAAAGCTGCATTAAACATATTATTACTCAATGTATATTTGAGTTCTCCTCATAGTAAATAAAAAAATAAACAAACTTAAATGATCCGCCCACATTCACGTTCATAATATACATTCACCCAGACAGGGAGGCAACACCGGGTGAATTATACCACGATCTGCCAATGGATCGTGGATGCCTGAGCTAAGGGATCACTCTCAAGTGTCTTCCGTTTGTTTTGCTTAATGAGCCTTCTGTATGAAAATAGATGAGAGAATTCATTATTTATATTGCGCTTTATAATCCGATCCAATTTGAATATACAATATAGAAAATGTTTCTTTATTTCACTTTCTTAGATAATTCCATATATCTTGCTTTATTTATTTGTTGTTGTCTGTATGTATATAAAATGTACAAAGCAGTAAACTAAAAGGGGTTTCTCCATGGCGATGTTTTGGCTTTGTCTGGAATGTTTCACAGTATGGTATTAAACCTTTCTATCTTCATGGAGGCCAAACCAGACCAAGTTACAAGTCGGCTCTGTGGAGAGGCCCCATTCACAGTCAGAATTCCTGTTTTCTGAAGTAGTTTTGATCTATAAAACTACCTGTAATTAAATAAATGTAAGGTAGAGCTGTTTAATGTCATACTGTGGAACATTCCAGGCAGAGCAATGGCATAATCACGGAAACGAGCAGTTGACGGCCGCCCAACCAAAAAGTTAAAAGGGGAAAAAAAAGGTAAATGAAAGGGTGTGTCTAAACTTTTGCCTGGTAGTGTATAACCCCATCGTATCCAATTCCGCTGCCCAGTCCCAAATCTAAAACTGTAAATAAATTCATCTGGCGCGAGGCAAATCATGGTGCAAATGACAGCACAGATGATGAGCTGTGAGAAGCCCAAAAATTACAATTCTGAAAAATGATGGCGGTGGTGTCGGAAATAAAAAGAAAATGTCAACTGATCACATTTTCAAGAATTACCAGCTGCGGAAAGAGTCAGGACTTTTTAAAGGCACCGTTTTTGCAGTTGCAGCTTCTCTAATGAGGATTCCGCAATTATTACTTACAGCCCCCATCCGGCTGGTTTGCATATTGTGTAAACAAAGAACCATAACAAATGAAGAGGATAGAAATGGATGAGGAATTTATGTGCGCGGAACAGTGTCAGAACAGCTTTAACTTCCTGAATTCAAAGTACTAAGAGTCTTGTGGAAAAGTTTGCAGTCCCCGGCGAAATGGGAACTCAATATGTGATTTTCTGACAATTTTTTTCATCACTTTTCCTGAGAAATAGGGGAAGAAATAGTAGGGGGCGGAGACGCAAGGCAAGCCGAGCGCAGCCCCTCATTCCCACATGGGTTGTACCGCATCGATTGGCTGTTGAAATATATCTCATATCATATAAAACTACAGCCCGTGGCCATTAGACTTGTATAGGGAAAAAATAAGTATCCCAGAGGCTTTTGGAAAACAATTGACAAGATCCAGCACTGGAAAATGGGCAATTTCAGTAAAACCAATATGCAGTTTTGATTTGAGGTCAAAACAGTGACAAGAATAACGCGATTTGAAAGAGCTTTGTTTCTTTTATGTTCATTTGTGGCAGTGAAATCACGTATTACCATCTGGTTTGGATGATATTTTTCACAGTTTGTGTTACATTTTATTATTTTGATTTGTGTGTTGTCCTTGCTAGATTCATGGGGTGAAAAGTCAAATGATTCAGGCTTGTTTTGTGGTTTGTTACAAAGCAGAGTACTGGTCAGTTAGTATTTTCAGAAGGTTCCAAAATAGCCACAAAAAAAAAAAAAACATTAGAATTTTTACTGTGGTTTACAAAGCACTCACCGGGTCTGTTTACACGAGAACGCTTGCGGGTAAAAATGACAAAATATTTTGGAGGAAGTGTCTCTTGTTTAGATGGTGAAGGCATTTTTGGGGCTTAAAAATGCAAAATTCTGAAACCACACTCCAGAGTGGAAAAGTTGAATACGTTCCACCATAGCATTTCTGTCTACACTGCCCAAGACGCAAAACTCTGCTCAGATCTGCTCATGTTGCGTACACGTTTACGTCACATACATCAGCACCTAGCCCCACCACCTAGCGTCCTGGCATGCATACCCATTTGAATTCCACACACCTTTGCGTCACTGTATGCATGTAGATTTCCTTCCGAAAACACTTGTCTAAATGTGGAATAAAAAGTGAAGACTTTTGCGTCTTCTGTTCAGACCGTCATCATATAAACGTAGCCACAGTCTAGATTTTAATACATTTCAATTTCATTCTTTGTTAGTATATTATTTAATTTTGTTCCACTGGATAAAGAATGGGAGAGTTTTTTTTTTATTTATCTGCTAACATATATATTTAGATCACCATGGTACCTTTTTATTGCTTTGAAAATGCTATATCTTCATTTTAGTTCGACATTTCATCTTGAAAGGCAAGTTATAGTAATAACTAGGGATGTCACAATAACCAAAATATCATGATATCCTATCATCAAAAGTCCCACAATAATATCGTGGGCTGTCACAATATATCAAATCACAAGTTTCTTTGCTTAAATTCATGGTTTTATAGTAGCAACAGCTTATAAACAGAGGGAACTGCATTTCCCATGATTCATTTCAATGCAAACAACATAACAAAATATGTTTTTTACTTGAATTATTGGGATAATGACGGAAATAATTCACACCAAAATCCTGTCAAAGTATTTTAAAAGCAAAACATTGTCCTATCTACAATTATATCAGCCTCTTCAAAATATCGCGATAAATATCATACCGAGAGATTTGGATATCGTTACATCCCTAGCAATAACAATAGAATAGAGAACAACAGGCTGTTAACGAAACATCCATAGACTGTATAAAAGAAGTGGACTAAGCGACTGTGATGCCACCCATAGTGTTCAGAGCTGCTCAAATGAGGCTGGCGATGCTCACAGTTACAGGAGCGAATCTGGAGCCAGGCTCTATGTTATGGATAGTATTAATCAGGTTCATGTAGAGCAGGTTAATATGAATTTTAAGACCAAAATGATGAGGCTCACAGCAGCAGTTACAGAGAGAGGGGCAACAAGCTCATAATGTAAGTCAATTGGAGCCAAAGTCAAAAGGAGCTGGAAGGGCATCGTGGCAAACTTCCTATTTGGCATGCGGCGGCTAGAGTCCGCTCATACATACGGTCTATGGTAACATCACATAACATATCGTCAGACTCAGCATCAGTTAGAATTATTCCGGCCTTTCTGAATCCCAGGATGGTTTCGGTTGTCACTGAAGTCTAGGCTTTGTCGATCCATCCAGTGACTTCCAGGAAAGTTGCATAGCGCACCCTCCCGGTTGCCATGAAGCTGTGTTCTCCATCCCCCGCTTTACGCCAGTCCTTTGCTCACTCCAAACTTTCAATTACCATTTTCGGCTGCATATTTCAATACTTGCAGCAGGACAGCGGCTCTTTCTGTAGGAGACATGCTCAGCAAAGCCAAGTGACAGTGGTACAGGAGTAATAGGAGTAGCAGATACTGACACACGAGCCTAGAGCGCACTCTTGCTGCTTTCAGTGTGAAAACTTGAATATATAAGTCGCAGGATCAACCAAACCATGAAAAAAAAGTGGAACATTTTTGCTGGAACATTCTCTTAATAGGCAAAAACTGACTCTCGGGAGTACAGTACACCGTCATCGCATTCTAGACTCTCAACAAAAGTTAAAATCTTACTGGAAGCTATTGGAGATTTTCACTCTTCGGTGTTCACGGGACCGAACCTACGCCGACGGAATTTGCTGAGATCCAAAAAAATCTCCCAAGAGCCATTAAAAGCACGTCACTCTCCCGGCCGTCGATACGTGACAGACTGATAAATGAAGAAATTATGGCGCTTCAACCAAATCAGCCACTGTTATTGTTAACCATCAGAGATCCCAACAGCGCTCCTTCAAGCCGCTCCCCGTCTATAGCATCAAAGTCAAAAGGATAGTGTAATTGGATGCTGATGTAGGCCAATATTAATCATCATTTTATTGTCAGGCTCAGCAGTGAACTGGATAGAGGCGTCCTGTTTGGGCCCAGATGAAGTATGCCGCCGGGAGAAGACCAATTTCCTTGTTGTGAATGGAAAGTTCTCTAAAGCAGTTTGGAGTGATTTGTCATCAATCACACAGCGGTCCTCCTGAGCGGGGAATTAGAGGAGGGGAGGCAGGTGCAGAGAGAGGGAGAGAGGGTGGGGAGCGGGAGGGAGAGACGGAGGGCGAGAGGAAAAGATGGAGATGGAGGGAGAGAGTGAAATAAATATGGGGATGGAGGAAGGAAGAGAAAGGGAGAAAGAGAGAGGTAAGAGGTAGAGATGGCGGGAGAGCGGGAGGGAAAGTGGAAAAGGTGGAGAGCGAGAGACGAAAAGAGAAGGACTGGGATGGAGGGAGAGAGATGGAGGACGGTATGGAGAGAGAAAAAGAGAGAGAGGGAAAAGAAGAGAGAATGGAAGAAGGAAGAGGGAGAAAGAACAATCAGGGTTAGCGAGGAGAGAGAAAAAAATGAAGATGGAGGGAGAGAGAGACAACAAGAAAGAGGGGGGTGAAGGAAGGAAGAGAAAGGGAGAAAGAGAGGGGGTACAAAAAGAAAAGGGGAAAGAGAAAAAGATGGAGATGGAAAGAGAGTGAGCGACAGAAAGAGAAGGACTGGGATGAAGGGAGAGGTAAAGATGGGGATGGAGGAAGGAGGAGAAAAGGAGAAAGAGAGAGGTAAGAGGTAGAGATGGAGGGAGAGCAGGAGGGAAAGTGGAGATGCGAGAGACAAAAAAAGAAGGAAGAGAGATGGAGGAAGGAATGGAGGGACAGAAAAATAGAGAGGGGGTTGAGGGGAAAAGAAAGATGAGAATAGAAGGAGGAAGAGAGAGAAAGAACAAAATCAGGGGTTCATCAGGTTTATCAAGTAGAGAAAAAGATGAAGATGGAGGGAGAGAGAGAGAGAGACACAATAAGAAAGAGGGGGATGAAGGAAGGAAGAGAAAGGGAGAAAGAGAGGGGGTACAAAGAGAAAAGGGAAAGAGAAAAAGATGGAGGGAGAGAGAGAAAAAGAGAAGGGCTGGAATAGAGTGCAAGATAAAGACGGGGTTGAAGGAAAGAAGAGAAAGGTAGAAAGAGAGATGTAAGGAGGATGATAGAGATGGAGGGAGAGCAGAAGGGAAAGAGAAAAAGATGGAGATGGAAAGAGAGTGAGAGACAGAAAGAGAAGGACTGGGATGGAGGGAGAGGTAAAGATGGGGATGGAGGAAGGAGGAGAAAGGGAGAAAGAAAGGGGGTAGAAAGAGAGAGACAAAAAGAGAAACTGGGATGGAGGGAGAGGAAGGTATGGAGGTATGGTGGGAGAGAAAAAGAGACGGAGTGGAGGGGAAAAGAGAAAGATGGGAACTGAAGGAGGAGGAGGGACGGAATGATATCAGGTTCAGCAAGGAGAGAAAAAGAAAAAAGATTGAGATGGAGGGAGAGAGCGATAAGGACTGGGAGAGATGGAGAGATAAAGATGGGAATGGAGGAAGGAGGAGAAAGGGAGAAAGAGGGGGTAGAAAGAGAGAGAAGTAAGAGAGAGAGGTAGAGCGGGAGGGGAGAATAAGATGGGCATGGAGGAAGGGAGAGAGACATGAAGAGAAAGACTGGGGTGGAGGGAGAGAGATGGAGGGAGAGAAAAAAGAGACGGTGTGGAGGGGAAGAGAGAAAGAGACAGATGTGAATGGAAGGAGTAAGAGAGAGAAACTACGAAATCAGGGTCAGCAGGGAGAGAGAAAGAGAAAAAGATGGAGATGGAGAGAAAGAGAGACAGATGGAGGGGATGGAGAGAGACACATACACTAAAAGCGAAATACGGAGATGGAGAGAGAGAGAGATAGGGGGAGAAAAGGGAGAGAGAAAGAGAGCGATGTAGGAAGAGACAGATTTATGGAGGGAGAATGAGAGACAGAGAGAAAGAGAGAGAGAAAAACCGGGATGGAAGGAGAGAGAAGGGTATGGAGGGAAAGAGAAAGAGAAAAGGGGGATGGAAGGAGAGAGAAAGAGGGAGGGATGTGGGTAGGTGCAGAGAGAGAGAGAGAGAGGAAGAGAGGGTAGAAGGAGAGAGTGAGAGCGAAACCAAACAGAGTGGAGGTTGAGAGTGAGAGACAAAAGGAGAAAGACGGGGATGGAGAGACGAGGAGAGGGAAGGAAGAGGATGGAAGAGAGAGAGAAGAGAGAGGTGAAGAGAGAGGTGGAAGGAGAGAAAAGAGCAAGGGCATGTGTTGGCTCAGTCTATTACCTGCGTGCGCTTCAAATGGGATAATGATCTACGCCATAAGAGGATTTTTTTTAATTCACTCTAATTATAGAATGTGATTAAAATATAGGACTCCCCCATGTGGAATCAATTACAGTACACATAGGTGGAGGTATTTGGTCCATGTTTACCTCCTGTTGCGAAAGTAGAGCACACGCTTTACAATTAAAATAGATCAAATACAACAAAACAAAGTATATTTTTCACATTAGGCCGTGCGATGAGACAATGAGCTGTAAGTGTTTCAGATCATTTTACACGTGACAGACTTGATGTATTACTCAAAGCGCTTTAAAGGGCTCGTATCACGCTATTTTCAGATCTGTTATAATGTTTCTCCATCTCCAACATACCTGGAGTTGTTTTGTTTCATTCACACATGTTCTCTCAAACAAAAAAAAACACCCTGATCCACGTCGCAATGTCATGTGGTAATATAGGAAGTGCACCACTGTGTTTTTATACTCCATACACTTTCATAAGAATCATTTGGATGATTTTAACCTTTGGATTGTCTGTCTCTACTGAACAAAAGGTAAAAGGTTCACAAGGTGGAACGGAGCATTTTGAGCTTTGGAGATGCAGACAGACTAATGATAAAGACTTACTCAAACATGTGTGAATGAAAACATAACATCATCTTTGTTTTTGAGGAGGTAACAATATTAAAACAATGCTAAAAGCCCACAGGAGTCAACTTTACCGCATTACCGTATTTTCTGAACTATAAGTCGCTCTGGAGTATAAGTCAGATCAGCCAAAAAATGCGCAATGAAGAAGAAAAAAATATATATATGAGTCACACCAGACTATAAGTCACACTTTTTGGGGGAAATGTCTTTTACAAAATCTGAGACAAGGAATCAACATTTCATCTTGAAAGGCAAGTTCTAGTAATAACAATAGAACAGAGAACAACAGACTGTTAACCTCACATATGAACAGTTCTTCAGATAACTATAGCATAAACAACAGAACAGAACAAGTTTACCAAAATCTCCATCTCACTCCAAATCACTTTCTGAAGGATTCGGTCTTTCTGAATCCTGACAGGATGGTTTTAGTTGTCACTGAAGTCACTTAAATTTAAAATTTTCAGTTGTGCAGAAGTAATGGTGTGATCGACATGATACTGGACAGGACAGCTGCTCTTTCTGCAGGAGACATGCGCAGTAGAGCCAAGTAACAGTGTTACAGGAATAATAGGAGTAGCAGATACTGAGACACAAGCCTAGAGCGCACTCTTGTGGCTGTCAGTGTGAAAATTTTATTATATAAGTCACACCAGAGAATAAGTCGTAGGACCACCCAAACCATGAAAAAAGTGCGACTTATAATCTGAAAAATACAGTAGTATAGGACACACTGTAAGTCAGACGGAGGTTTTCAAAGACAAATTGGTGAGTTCTAAAAGGAATTTCTTTATTTGTATTGTTTGTTCCAGTGATGATAAATTAGGACTGTTGTCATAGCAATTAGAAATTTAAAACAATGTACAACAATCCACAAATAATCTACCAAAAAAATGACATCTAAAATGTGGGGACGATGAACACATGCATAATCTTGTATTATCAAAAAGATCAAGGGGATGTTGTATGAATATGGATTTAGCATAACTTATTAGGTTCAAATTCAAAGTACTTGTAATGAAATCACAAATATTTTCTCTTTCTTAGCCGTATTGCCCACCCCTTTTCTGTTCAACTCTTTTGCTTCATGGTCACGTCTCACTTCAAACTGTTTTTGACTTATTTGATAAAATCAGAATCTGTCACATCTCTGATGCAACGTCAGGCAAATCTGCTCATTTGTGTATCTCCGCAGAATAGACAGTTTTAACTTTTGACATGTTTTCCATCAATATTTCATTAGTGCGTCCCCCGGGTGTGTCTGAACTTCTCTTTGTGTGAAACTCAAGGTCAGGGCCCCGCCTCCGAGCGCAGGCAGAGGAGCAGACCCACAGTCAAATACATACTCACAATACCATTTTTTGGGATACAATACAGATTCTTGGCCTTGGTGTACTCACCGATACCGATACCAGTCTGATACCGCTTAGTATGAAGTAAGGCTACTCAATTTTGTCACAGTACAAGAGCAAAAAAAGAACATCTCTGAAGAAAATCTGCAAGAATAAGTTAAAATTTTTGAGGACTAAAATATAAGTGAACTGTATAATGGTCTTGACGATAAGTAGTGCTGATTTTGGCACTTTTACTTTACTTGATCACTTTCTACCAAAGAGTGAATAAAAACAACAGCGAGGCCTGTAAAAAAAAAAAAAAACAAAAAACACTCATTGTCAGAGCACATGGCTAATTATGCAGAGTAAACAAAGTCTGAGTTAGTGCTGTTGTCAGGCACTTTCCGTAGTTTAGTTATTTTACCAAGTTGAGCGCCCACAGCAAAGGCTAAATGAAGGTATCAAAGACTGTCTTTTCTGTCATTATTAGTGAGTTTAAGTGTCCACAGAGACTCCACAGTTTGTATGTAACCTGTTCTGACTATTAGTACATGTGCGTGGTGTGGTATGCAATTTAATAATAATCATACAAATACCTTGAGCTATTTTTTTTAGGAATTAAGTCAGTCTGAGTTTCTGATGTGACGGTGCATTGTGTAACGTTTCTGGTGGAGGGTCTGTCTAATGCTTTTCTTCATGATGTTATTGCTTTGTCTGGAATGTTTCACAGTATGGCATTAGACCTTTCTATCTTCAGGTAGGTCAAACCAGACCAAGTTACAGGTCAGATCTGTGAAGAGGCGACCCGTTCACAGTCAGAAAGCCTGTTTTTCTAGGTTTTTTTTGGGATATAAAACCACCTACAATTAAATAAATGTAAGGCAGAGCTGTTTAATGTTATACTGTGGAACATTCCAGGCAGAGCAATGGCATATCCATAGAATATCCACTTTCTCAACTACTCTGAACAAAATATCATTGGTGCAAGAATGTTTTGTTCGAACACACTTAACATTCTTAATATATATGAGATTAATATTTATCAGATTTGTATTTTTATGTATAAAATTCTAATAGAACTATGATCCCCAAACATATCACATTTTACTTAAAAACTAATGCAGAGATTCACAGATACAAAACTCGTCAAAATCTTAATTTGCAGGTTTCAAAATGTGTCACATCAAGAGCTTAGTTTTGCCAACGATACAGAGGCGGGAAATTGTGGAGCCAGTTTTCACATCTGGTCAGTGACGGCATCAGAAACATTGTTTAAAAAGAGTTTGAGGAAATGTTTGATTTTTCATGATAATGTTTCATAATTATTCAGTTGTGAATGTTTCATTGTATTTTGAGCCATGTTTGAATCAAATGAATTTAATGCAAGGTGTGTACGTGTCATTTCTTTCTTTATTTTTTATTTTTATTTTTAATTAATGCACTATAATTCAGCTACAGTGTTCAATGTTTAATGTATTCATAAGGCAGAGGCTTTACTATAAGCCCTTTTGGGTTTTTTACTTCCTCCGGCACTTTTTTTTTTCTTTTTTTTTTTTCTTGTTATTTTATATATGTGCAAAATTTTAAAGTATAATAAATTTAATTAAATATTAAAAGAATTATAATAAATGAATAAATATAAATGTGCACACCCACTTATTATTATACTTATTATTATTATTATTAGTTGTAGTAGTAGTGGTAGTAGTAGTATTTATTCTTTTTTTTTTCATGTAGTCTTACTTTGATTTTTATTTTATGTGGAAAAAAAAAAATACACTGAAAAAAAACCTAGATCACAGAATGAGCGTCCATGTATTAGACTTGGCATTAGCTGTCAGCAGCACAGGTTATTTCAGTTTGATAGTGTAGTGTTTTAAAAAGGCTGTCTGAAAACATGCTAATGAGATGGAGATTGTGGCCTGGTGACCTTCTGGTGGGACACAAACACGACTAGAATAGAGGCAGGGGCCGTGTGCACGCTCTGGACCTCAAGGCTCAACCGGAGCTATTCATCCAGAAGCGGGAGACAGGACAGAAACTAAGCAATTCTAAAATAGAGACGATAGAGGTAGATGTTTTGAGTATTTTTTTTTTACACTATATTATACTGTAGTGTAGTCCTAGTTTATGTATTTGATTTGGAAAATATATCATTAGTGCCTTAAAACATTAAATATACACAAAGCAAAACAAAAGACAGATGACAGATGCAAACAGATGAGGGGCAGCTAAAATGACTATAACTGAAACGCAGGCTTTTGTTGGTTTTTCAGGGTTTAGTAGCAAATAAGATACATTTTCAGGTTCAGTACGTATTTGTGAATTTACCTTTTGGATATTTCAAGACAAAAATCTGGCTCTTGCCCCCATCTTAGAGTGTGACATCACCACATTCTAGAATCTGAATCCACCAATATACTGTCCATCTTGTCCATGACGTCTTTTTCATTTTCAAAGAACACCCTGCTACACTGCTTACCTGCCCTACACCGTGTCTACAGAGAAGTCAAACTACGATGGCCTATTCCAGTGTTGAGAAGACCCCCCCCCACACACACACACACACACACACACACACTGCACCTCAAAGCCCAGCTCAGTGCACAGATGTGGGCATCTGTCGCGGCTGTCTCCTGGAGGCTGCCCTGGTCCACTGCTCCACTGTTCCCCAGAGAGCAGAGCCTGCCCTGGGGCTCAGCTGGGACAGACAGGGGGAGACACAGGGAAAGAGGGATGGGGGGAGGGGGAGACACAGAGAGAGAGAGACATGGGGGGAGAGACACAGGGAGAGAGACAGAGATCCACAGCTGAGATTGGAGGATGGCCCATTTCAAAGCTCTTGAGAAAAGAGTAAGAAGAAGGACCTCACCTGAGACTAAAGCAAAGCCCCCTGAGCAGAACCTGTTCCAAAATAGTTCTGCAGGGCTGTAAATAACCCACACTGCAGTGTTTACAGACAGCTCCACAGGTGAGAGAAGAATTAGGGTTTGTTGGTAATGTGTTGGTAGTGTAATGTGTCGCTTTAAAAGAGTGACTAAACTCTAAAGTATCTATTTATTTGGTTTTGGTTTGTTTTAATAACATTGTTCACTGTTCAGTCTTTATTTATTTAGCAAATTTTAATACAAACTCAGTTAATTCTCAGTTTTCTCATCAAAAACGGTCAGTGGCCACTCTTCCCTGTACAGTTTTGTACAGTTCTGTGTCCTCTGCAGAGTGGCTGGGCACTGCTTTAGAGATAAGGTGAGAAGCTCAGACACATGGGAGGAGCTTGGCGTAGAGCCACTGCTCCTCCACATCAAGAAGAGCCAGTTGGGGCTCGGGCATCTGTTCCGGATGCCTCCCTGACGCTGTTCTGTTCGGGGCCTCCTCCCAGGGGGAGGAGGCCCCGGAAAGACCCAGGACACACCGGAGGGACAGTGTCTGTCAGCTGGGAAGGCCTCTGGATCCCCCCTGAAGAGGTGGAGGAAGGGTGAGGGAAGTCTGGGCCTCCCTGCTTAAATTGCTGCCTCTGGGAATCACCCCTGGGTAAAGTGGAAGATAGATGGATGGATGATAGCAAAGTAGCAGAGTTACCTTAACCCTGACCACAAAATTCTTTTTAGTGATCTGTGAATCATGGGGAAGAAATGTGATGAAAATGAAGGAATCTGGACAATAGTTGTTGTTATTTGTTACTTGGTATTCAATATTTTTAAACCGTAAAAAAGGCAAATCTAGACCAAAATCTGTTTGCACATTATGGATCCACAAGTTTTACTTTCTGTTCAAACTTGCCCTGGGGCAGACTGACAGAAGTGTGGCTGCCATTGTTTTCCTCCCACTCTAGTCATAACACAGTCACACATCCATATGCAGCAGATGCACAGATGTTTTTGAAGATGAATGATTGAAAGCACTGGAAAATGGGTGTTACACAACAGCCCATTTTCTTTTTAAAACAGTGCAAACGCCTTTAAGAATGATGTATAGGGAGCGGCGGTGAACTGCTGCAATATGTTCTGAGCTGATTGAGCAATTGTGCAAGGTCAAGGAAAGTCTGTATACTTTCACAAGAACAAATTTGAATTCCTTAAATCTCGTCAGTGGCTCTCTGAAAATACATCAAAATACATGAATAAAGAATAAATCATATAAATATAAATGCGTTTCATTTCCAGAGTTGGCATGAGATGAGACACTTGTTTATTACAGAGGGAACACAGACTGGCGTGAAGGACGGAGAAAATAGCTTGAATGAACCGTCAACATCTGAATTTGGTGAATTTGATGATAACACAAAACCTGAGGACACATACTGTTCCATAACCCAAATATGGTGCAAACAAAAACACATCATCATTGGTTCTGCGTGCAGTCTGGGCCCATTTTGTGGACTGCTGTCTCTTCACATTTGTGTGGGAAATGGGCTTCATCTGAGTCTACATATACTGCTCTATTCTGAATGTGTTCTTTGATTGTCAAACCATTTTAAGAGCAATTTTCAGTTTTTAAAGCCGCACTTTGTGACTTTTCTGATCATATGCATAGGCCTGTCTCGATAATTAAAGGTGCATTGTGTAACTTTTTTTTTTTTCTTTTGTTTTTATGGAAATATCATTGCTCTGCTTGAAATATTCCACAGCATGACATTTATTCAATTCCAGGTGGATTTATTGCTCAAAATACCCAGAAGACAGGCATTCTGACTGTGTGAGGGGTTGCTTCTCCACAGATCTGACCTGTAACTTGGTCTGGTTTGTCTCCATGAAGACAGAAAGGTTTAATACCAGACTGTGAAACATTCCAGACAAAGGTGTTACATCTCCACGGAGAAAAGCATTAGATGGACACTCCACCTGAAAAGTTTGATTATTAATTTACTGTATTTTATGGGCTATTAGGCGCTCTGGATTATAAAACGCACTGTCATTAAATGATCTATTTTCAAACTTTTTTCACAAATAAACCACACCGGACTTTAAACGAAACACAACAGTTAGATGGGTCAGTCGGACTTTGTTTGGCACGTTCACGGCTTTGTTCCATTGTGGTGTGTAGGGAGGGTGCTGTCTGGGGCCGCTGGATTGTTGGCGTGTTCGCGGTGACTCAGTTGCTCAGTTGTGTCTCAGAAAGGCACATTGGACTCGCTGTTTTGGTTCGTTCCTTCGTTCCATTCCTCGTCCACGTGGAGTGATGAGTGTGGCTGTGGGTGTTTGTCGCTGCGCGGTCGCTGTCTGCTCCTTGCGTGTTTGCGTGCGCTGTGGTTGGTGCGGCTTTATAGTTTACAGAAGTCGTGCTGGGACACCCGAGTGGATTTGTGTATAGGGCCCTCTGGCTTACGGGGTGCGCGGTCGTTTTTTGATGGGGTTAGAGGCTTAAGAGCATGTCTAATAGCCCAGAAAATATGGTATTTTTTAATTTATTTTAAACCAATATGACTCCAAAAGTTGCAGTGGGCATGGGCATCGTCATTGGGGTTGCATTATTTTGCATGGGACTGCCAATCTCATGACAAAGTTCCATACAAAGCAGTTTTAATGCCTCCCAGAGAATTGGTGCAGTGTTAACTTATGCATATGATCACTGAGCATTTCACATAAATAAAAGTACTTTAGTTAATATTTTACCTGCAAAACTTTTCCCAGTTCTGAACTGAAATGAAAGGGATTGTCACCCTCATAGGCTCTGTTCACGCTTACGTCACAAACCAGGAAGACGTTTAGAAAGACACAATTACAACTTCCCAGACCCAGTTTTCTTCATCTACATGTCATTGTAGTGTTTCATTATGTTTGGCTAATCAACAGTTACAACAATACCTCTGTTTTCATAATTTCTCTACTGACACACAACTCTGAGCACACACATATGATTAGAAGAGATGAGGGCGCCAAATTCGAGATGATTCCAAACAGCACATACGTATGCAGTCTTCATTTTACTGCTGATCACTTTTACTTCGATGGGTTTTATCACTGTCAGTTTTAATAGTTGTGACAAATTTAGATGTCAAAATGGACTGTGGTTTTAAACTTGATGCTCCCATTTAATGCTGTGGTGAAGACCAGCTATTTTCAGTTGAGGCAACTGGCCAAAGTGAAACCGATTTTATCTTGTCACAACTTTGAAATTTTAACCCATGCTTTTATTACCTCTTGTTTAGATTATTGTAACTCAGGTTACACTTGTCTCAGTAAAACCTCACTCTCCTGCCTACAGCTAGAGCAGAACACAGCCGCTCACCTTTAAAGTGGATCACGTAAATTTGACCACATATCCCCCATCCTTCAGTCTCTCCACTGGCTCCCCGTGCACCTTCACATTGATATTAAAATTCTTTTATTTGCTTTTAAATGCCTCCATGGTATAGCCCCTCAGTATCTGTCTGACCTGCTTGTACCTCACACCCCCTCTCGTGCACTCGGGTCAGCAGATCAGGCGCTCCTCCGTGTCCCAAAGACCAGGAGAAAACAGAGAGGAGATCAGGCATTTGCAGCGGCTGCTCCGAGTCTGTGGAATCGGCTCCCTTTGCACATCAGGTTGACTCACTGCCTCTTCTTAAGTCCCTACTAAAAATGCACCTTTTTTTCCTTGGCTTTCAACATAGATTGAGGATTGACTTTTTACCTGTATTTGTATTGTATTATATTTGAACTGTACCTGTACCTGTCACTGTCACTGTATCTGTTTGTGTACAGCTCTCGACTGTGTTGTTTTCAAAGTGTTCTAGAAATAAAGTTGAGTTAAAAGATCCATGTTAGGTGATCCCGGTGTTGGTAACTACATTGGAAGTTGTACTGGCATCTTTCCAAACGTATTCCTGGTTTGTAACATATGCATTAATAGAGCCTATGAAAGTGCCATTTAGTTACATTTACGGCAAAAGTGGTCGAGGCCAAATAAGGTCAGTAAGGTCCCCCCCTCCTCTCCCCTCACCTGGCCCCTGGCCCCTCACTTTGGCCTTTGTTCAGACTCACCTGTGCTCTTGGATCTTCTTTTGTCAGACCAAAGCTACAGTTCTGTCAGGTAGCAGCAGAGGTGGGACCAAGTCGTTGTTTTGAAAGTCTCAAGTAAGTTTCAAGTCTTTGACCTCAAGTCCGAGTCAAGTCTCAAGTCAAAGACAGGCAAGTGCAAGTCTCGAGTCACTGGCCCATAAGTCCAAATCAAGTTGAAGTCGTCTGCTTTGAGCTTCAAGTCATTTCAAGTCTTTAAATCAAAGTAACAAATATAGCTTAGATTCTTGGAATTTATATGAATTTTAAACTAAACTGTACTTAAAAAAGTCATGGTATATTTCGATATGAGTATTTATATAAGAGTTGTAGAAATGCTTTTTTTTTTTTCCTTTTTAAATGTTTTATGATCTTAGTGTCAATCATGACAGTCAAAGCAAAAAGAATTCAGATTAAAAAGAGCTAAATAACAGTTATTTTCTCATGTAGTCTGCACTGAAATGGAAGGATCATGTTCTATGTAGTTCTCTCTGTTTTACTGTATTGTACTGTATATTACGATAGTACATTTGAAGATACCACCTCACAGTACGTACTTCAGTTACATCCAAAGTAACAAACAGACAAGTGGGAGGGACATGTTCCAGTTTGTTCCTGTAAAATTAAGCGCTGCATTTATCAACTGAAAAGAGAAAAGTATTTTCTAAAAACATATATATATTTTTAGGAGAAGCATCAAGTCTTCTCAAGCCACAGGCCTCAAATCCCAAGTCAATGACCTTCAAGTCCAAGTTGAGTCTCAAGCCTTTAGTCCATTTTATCAAGTCAAGTCTCAAGTCCTAAAAACAGTCCCCATCTCTGGACAGCAGCAACATAGACAGCATCTAGTGGTGACATGTGAGAATGCAACGTGGCCTGGGTCGACCTGTGCTTCAGTTAATTAATTTTGCTTTATGTATTTTTGGAGTTGCAGTGATTTTGTTTACCAAATAATAAACAAGTTATATTAGTTTAATTCTGCTAAGACTGTTAAGCTGACCAAGTAAATTATGGATTTAATTTTTAGTATTTGGCGAGATAGATCTTTTGGCTGGTTGATGTACTTGCTTTGACATTGCTTTTACTGCTTCTGTTTATTTCAGCATTTCTCAACACAATTCAGACATTCACTTTTTCTTTTTTTTTTTTTACAAACACAAATAATAGAATCTCCATTATGCCATCTACAAACAACAATGCAACGTGAGCTGGATTTGAAATATTTGCTTTGTTTGTAAGAACGCGTTGCTTAATTAACATTTGAAAGTTTTATCGCTCATTATCACAAAGGGCTAAAATTCCAATTTGAATTAACAATGTGATTTCATTTCAAGCTGTCAGACCTGTTAGCTCACCAAATGAACGTTTTAATTTAAGCGTGGAGAAAATAATAAAAATAATTTACACCTCATTCAAAGAGTTGATTTTAGTGTAGTTAAAAATCTTCATAATTGCTTCTCTAAAATTAAAACAGGTTGAATAATGGACAGGATGGTCTTCCAGATGGCTAATTTTGCTGACAGGAACTAGACCAATTATGCGCTCAAGGAAGCAATAACCAGCTGAAATAGCAAAAAAAGACTGCCTTTGAAAATCGAGTTTGTCACCCCGAATATCCAATAACACGAATTATTGCGGAGTATCTTAAAACTCCACTTAAAATACCATTAGCATTGATTGCTACCGCGCTACGTCAATACATCCTAGGTGTTTAAAATATCGTAAAAAGTACAAAACTGTAAACTTGGAAATTCAAAATCAATAAAGGCTCATTTGAACTTACTTGCACTTTCCCCATTGGGAGCCTTTGTAATGCCTCAGTGCGGAGAGAGGCTATTTAGGACTGAAAATCCCAAATATATGGCGTCTCATAATTCCCATGTTATATTACACTCAGGGCCTTAACTTTGACTGTCTGTCCCATGAGACCGGCCCTAATACATCCCTCCACACTCCCTTGACCACAGTAATAATGCCCGGCTTTTAAAACCTCCAGTCCCCTCTCTGGACAGCTACGGCCTGCTCAAGATGTTAACTGTCTTCTCTAACCCAGACAACCTCTTTCGGCTGACATAAAACTATTTTTGGGGACACTTGGAAAGATGATATTAGCTCATCGATTGCAGCTTTCTCCTTCCATAATGTGCTAAAGTCAAAAGGTCAAAGTGTAGGAAAGGGTATGGATAGTTTTCGCAGAAATGAATTTAGATTTCACCTTTCACCTTAGTTTAGAATTCATCCTATGGTTATAGCAACAGTGTATTGACGTTAAGTGCCCACCAACCAGAAGGCACCTGAATGAACCTTCCCTATGTAGGCGATGGAATTGTATCACTTGGCAAGAGACATTGCTCACACTGTATATAAAAGGGCAGAGAAAAAGCAAAGTACATTTATTTCAAGAAACGTACTTAAAACACTTATATTAAACAGTGCATGCAGATAGAAGCGGTGATGTTTCTTGGACAGCTCGGATTGGAAATCGAGCTGGCTTTCTTTTGGTTGACGGGCAAACAGCAGCATAGTGGCTGAGTGGCCAGCACTCATGCTTCATAGTGAGGAGGTTCTGAGTTCGATCCCTGCCCCATCTGGGCAATTCTGTGTGGAGTTTGCATGTTCTTCCTGTGTCTGGGTGGGTTTCCTCCTGGCTCTCTGGTTTCCCCCACAAACCCAAAACATGGACCATAGACACAGTCCTGCAGCTGAGCATCCTGACCAACCCTAGCAACAGGATCACGGAGATGGGTCCTCGGAGACGCCACATGCTGTTCACTGCTACTGAGATGGCCCAACGGTTTTGAAGGATGGGTCAAATACAGAGGAAAATGTATCTAATAATAATGTAATAATAATAACTAAAAAAAACAACAACAAAAAACATCTTGAGACATAATACTGTCAACCCATGGTGGCACGGTGGTTGAAAAGTTGGGTCAAATCCATTTTGCATCCAGACATTTACTACAGTTCCCCGTATTTAAGTATGCTTCCCCAAATACTGTTTGACTATTTCTACTTGTAATTTATTGTCCCATTATTTTATGCTTCATTAATATTTTTTTGACTACTCATACCCACCTCGGGAGCTAACCTTGTTACATTTTAACAACCACTGTCACTCTAAATTAGGCAATAACCCACACACTGTCATAATACACCACACTGAGTAGTAATCGTGTTAGCTTTTGCATCAATTACCTGATTTAACCCTCATTTCCACATCCTCTTATTTATCCGCCATAAAACATTTTTGTTCTATTAGAATGAATATTACAATTTTTTATGTCTTCCAAATTCTACCATCAACCCCGAGCTCAGTAATACTCCTTGTGTTCATTTGTTGTTGCTCCCTTAAGTTTGTGCACAGAAGTAGGCTTGTAATTGAGAGATAAGCGGCATCCATCTTGTCTATTGTCTCCGAGTAGCAGGTTGGGCCACCTCCGGTTTATTAGCCAGTTTATTGCACCCGCGTGAGAGTGAGAAGTGCCTGACAAATCCATCTTTGGCGTCATCTTTTTCTACAACGTTTATAATGATACCACCCCTCGGAAAATGAACTTTTATTCATACCAGCAATTAAGACGGCATGCAGTTTGTCTTGGCCACCGGGGGAATGAACAACCTGAGGAATCGCGCGGCTAATGATGGCCTGTCAGAGCTGCAGCTGTCTGGAATAAATCGTCAAGATCTGTGCGCAAACAACTATTCCCCCAACATGCTCGGTGCACACGGAGACACATCAAAACTACACACAGACACACACACGAGCACACACATTTAGGCAAAGTCTGTGCGCGAGTTTGAGCGGGAGTTAGTTTTGGGCGCAGGCAGCAAATTAGAGCTGAGCCCGTGTGGCAAATTGCAGAAAAGTTGGTGGATATCAAGCGTCTGTGTGACTTATTAATGGTGGAAAGTATGAAAAGATGTGCCGGGGATGGGTTTGCGGGTTGGGTAGTTTTTTGCTGCTTTCATGCTAGTTCTGTAATATTTTAAAAACTAATCTAACAAAATATAGAATCTACAGAGAATATTTCATAAAGTATAAGCTAATGTAGAACCATTACGCAGACATTTGAAAAATGCTTTTTAAGACAGTAAAAATCTATCAATGATGATGAAAAAACACTACCACCAGTGGCTCCTCGAACCAGCAATCTTCCTATAATTCTGAATAATTAAATGTTTTGTAGAAAAGTTTAGTAGTATATAAAATATACAATATAAAATAAAATGTATAGGCTAATAAAGTAACTAAATAACATTAGAGTTACCGACATCTGAAAAATACTGATCAGACTGCTTATGTGAGGAATCACTTTGGCCCACTGTTTAAAATAAACTTGTTCTGATTTTCTTATTTTTAAGACAGTAAAAATCTATCAATTTTATAAAGAAAAACACAGCCACAAATCTTCTAGTAATTCTGAATAATGAAAAATTAGTAGAAAGCTTTATAGATAGGTATATGGAATTTAAAATATAAATATAGAATCTACCAAGAACATTTAAATTTCACAGACATTTGAGAAATGCTTGTAAACTCACCAGAGTAAATAATTAGGATGCTCAGACTGCTTAAGTGAGGAATAACTTTGGACCACTGCAAACTGTTTAAAATAAACCAGCTCTCTTTTTCTTGTCAATTACTTTTACAATGAAAAAACACTACAACCAGTGGCTCCCCCTGATGATCAATCTTCCTATAATTTTGAATAATGAAACATTTTGTAGAAAGGTTTATAGTTGGATATAAAATTAGTACTTGAAGATAAACATGGTCACTTTGTCATCAGTGACACTAAAGTATACAACATATGAGTTTGGTCAATCTGTATCAATGCAATTCATATATAACACAGGATGATGTCTGTGGAGGAGTTAGTTTTGGGCGCAGGCTGCAAATTAGAGCTGAGCCCATGTGACAAATTGCAGAAAAGTTAGTGGATATCAAATGTCTGTGTGACTTATTAATGGTGGAAAGTATGAAAAGATGTGATGGGGATGGGTTTGTGGGTTGTGTCTTTGCAAAGTTCTGTAATATTACAAAAAAATATATATAAATCTACAGATCTACAGAGAATCTAGAAATATTATTAAAAGAAGTATACAAATGTAACATAACATTTTCACTGACATTTTAATATTTTTTAAACGTTTAAGGCCCCCAGACCAATTGTGTTGGCCCTCAGACCTCCTGCGGAGTCAGTCTGAATGGTCATAGGCACACATACGTACTCAAATATAAGTAATTCTACTACTCTGACCTCAATAACAAACTTTGCACTATGATACAGACCTAAAATCACTGTTATTAAAGGTGCAGCTCTGTCAAACTTCTATTAAATGCATCTGAATGACTATTGACCACCAGTCTGTGACCCTCCACTCCACTGTTTCTATGCAACCCTTGAAAAGTTTGGGCTCTCCTGCTTTTATGTCTTTTTGCTGAAAATGTTTGCCTAAGTAAGTATTGGTATGATGCTGCAAATTCATTGAGCCAAAACCCATATTGTTTTAGTATTAAAGAATGTCATTTGGCCAGTGTGAAACTCTAAGAGCCATTTAGTTGGATGAAGGATGGATGAAGGGTAGAACTCAGTTCAGAGAGCCATGTGCTATAATTATAATGGGAAGAAGGAGAAAGCGCACTAGAAACACAGACTTTTCTTTTTAAGTGTGTTCATCTGGATCTCACGTGACTCATGAATGACGTTACAGATCACAT